>NC_063367.1:13155691-13213981 GCF_021869965.1 Rhincodon typus | reverse complement strand
GCTGTGTTCATCCAGCTCTATACCTTGTCATCTCAGCTAATGTATTTGCATTGGTCATTGCCAGGATTGCAAACCTCTGCTCAAAAAGCTTGAATTCCCAACCCAAGGCTTCATTCATCTCAATAGCTGGGTTTTTACTAAAACCCAGTTGTGTCAATTGACAGAAGAGTTGAAGATATCCTCTGTATCTCAGGTGTAAGGACAGGAGGGAAATTAACAACTCAGAGACACACTAACCACACATCATCATTGGGCCACACAGAACCATGCTGGCAAATTCCACACAGAAGTTTGGGTGATGTCGCATCACAGTGACCCAATGTGAAGAAGGATGGAAGATAACTAGAGTATAAATATTGATTAAACAACATTTACAGCATAGAAACAGGCCATTCAGCCCATCTGTTTTTCCCCATAGCAGTCTCCTACCACTCTAGATAATCTTTATCAGCATAACCTTCTATCCCTTTCTCTCTTGTGGACTTAGCCAACCTCACCTCAAGAGCATCAGTACTATTTGCCCCTTCTATTCCCTGCAGTAGCAAATTCCACAAGAGCATCAAAATAAAAACAAAGAACTGTGGATGCAGGAGATCTGAAACAAAAACAAAGTACTGGAGAAACTCAGCAGGTCTGGCAGCATCTGGAGAGTGAAAAGTCCTCCACGGATGCTATCTGATATGCTGAGTTTCTGCATATATTCCAAAAAAAATAATCCACTGGTTGATGAAATTCTTTACTGGATTTATTTTTGCCTATTTTGTGTTTATGAGCCCTAGTTTTGAATCAACCCCAACAAGTGGAAACATCTGTTTTGACCCTAACAAACCCCCTCATCATTTTATAGATGTCTATCGCCTTAGTCTTTTCTGTTTTATGGACAAAAATGCACTAGCCTATTTAACCCTCATGATAGGTATGAACACTTAGTTCTGTTGTCATCCTTGTAAATCTTTTTTTTGTACCTTTTCTAGTAGACTCTTTGCGTGACGGAGGCCAGAATTGTGCTTCGTAACCTCAAGAGTAATCCACCCAATGGTCTATACAATTAAAGCAGAGTTTTGCTGATTTTCAATACAATTCCTCTAATACAATGACAGAACAAGGATAAAATAGCTGTTATATAAAAGCAATCCTTCCATTGTGTGTATGAAAATCTCACAGATGCATGTCACGCTCGCATTGGTTCAATTATCAAATTCAATACATCGCCACTGAGTAACTAGAGAATCTGACAATGCACTAGTGTACTTTGAAGAATAAGAATTTTGGGAAAAACAAAGAGAAAGAAAGACAATTATCCTATTCTGCACCTTATAATTTGGCTTCTCCTGTGTGGTGAAGAGCCAGGGACATGTAAGTATCTTCTGATCTAGGGAACTAAGAGAACACAAAATCATTCCCTTCTGTTTCTGCAGGATGGTGCTGTTGTGTACCATTGAAGGATAGATTACTTACTTACCTCTCCCTGCAACCTAACTCCCCTGAGAAACAGCAATTAGTATCTAACTGAGGTTATGGCTTTCTGCCCCTGGAAGAAGAGATGGTGATGTAGTGACAATGTCATTGGACTAGTAAAGCCAGAGTCACTGGTTAAAGGTTTAGGGACATATGTTCAAATCCAACCACAGCAACTGATAGAGTTGAAATTCCAAGTAAAAAAAACCAAAAGAACTGTAGATGTTGTAAATCACAAACAAAAATAGACATTGCTGGAAAAGCTCAGCAGGTCTGGCAGCATCTGTGGAGAGAAATCAGAGTTAACATTTCAGGTCGAGTGACCCTTCCTCAGAAGCTGCAAAAAGTTAACTCTGATTTCTCGCCACAGGTGCTGCCAGACCTGCTGAGCTTTTCCAGCAATGTCTACTTTTTGTTTCTGAGTTTAAATTCAATTCAACAATAATCTGGATTTGAGAGCCAGTTTCAGTAGTAGTGACCATTTAGACTGTTTTCTTTAAACTTTTCTGGGATGTGGGTGTTGCTAATTCTATTGAGCTGAGTATCTTGCTCAGAGGGTGGTTAGAAGGCAACTGTATTACTGAGAGCCTGGAGTCATATGTCAGCCAAACCAGGGAGGGACAGTAGAATTCCTTCCTTAAAGGGGCATCAGTGAACCAAATGGATCTTTATCAGCGAGACAAGTCTTATATTCACGGTTTACTAATTGAATTCAAATTTCACTTAGCTGCCATGCTGGGATTTGAACCCATGTTCCATTAGACTGTTAACCTAGCCTTTGGATTGCTAGTGCAATGATATCCCCACTATCTCCCCATAGCTTATTGTAATTGCCTTAAAAACTCATCTGGTCCAGTAATGTCCTTTAGTGAATGAAATCTGCTCTCCTTACCTGTGACCAGACCCACATTGATGTCGTTGACTCTTAACTGCCCTCTGAAGTGGTTGAGCAAGCCATTCAGTTCAGGGGCAATGAGGAGCAGTCAACAAATGCCAGCTTTGCCAGTGAAGCCCACACTCCATGAAAAAACAACGAAAAGCAGAGGTCAGTGGAGCCTTAAAAGGCCCAGCCCTTATAGACAGAACTATGCCTGAGCAGCTTCCCTCAAGGCATCCAATAGGAGAAGAAGGTTCCTTTGTGTGGTTACACATACCATCTTAAGTGGCGTAAAGCTACTTTGATTAGCAAATGATATGCCCTCTGATGTTGCGTGAGCAACGTAATGAGAGACACACAAACCCAAGTGGACAAGAAGGTCACAGTTGGTGGGTCATGAGGAGCAGGACAAAAACAAAACAAAAGAGGTCAGATCTTTACATTGAGGATGTGATTGACGTTTGTATCTGAAACCCTGGCCATGTCTCAGGGAGCTCAGAACTCGGCCATAAGTAGATTTCACCATTCTGAAATGTATCTTTTGCTGTTTCCAGGGTTTGTGAGTTTTGACAATCCTACCAGTGCTCAGGCTGCCATTCAGGCAATGAACGGCTTTCAGATTGGGATGAAGAGGCTAAAAGTACAACTGAAACGACCAAAAGACGCTAACCGACCATACTGACCTTCCCACCGCTCCTAAACAGGTAGACATCCCAGCACTGTGTGAGCATTGAACAGCTTGCTGTCAACATGTCACCACACAGCGCTGCAGTCAAAAGAATATTACCACAAGTTACTCACTCCAGCCATACAGTAATGTGAATGTCAGAGTATCACTTGCTTTACAAAACCAAAAATGATCTGGTCATAGTTAAAACAATTAGAAAAGTGTACTTGTTGCATTTTAAGCACGTTGGGATTCAGCCAAAACTAAAAGGGTTGCCCTTTGAACGTGAAAGATGAGTCAATTTTGCAATGTGTCTTAATTAGTAAGTCAGGAATAGTGAATGGGATTGATACTTGTGCAGTACCAGGGAGCTTTAAGACTGAATATGTCTTTGTGAAGTGATCAGTCAAGATTTATTGCCAAGCATTTGTCCTCCATCCTGTGTTGCTCCTCCATCAACACACCAACCTCCTTCCCACTGACAAGGTAGGAACAGGTTACAACAGGTTTCCCTGTCCCATTGTCAACTCACTATTGCCACCTCCTTTGGCCAGAGATGATTGGGTGGTTTCGCCTGTGCACGCACTCACGTCAAGGATCTCTGAATGTTTCTGCCCATCCTCAAAACCGTTGGCTCGGTAACAGAGGAAATTGTAATTGAGGCATTTACATTCTTCAGAATTCTCAAGGAACACAAGTCCCTTTGCTTTTCTCGAAACAAATTGACTTTCAGTCCTCGTGAAGTAAAGAGCTTGAAAAATTATCTCTCTCTGTAAGATTTTTTAATTTTTAAAGAAATTATTGCGTGAGAGAATATTTTTGACTCTGTGTACATGGGCTTTCGTGTGTTTTGAAAAATTATATGTCTAAGATTTTTACATTTTTAAAGAAACAAGTATAGACAATAGGTGCAAGAGTAGGCCATTTGGCCCATTGAGTCTGCACCACTATTCAACATGATCATAGCTGATCATTCAGTCTCAGTATCCCATTCCCACTTTCTCTCCATACCCCTTGATCCCTTTAGCCACAAGAGCCACATCAATCTCCCTCTTGAATATGTTTAATCAACTGGCCCTAACAGTTTCCTGTGGGAGAGAATTCCACAGGTTCACAAGTCTGCGAGTGAAGAATAAATGGCTTACCCCTTATTCTTACACTGCGTGTATTATTGTGTGCATGAGTGTATTTGTGTCGATGTACGTGGGTCATTGTGCATGGGAGTATTTGTGTGGAGGTGTATGTGGATTTTTGTGTGAGTATTTGTGTAGGTGTGTTGTGTGTGCGTGTGGTGTGTGTTGTGTGAGAGAGAGTATTGTGTGAGACTGTATGTACCTGTGGCAGCATTGGAGCAGAATTTAATACTAGTGATCAGGGGTATCGATGTCCTCCAACAAAAGCTCAGCACCCCACTGCCTAATACCCGAGAAAACTAATTCTCTAACTAGCACTGGGAACTCCACTGCCGATGTTTGCTCCCCCCAGTTATATGTGAGGTGAGGGTCAATTAGCAACCGATGCCTCTCCATTAACCCCAGGAACAATGGTTACTGTAGGCAATACTCTTGGCTCATCACCAGTGACCAATGTCGGATCCATGGTGAAAAGTAAGTAAGCAAGAGATGCAGGGTGGTGTAGCTAATGAAGAGATAAATCAGAGGAAAGGGTAGCAGGGTCAGGGACTCTGATTGGAGTCTCCAGTCTTCCTGATGCCAACTGGCTCAATCATATACTGAGTGCCCTTGAATGATGGTTGAATAGCAGTAGCAGTCAGAGGAGACCGTTCAGTGGGCATTAATTAGTGTCCAGGCAGGAAGGCAATCCATTAGTCTTTCTGGGTGCTTGTGGCACACTGGTAGTGTTCCTACCTCTGAGCTAGGAGGTCTGGGTCTAAGTCCCACCTACTCTTGAGGTGTGTCATAACTTCCCTGAACAGGTTGGTTAGAAATATCTCCACTGGCCTTGCTTGCCCAGACTTAATCGGAGGGAGAGACAGCAGTGAATCCCCATTCTGTACCCTCCCACCTGATGAAATGGTCTCGCTCCTTTGAATCTCTCAGAAGGACATTAAATTCTGCCCGAGGAGTGTATGTGCCTGTGTTATCTCGAGGCAGAGCTGGCTGTATAGGTGAATGGACAGTGACTGGCGCTACTTCCCCAATACTGTTTGTTCCTGCCAGGCATCAAGAGGTGTCCTGAATGCCCCAGGGAATTGAAACCATGCTCTCCAATAGTAGCAAAGAATATATTGCATGTGAAATGACACTTGTGGGTTATTTACATTTTATTTAAGACTCTTTTTTCTTTTGAACAGAAAGACCAAGGCCAGGGATAGTTTTTATTCGTTCATGGGGTGCGGGTGTCAGTACTGTAGCTCGGCCCGCATTTATTGCCCGTCCCTAGTTGCCCTTGAGAAGGTGGTGGTGAGCTGCCTTCCCGTACTGCTGCAGGCTATTTGCTGTGGATAGGCTCACAATACTGTTAGGGGGGAATTCCAGGGTTTTGACCCAGCAACACTAAAGGAAAAGCAATAATATTTTCAAGTCAGAATGATGCGCAGTTTGGAGGGCAAACTGCAGGTGGTGATGTTTGACTGTATCTGCTGCCCTTGTCCTCCTCGAAGGTAGTGGTTGTGGGTTTGAAGATGCTGTCTAAGGGGTGATTTTCTGCAGTGCATCTTGTACACAGTGCTGCTACTGAGCATCGATGATGGAGGGAGTGGATGCTTGTGAATGTGGTGCCAATCAAGTGGACTGCTTTGTCGTGGACGGTATGTGGTGAATTAGAATTAAAATGGAAGGAAAATAATTAACCAGACAGCATAGATGTAAGTCAATTACCATTTTTCAATGATACACTCACTTCCAAATTTCATATAAAGCTAAGACTTGATACCACTTATATCAGATAGCAAACTTTAATTCAATCAAGGGAGCAGAAAAAATAGGTTAGAATGTTCCATCCATCCATGTTCGGTCAAGTTGCACCAATGGCAACTGCTAGAATTTATTTTAATTAATAAGATCTGCAATTGAAAGTGATGGTCATCGTCGATAGTTGCAAAAACACTTCTGGTTGAGTAATATACCCTTCTGGGTAAGGAAATCTGCTGTCCTTACCCCTAAACTGCTACGTACCACTCCAGATCTATAGCAATGGGTTGACTGTGAGTTATCCTCTAAAATGGCTTGGGGTGGGCAACAAACACTGGCTTTGCCAGTGATGTTCCCATTCCATGAATGAATAAAGAAAACCACAAAACTCAGATGCTGCAGTGCCTTTGCTGGCAGGGGCTGAGAAGGTATAGCGTGACAAGTTTTAAGTAGGAAATTATAAACCTGGATGTTGGAAATTGTAGTGGAGAAAGAAGTGTGAATTTGATCTCTGCTAATTGACAGTTTGTCAAATCTGTCATTTTTGATATAAATGGCTAGTCATTGGACTTTGAAAGTTCATTTTAGTGCATTAATGCAAACTTTAGTAATGTCTCACAGCATGGTTTCAAAATTTATCTGGGCCTGGCTCGGGTTTCTCTGTCTTATTGACATCAGTGCCTAGATGTGTGTTGTAAAGATATTTCCCGATTATCAGAAACATGCAAGACTTCAAATGATTATTTATATTTTTGGAACTGTCACAAGACAGCTTTATCAGTAAGATTTGAAAATAAGCCTATTGCTCAGCAGCAAAGGGAGATTATTTTGTTTGACTGACACAGCTTGATCGCGCACGTCGAGTGTTGTATCTGTAGGAAATTACAAAGGCAAAGAAGTCCCATTGTCCCATTTGAGAACATCTCTCAGACTACTAAACCCAAGCATCTTTCCCCATTGCTAAAACTTTCCTAAATAAATAGATAGAGCTCAACTGATATATCAAAGAAGGGCATCAAAGGTTCCTTCAGTACTCCACTGCAGCATCAGCCCAGATTTATACTTTCTATTCATAGAATCCCTACAATGCAGAAAGATGCCAGTCGACCCATCGAGCCACACTGACCTTCCAAAGAGCATCCCACCCAGAGCTCACACTATCCCTGTAACCCCATATGGCTCACCCACCTAGCCTGCACATCCCTGGATACTAAAGACAATTTAGCATGGCCAATCCATCTAACCTGCATATCTTTGGACTGTGGGAGGAAACTGGAGCACCCGGAGGAAACCCACACAGGCACGGGGGGGGAAACGTGCAAACTCCACACCCAGGCTAGAGTTGAACCTGTGCCCTTAGTGCTGAGGTGGCAGTGCTAACCACTGAGCCACCATGCCACCCTAATTTAACAGATATTTCAGATCTGATGCACTGGGAGGTGTAAGATTGTTATGAAATAGTGACAGGATATTCCAGAAAGTGAAAACATGAATTACAGTAAGGCTATTGAGCCTGACATCAATGTAATTCTGTAGTATCAGTGGAAGATGTTCTATCTTCATATTTAATTTCTGATAGTAAAAAGTTAAATTAGTCCCACCAGACCGTGAAGATGCTCTCTCATTAGAGACAGACAACTGGTGGTGGCTTAACCTGAGAGTCACCACACCTCAGGTGAGGGGTGAAGTTGAGAAGGAGAATCCTTCATGGTAACCTCAAGCAGCGTGGGAACTGAGCCCATATTGTTGGCATTACTGCATCACCAACCGGCCAAATGAGCAAATCAACTCACTTGCATGAGATTATGCTGTTCCCCTACTAAGCATTTCATCAAATTGCAATAAAAACAGAATGCTGGTAAACCTCAGCAAGTCTGACAGCATCTGTGGTAGAAAGCAGAGTTAACGTCCAGTGACTCCTCATCAGAACTGTTCATCAGGTGCCCTTAGAATCATGAAATGTCATTCTTGGTATTAATACAAATTATGATCATGACCCTGTCAGCATCACACCATCTTAATTTTATTAAGAATCAGAAGTCCCTGAAATAGATAAATCAGCTTGATAGTCCTTTGCCAGAATGGAACTCCAGTAGGTGATGTGGCCAGACAAATTGACTTCCTCTCCTCATTGGAGGCGGCACGGTGGCTCAGTGGTTAGCACTGCTGCCTCACGGCACCAGCAACCTGGGTTCGATTCCACCCTCAGGTGACTGTCTGTGTGGAGTTTGCACATTTTCCCTGTGTCTACGTGGGTTACCCCCCACAGTCCAAAGATGTGCAGGTTAGGTGGATTGGCCATGGGAAATTGTCCATAGAATCCAGGGATGTGTAGATTAGGTGGGTTACAGGGGGATGGGTCTGGGTGGGATGCTTTGAGGTTTGGTGTGGACTTGTTGGGCCAAAGGGCCTGTTTCCAAACTGTTGGGATTCTATGATTACATAGAATTTTGAAAACTTACATTCTGTCACACAACACATAATTCAGGGATACACATAACCTCAAAACACAACACTGAGCATGCAGGACAAAATAAACACTCAAAATAATCAAGATGAGATTGATAGGTAGATCAATTGGAAACAAAATGAGCAGGAAAACATGTGTCATGCTGGAGGGAATGATGGGGTACGTTATTAGGAAGGCATTAAAAGAGTAAAGAGGCCAGGAAGTATGTGGAGGGTTCCAGATGTGAAGCATGTTGGTTAGTAAATGTTTTAGTAGAATCCTTAGATGTTAGTTAGGGATTCCAGAAGAGATGTGAAATGTTGCAGGGAAGAAGCTGCAGTTAATTATAAGTTAGTCATTATACCAACTGGACCCTTTCTCCATAGTTAATGAGAGCCCGTACAGAATCAACATTATCGTAAATATGATGTCTAAAAAGATAGACAAAGTAGCCAAATGTGTCCCAAAATGGATAGTCCTTGGAAATCAAGAGACAAAAGACTAAATTTGAGAGCTTTTCCTGATGATTGTTAATGAGTGTACTACAATAACAGGAGAAGCCCTGGCACATGAGTAAAAAGCTGTAGAATCACAGAATGGTCTCAACACAGAAGGATACCATTCGGCCCATCATGTACGTGCCAGCTCATTATAAGATCAATGCTGTCCCTCCTTCTCCCTGTAACCCAGCTGGTTCTTCCTTTTCCGATTATAATCCAGTTCCCTCTTGAATGTCTCAATTGAGCATGCTTCCACCACACTCTCCAACTGTACATTCCAGATCCCAATCACTTGCTGTGGGAAGGAGTTTCTCCTTGTGTCGCCATTGCTTCTTTACCATACATGTCCCCTCTGGTTCTTGATGCTCCCACCAATGGGACTAGCTTTTCCCCATTCTACCTTAGTCAGATCCATTGTGATTTTGAGCATCTCTATCAAATCTCTGCACAACTTTTCCTTCTCTAATGAAAACAGTCTCTCCAATAACTTCACATCATCCTAACGTGTAAAGTACGTTAAGGGATTGAGTTAGCGTGAGCAATGTGACGTGAAGCTTACAAGATCTGTCAGCCTGTGTGCTGCCACTTTCTATAATGAAATCAAACAGGCAGCAGGAGAACCTGAGATAACAAGGTGTACAGCTGGATGAACACAGCAGGCCAAGCAGCATCAGAGGAGCAGGAAGGCTGATGTTTCGGGCCTAGACCCTTCTTCAGAAATGGGGGAGGGGAAGGGGATTCTGAAATAAATAGGGAGAGAGGGGGAGGCGGATAGAAGATGGATAGAGGAGAAAATAGGTGAAGAGGAGACAGACAGGTCAAAGAGGCGGGGATGGAGCCAGTAAAGGTGAGTGTAGGTGGGGAGGTAAGGATGAGATAGGTCAGTCCAGGGAGGACGGACAGGTCAACGGGGCAGGATGAGGTTAGTAGGTAGGAGATGGGGGTGGGGCTGAGGGTGGGAGGAAGGACAGGTTAGGGAGGTGGGGACGAGCTGGGCTGGTTTTGGGATGCGATAGGGGGAGGGGGGATTTTGAAGCTTGTGAAGTCCACATTGATACCAGTGGGCTGCAGGGTTCCCAAGCGGAATATGAGTTGCTGTTCCTGCAACCTTCAGGTAGCATCGTTGTGGCACTGCAGGAGAAATCCTGTTCCACTGTAATAAACAAAGCGGGTGAGGTTAACTGAAGCCCATTTCCAAAAAAGGGTGGCACAATATACCCAGGCAAGAACACGCATGACTGCATGTTGTCACTGTTGGGTACCCATGACAAGGTCAATGAACAGAAGGAAAATAGCAAGAACCAGTCAATCAGGGATATCCAATCCTCTCACCCGTCCCAATCTGTTAGAGGAACTGGCATCCCACAAATATACAGATTTGCAATACTATATGTTGGAGCAAATGATTCTGACACTGACGCGAATGCGACTCATCCAGCATCCGTTTCTGTTGACCTGACATTGAGGAAGATGTTTAAACCCCAGACTGTGGCCATGAGGTTGCAGACATCAGAGAGTTCTGCTGTCTGGGATATCTGGTCGAGGGCTTGACTTTCTGTTTCTCAAATGCAGTGATTGAGGGGGGCGTTCACACATGGAGGTATTAGGAGAAAAAAAGTAACTAAGTAAAGGTAAATCTACTCCAGACTGAATCACAAAATTGTTACAGCGCAGAAGGAGGCCATTCAGCCCATTGCATGTGCATCGGCTTGTTCAATGAACATCATGACCCAATGGCAAACTCCTGGTTTCTCCCCATACCCTAGCACATTATTTCTTTCCAAATAAATCATCCAATGCTCTCTTGAATGCCTCAATTTGAACTGCTTCCACCACAGTTCCAAGGAGATGTCAATCATAGAATCCACACAGTGTGAAGCCCATTACATCCCCACCGACCTTCCAAAGAGCATCCCACCCAGACCCAAACCCCTACCCTATCCCGGTAACCCTGCATTTCCCATGGTTCACCCTCCTAGCCTGCACATCCCTGGACTATTTAACATGACCAATCCACCTAACTTGCAAATCTTTGGATTGTGGGAGGAAACGGGAGCACCCCAAGGAAACCCATGCAGGGAGAATGTGCAAACTCCACACAGATAATCGCCTGAGGGTGGAATCAAATGCAGGTCCCTGGCACTGTGAGGCAACAGTGCTAACCGCTGAGCCACTGTGCTGCCCTAACTACTCACCGAGTGAAAGGTCTTTCCTCATTTCTCCCTTTTGCAGCTCAATTTATATCAACGGTGTCTTACTCTCGTTCCATACGTGTGCAAACAGCTTCTCCCTATCTATTCTATCCAGTCCACCATAACAATGGAACAAGGAGTGTGGATTCAAACTGGCAATAGGCAGATTTATGACTGGTCGAAGGATGTTTGTTATATAAAGTGGGTATGGCATATGATAGAATGATGTAGGCATTTGGCAATTATAAGTTAATTATATTATGATGGCAGTCAGTTGAAGGGTGTTACTTAGGTACCAAGAGCATTTATAAAGCAAGAGTGCTGGGTTCCTGGCAAGAAGCATACATAAATAACACTGCATTCTTTGACTAAATCAGTTAATAAGGGAACTATTAGCATTCATACCTCACCAACTCACTTGGGATTAGATAACAACCTTCCGAGGAAGTGATGGTACAGTTACGCTGCTTAAAAGACACTTCGATAAGTACGTGAATAGGAAAGGTTTGGATGGATGTGAGCCAGGAGCAGGCAGGTGGGACTAGTTTAGTTTGGGATTGTGTTTGGCATGGACTGGCTGGACCAAATCGTCTGTTTCCATGCTGTATAACTCTATGTCAATTGGCTGACTGAAGCCTCTAAAAGAGATAAGACGACTGGCTTTTCTAATCTGTGGCTACCTCTTCATAGAGTCATAAGGAGGTACAAGAGTTACAGTACAAAAAGAAACCCTTTGGCCCATCGTGCCATCAAATATCCATCTAGTCTTATCCCATTTCTCAGCAAACGGTCTGATATACTATCTGAAAGGTTGTTGCAAAGACACTTTCATCTTTGAGTTGCCTTTTCTGGTAAAATTGTAGACAGCTGAGCTTCAATGAGTAGTCAGAAATTCCTTACTGTAGTTCCCTCACACTCAGCAATTAAAGGAACAGTGCACCAAAATACGAGCATTGGAGAAAAGAAACGGGCACAAAATTTCTGAAGTTCTTGTATTGAATTTTCTTTCCACCTCCTCAATTTACCAGAGGGTAGTTTTCTGTTGTCTTTAAATTAGAAACATTAAAAAAAAGGTCAGAGAAACCATGTCGAACTTTCTGCTCCAAAAACCTGTTAAGGCTAGAGGTTGTATTGAAATCTGAGTTATCAACCTAATGCAACTTGTGGTTAGAGCACAGAGCTGTCACCAATCCTTTTTTTCTGTGCTGGGTCTAAGGCCTCGACTGATTTTCAGTGGTAGGGGACAGACCATCGGTGAGTCTTAACAAGAAGAGGCACTTGTCTTACATAACAAAAGGTATTTTACTACTTGATAGAAATAGGTACAAGCTAAGTTAATTAGTTAGGCATAATTTCTTAAGACCAGTAGTGATGTGGACTTTGCCTCCAGCAAAGTTTCCTCACTCTGATATGGCAATAATGTAAGAACTAAACACGTGTAACGTGGTATTGAAGAATCCAACAGAATGTTTGACACAGCTCATCATTACATGCAAATATTATATTCACTGACACAGAAGTGTCTAGACTAATTCAGTTACAAAGAGCCACTTTGCTTTCATGTTATGTTTCAAATGACTGGAGATAAAATAGAGCTTAGACTCTAATACCCTCAGGTTACGTTACAATAGAGTAGCGCTATCGTCAGCATGTCTCTGACCATAAGACATGACAAAACAGTCAGGGGCCTCATGCCAAACTGCATGAATCCCCACCCATTGACTGGTGACATCCACAGAATGAGTGAACATTAATACCACTTTTACATTAAACTTTTCAGAGCCATAACTTTACACAACAGTGGGCAATTGTTAATTTCAAAGTAGAACGTTAGACTTTTTTTGGCAAGTTTGAATAAAATGGAGTTAAAATACAGATAGGCCATGACATAACTAAATGGCAGAACAGACTTGAGGGATTGAATGGCTTACTCCTTTAGGCTCCTATCATGGATCTCAAGTCACCCCTGTCCTTCCTCCTCGCTAGGTCAATCCAAGATTTTCCAGGAGGTATTCCAGGTTTTCCCAAAGAGACTCCATAGCAAACAGCAGAAGCTGTGACTTCAGATGGAGCAAAAAGGCTGGTTCCACACCACAAGCTTATTACAGTCCCAATGTTTGACCTGGGAGTCTCTCTGCATTCTCTTTGACCACTACTGTCAAGCCGCGTGCAATATTAACCTAGCAGCAAGCAAGACCCAAGTCTGAAGAGCCTTCAGGCCAACAGGAAAATCTTGATGTTCATTGGCATCTTCTGAAGCATTCTGCTCAGATCATCACCTTCATCTTTCAAATGGACCAGACAAACCCCCTTCAAATCTATCAAGAAGATAGTCTAGACCCTAGCTTTTTATCTTATTTAGAGGCAAGTATAAGGCGCTGTGTTCCAGATGTAATTCAATTGGTTAGTTGGCTTTAAGAAAAACGTACTTTATTCCTTACCCTATAGTTATAATACAAACAAAAGAAAGAAGAATTAATATAATTTTAACTCTATTGGAAAACTTAACAGAATAATAGATTTTTTAACTACTAAACAGTAACTGTTCCAATGTAGTCACATCCTATAAACACACCCTTGGCAAAAGCAAATTCAGTAAAATAGATTCTCTCACATGTAATGTTTCTCCAGTCCAGGAGGAAAGAACATCGAGATAAAATTCTGGCAGAGAGAGAGAACTCAAGCTTTTAACTGTAGTTGAGAGAAATACAACAGCCTCCACATCCAACTTTCAAACAACTACTAAAGGCTAAACTGAAACCATGGTTCTGTGGGAGCCTGACTCCATCCTTTCGTGCTGCTTCTGTTGTTCCAACTTTTTTTAAAAAACCCAAGGGCGCACAAGCTGTTTGATTTATTGGTTTGGAACAGACGCTTGCCACCTCTGTCTCACCCTCTCTTCGTAAAGAATACCCAAACAAAATACACCTCTTAAAATATAATATCATAACACCTCTCCTTTCAGGCTCATGTTGCTATAGTGACAGAAAGAATAGACTGATCATCAAGTCTCACTACTCCTCCATTCACACCATTTGTAAAAACGTGTTGATTTAGTCATCAAAATGCCAGGTGGTTCTCTTTTGTACTACAACCCAGAATTAAAGAGGGTTTTACCAAGCTTCTTCAATTAGTTCAAAACACTCCACTTATTATCAAACAAAAAACTTATTCTTATAACAAGTTCCAAATACTGGCTGACATCCAAGCTATAATCTGGAATAAGATTTGTCTCACACTCACAGACACACACACACACACGGCAACAGACTCTGCAGACAGGTTTCTTAGGGGCAAAATCAAAAAACACTCCTTTTGGCCAAGGGTCTGAAAACAAAGGATAGAATTTGATACAAACACACAGAAGGCTGGAGAAATTCAGCAGGTCTGTGGGGAGACAAAAATGGAGTTAATGTTTCAAATCCAGTCTGACTTGTTCAGAATTTCAGGAGTTCTGTTGGACATTATGTGTCCAGTATGACTCTTCCTCAGAGGTCCTGAAGTTCTGTTTCTGTCTCCACACATGCTACCAGACCTGCCGAGTTTCACCAGCATTCTGTGTGTTTGTTTCCAGCTGCCGCAGTATTTTCCTTTCTTATGGTAGAATTTGATGACTGCTCACGGTCCATGATGTTTCCTGTCGATGAAATCAAATTGCTGACTACTATAGAGATTGATGGCAGATCTTCAGCTTGGATTGAAATCAGGCTGGATCTGAATCTTCAAGTGGCCAGGGTTCAGCTTTGCAGGATTTGTACGTTATTCAGTAATAGTAATATTTTGAAACTTTAACAGATCTCAGAAACTTTTGCTGAGAAAAGGAGACTGACTTACTGGGGTTCCTTATTTAGGTCCGTAAAACAGAACACTATGTCAAGAAAGAGGGGGCAAGCAGCCGTTTGGATAGAGACCCTATAGTCTTTCAAAGCCAGGTTTTCCAGCAATCATGGACCAAAGACCTTAGTTCCCTAAAAACTTAGCTCAACTTCTTTCTAAAGTCACTTGACTTTCATTAAACAGCAGGTGAACCACAGTACATATTACAAAGTGTTGACTTAATTTTTAAGAAAACACATGCTAAAATCATTTAAATGTCCAAATGGTTCCATATCATGCAGCTTTTCAAAGAGACCTTGAATATGAATGTGCTTTCCCAATAGTTGCACCAGTGAAAATGCGCGTAAAGAGTTTGTGTTTAATTCATGCATTGGAAAAATGACAATGCAACAGCAGTGCTGAGGCAGCCTTAAAATTTTTCCCTTTTAACCCCTAGTATTTATTGCGATTGTACCTTCCCCTGAAATGCTGGAGAGCACCCACTAGATGGTGCTAAGGTCCATGTTCTCCCAGCGTTGTGACCATTCTGTCAGATGCAGTGAAATGTCAAACTCAACTTAATGACAACACAGGGACACCTAACTACAGACTAAACTGGAGTGTGCAACGCAGGGAATAATGTCTGTTTTCAACTGGAAACTGTTTGTACTGTGTTATATTTCAATGTTTGCTCATTTAAAACCACTGCCAAGGTACATTTGGTTTCCAATTTATGCATAACCTGCTTTTTTTTCTTGAACATTTCTCATTGTTTTCAAGCATTAGACATCAGGATAGTGGAACAGTAGTTTGTACATGTGTCTGTATGTATTTTGTGTCAATTTACTTGAGGGAACTTTCACTTACAATAACCAGGCATTATGACTCATTGGGAAATAAAGCAATTCTGGCTATAACAAGAACAAAAGAGGCAGAGAAAGTTGATAAATTGGCTTTATTAAAATATTCATTAAAAGGGATGAGGGTGCCACTGGCTAGGTCAGCACTTATTGCCCATCTCCAGAGGGCAATTAAGAGTCAACCACATTGCTGTGGGTCTGGAGTCACATGTAGGCCAGACCAGGTAAAGATGACAGTTTCCCTCCCTAAAGGGCATTAGTGAACCAGATGGGCTTCCCCCCCAAACAATTAATTCACAGTTATCATTAGACTCTTATTTCCAGATTTTTAATCAAATTCAAATTTCACCATCTGCCATGGCGGGATTCGAAACCAGGTCCTCAGAATGTTACCTCGTTCTCTGGATTAACAATCCAGTGATAATATGTTTGGCCATCACCTCTCCTCAATGCAGAGCTGGCAAGAGGTTCCGTTCAATTTGATGGAAGCATCCCTCAAATCAATTACTTCATAAATGTAGGCTGAATCCTAATTCGCGCTAAATCCTGTTCACCCAACTCCCCTCTCAAAGCTGACCAACGTTGGCACCCACGTGGCAACACCTGGATTTTAACATGCCCTCCTTCGTTTCCAAACTTCTCAAAAAAGTTTTATGCTTTCCTGTCACTGTCTGCCATTCCAGATTTATTTGCTGGTACCTCCAATTGTTTTGCATCTCCGATTTCCATTGCTCCACCCCGCAGTCCTCATACTTTCAGCTGAATGTCTTCTTCCTCTTTGTCTGTCTCTTCCCCTTTACAAAGCTCCTAAACCTCTTTGAACAATATGTTGATTATGTATCCCAGTACCGCCAGTGTGGGATGAGATCATGTGTTGTCTGTACTACATGAGGGCAAGTTCTTGCTAACCTCATGATGTTAGCTAACTCCTGACTTCCCAACCAGTGGGAGATGAAAAATATCAGTCAATGATGGAGCTGTGGAAGGGAAGACAGTTATGAGCAAGATAGAATTGGGGCAGTAATGTTATCAGGAGTAAATCCCAATTTGAATATGTTTTGTTCCAAATGGAGCTGGGGCTCTTGTGGCAGTTTCCCTACCTTTGAGCTGGAAAACCTACCAGTTCAAGTCCCATCTGTTCCAGAAGAGACAAGTTGGTTAAAAATATCAACAAGAACCAGAACATTGATGTGAGTCATGTTTGTGCCACAAGAGGGCGCAGTTGTTCCAATGAAGTCATGTAAACTGCAACTGCTGATGCTGGAGTCTGAGATAACAAGGTTTAGAGCTGGATGAACACAGCAGGCCAGGCAGCATCAGAGGAGCAGGAAAGCTGACGTTTCGGGTCTGGACCCTTCTTCAGAAAATGCAAGTTGTCTGTGGAGATTAATGTGTTTTAAAAGGGATTATTTTATCCAGTGCAAAATAGTGTGCAGAAAAATAATGCCCAGTTTCATCAAACTTGAGAGATAATTTAATTTTAAGGATAAAATAACATCAAATCTCCAGGTCATAACTTGCCAAATCAAAATCAGATACTGATATGCTTTTAAACTGGACAAATATTTTCACAGCGTGAAGTGTAGGAATAAATAAATTTGCAGCTTTAGAGGAAAAATAAAGTCAGAGATTCCTTGTCAGATTTCCACTGATTTGAACTTGAGGCTACCTGGGGGATCTTGATGTACATTAACATGTCCCACCTCTGAACGGCTATGAAGTGTGATGATTTCCTTGTGGAAATGGAGCTGTTATTTCCAAAAGGCAAAAGAAGGACACTTCCATCATGAAAAACTCACCTGAACAGACAAACAGCCTGGAATATCTTGAGGGAGACTATCAATTTTTGGGGAAAGAAGATTCAGATGCCCAGTTATTAACTGAGAAAGTTAAAGGCACAAGAATTAAACAAAGACTAATACCACCATATTTTGTAAACACGTTTTTCAAGCCTAAAAATCTCAGTGGGTCAGCCCTTCGACTAGTACCTCTACCCAAGAGTTCTGCTGTATGTTCAAGGTCCTTGAGGCTACCTTCACTTCTCCTGGAATGAAATCGAAGTGTGTCACAGCTCTCAGGAATTCACTTTGATTTTTCAATGTCCCTCTACTCTCCGCAGTACATTGGGGTCCCTCCAATTGACTTCTAAATCTCAAGACTTCTTGACTGTGCAGACCCAATGTAATTTTTGTGAACGATAGCACTTAGAAGCATTCTCTTTCAGCTTATTTCCAGATGTAAGCTATTGGTTTCTGTGAAATGTCACACAGACAAGCCCAAAACAAAATGGTACTTCTCCTGCAACATATTCCCACTGCAACATGTCACAGTTGAGATGTCCTTGATAGAGATTTAAACCAATTTAAACCCCTCACTGTAACACTCTCCGATATATCCCGCACCCCTCACTGTAACACTCTCCGATATAACCCACATCCGTTTCCAAAAAAAAACTCTTTGATTCTGTATTCCACACAAATAATTTAGACCCATTATGAAGACGTCTATAGACATCTCATTTCCACCAAGACTCAGAGAAGGGACCCCCCCTCATAGTTCAATATTACCCACTTCACTCTTCATTAAATAAACACAAACTACCAATGGATTTCAAACCATTTGAATGTGTTCAGTCACCTCCTAAACTAAATGCTTCCACTTACTTTTTTAAACTTCAATCCCCAAAGTAAGATAGAATCCTTACAGCACGAAAGCAGGCCATTCAACCCAGCAGGTCCACACCAACCCTCCAAAGAGCATCCCACCAAGACTATGGGGAGAAATCAGAGCACCTGGATGAAACCCATGCAGACATGGAGAAAATGGATGGACTTGAACTCAGGTCCCTGATGCTGTGAGGCAGTAGCGCTAACCACTGAGCCACTATACCACCTCATATTCTTAAAATGAAGAAATCATTGAGTTAGACATCTTTGCAACAAATGTGGTCAAACCAGCTGGTATTTAGACTTGAACTCCAATGTTAAAGAGACACTGACCTATTTTGTTATCTTATTTATAGAAAACCGTATCAAGCTTTGATTGGGGCAAAGGAATACAATGATCACATGCACAAAGGATTACAAAACCTTTTATTATTGTAAAGTTCCTTTAAAATTCCAAATCCCTCTGCTTCATTAAAATCATTCTATTTTTCATCCCCCAGTTAAAGTAGGGGATAAAATCCATTTAGTAGCAACATATTGCAACTGACCAAACCTTTGCAGAGTCTGTGCTGTCTCCTGTATTTGTCAAAGTTTATAGCAATTTGATGAGGACAATAATAATTTCTGTCAGGAGGCAAAATGTGATCGAGTAAGGTCATGGAAGTTTTCTTTTGTAGCAATTCATTCTTGGTCAGAGTGGACATGGGATGAAATCATAAAATGGCTCGCACAACATGAAAAAGGTGTTTGAAAAACTGTACACCAACGGCCTCACACTGTCATCATTTAATTAACTGGGAGGGAGAGGCTGAATGGCCTATCTCTGTATATATCCCTTCCATAATGTACATAAACAAATGAATGGAAAGTTGCTTTACAGAGAAGCACAGTTAGTATGGAGTCTAGCTCACAGGCTGTTCCTTGTGGAGAGTCTGACACCAGGAGTAGTGCAGTGCAGCGTGATTTACAATAAGCAGTTCTTGCATTACTTTAGCAACCCTTTTACAAGTTAAAGTTTGGAAAGTCGCCACCCAGTTAGCACTTCAATCAGCTCTACTCAGTGGCCAAATAGATCCCAAATTCATAGACAAAAACAGAAATTGCTGGAAAAGATCAGCAGGTCTAGCAGCATCTGTGGAAAGAAATCAGAGCTAACATTTAGGGACGAGTGGCCCGAGTGACTAGTTCTGAGGAAGGGTCACTCAACTTGAAATGATAATTCTGATTTCTCTCCACAGATACTGCTAGAGCTCCTGAGCTTTTCCAGCAATTTCTGTTTTTTGTTTCTCATTTACAGCATCAGCAGTTCTTTTGGATTTTACTCCCAAATTCATGGACTGGTTACAGCACAGGAGGAGGTCTTTTAGACCTTCATTTAGTTGCTGGCTAAATCTGGATTGTGGTTCCCAATGCCTGCCCAGTCGTAGCTGCCTGAACGCGCAGCAGCAAAATGCAGGAACTGGGGATTAGTGTGCCTTTAGTGGTAGTTACTGTTGGTGCAGACTTGATGGGCTGAAGGGCCTTTTCTATGCTGTTTGAATCTGTGACTCTAAATAACAAAGAGTTGCATTTTTGTGGAACCTCAGGATATCCCAAAGCACTGTACATGCAAATTAAGTATTTATCAACGTGGCTCAGTGGTTAGCACTGCTGCCTCACAGCGCCAGGGACCCGGGTTTGATCCCAGCCTCGAGCAACTGTCTGTGTGAAGTTTGCACATTCTCCCCGTGCCTGCGAGGGTTTCTGCCAGGTGCTCCAGTTTCCTCCCACAGTCCAAAGATGTGCAGGTTAGCTGGATTGGCCATGCTAACTTGTGCCCACGCGCCCATAGTGTCCAGGGGTGTGCAGGCTAGGTGGGTTAGCCATGGGAAATGGAGGGTTTCAGGGATAGGGTAGCGGGAATGGATCTGAGTGGGATGTTCTTCGGAGGGGCAGTGTGGACTCAATGGGCTGTAGGGCCTGGTTCCATGGCGTAGGGATTCTATATGCGTTAATGTAGGAAACACAATGCCAGCCTTACAGGGGACAAAGGTGGTGAAGTGATAGTCACTAAATCTAGGAATCCAGAATACCAGGTAACACCCGCAGGGTCATGGGTGCAAATCCCACCATTGTAGTTGATGGAATTTAAACTCAATTATATATTCTGGAATTAGGAATTTTTCTTGGTAACAGTGACCTGCAAGCTTGCATGAGTATTGCGAAAACCCAGCTCGTTGACTTTAGGGAAAAAAAATCTGCCATCTTTATCTGATTTGGCCTGCATATGACTCCTGACTCTCAGAAATGTGGTTGAGTCTTAAATGCCCTCTGAAATGGTATAGTAAGCTACTCAATGCAAAGGATGGGTCAAAAATGCTGATCTTGCCAATGATGCCCACATCCTGTGAAAGGATAAAGTAAAGTGTGTGCGCACAGCAAGGTCCCTCAAAACAGCAATCCAACTGCGATCAGACAAATTCTGCTTTCTTATGTTGTTGTTGATTGGAATTACGAAAGGGGGAATGCCACAGAATCTCTCATGTCCACCCAAGAAGAGAGACAGGTAACACGCTCAGAGTCAAGTTCAGGCTTGACTTGTGTGTTCAAGCCACTGGAGCATGATTTGAATCCCCAACCTTCTGCTTCAAAAGGCATGACTCTGCAAGTTCTCCATAAGCGGGTACATTGGTGGCTTAAGTGATGGAGACAGATGTGGATTTTAGTCACTCAGTTTGTGATACAACATCAGTTGTTTCAAACATTCTAAAGTTTGAGTTTGGGAGTTATAGTTTAACCAAATAAAAAACAGGAGATGTGGGGAGTGGTGAATGCATAGATGATTTTAACGTCATTTATTAAAAACCAATGGTTTGATAAGGCTGATTTTAAAGTCGATTATTAGAAAAACAAACTGTTTAATAATGATGCACGGCCTAAATAGACTGGAGAAAGGTACGACCCTATAGCTGGTAATGGCAGCTTTCTGCTTTCTCCCCCACTCAGGCTTCCTGATGCTTCCACCTTCTGAGTAAGCCACCCAACCTTCCACTTCCCCCAAGGGACCTGCTAGGAGCTCCACACCAACCACTTGACCCATCCCATCTGACCAATTACCAAGGGTCAGGTAGATGAGGCGTGACCTTTCCCAGGCTATCACTCCACCTCGAGGTCCACTTGCAGCTTATTGCATGTGCGAAACCATCTGTTAGCTTTTGTCAGACATTTTTTGAGATTTTCCCCCAGGCCAAGTCTCTCTGTTCATCTCTCCCTCTGGCTGCTAAGAAGTGTTTTTTTTTAAATCGAATGAGGAGGAGAGGGAATAGAAATCACCTTCTATCAATAGGGTGGCACGGTGCCTCAGTGGTTAGCATGGCTGCCTCCCAGCGCCAGGGACCTGGGTTCAATTCCACCCTCGGGCGACTGTCTGTGTGGAGTTTGCACGTTCTCCCTATGCCTGCGTGGGTTTCCTCACACAGTCCAAAGATGTGCAAGTTAAGTGGTTTGGCCATGCTAAATTGCCCATAGTGTTCAGGGAGGTGTAGATCAGGTGGGTTATAGGGGGATGAGTCTGGGTGGGATGCTCCAAGGTTCGGTGTGGACTTGTTGGGCCGAAGGGCCTGTTTCCACACTGTAGGGATTCTATGATAAAGTGAAAGGATACAATTACTGGCTATTCAATAATACTCCCAAAGATAACATTTCTTACAATCTACTGCTGTGATAAGTGAAAGTACCAGCAAATGGATTCCTTAACATGATACTTTGGGATGTGATCCACTCAGATCCAAGCCTGTGCCATTCGATGCTTGTGTTTGGATACGACAACACTCCAATTGAAGTTTTTCCTCCGTGTCCCAATTCTTTTAATACAGAGGGCAAATTCTGTCCTGGTAACTATTAAACCCATATAATAATGTGGGAATAAATGGTTTTGTTTTCTCATCAACCGCAAAAATAAAAGGCAAAATGAAAATTTCACTGGCAGCGAATTGGGACCACACAGATATCAATGAGTTCTCATGACAATGGAACTAAAATGAGGCTCTGCATCTTGTTCAGAAGAGGTGATAATCCAGTTCAGTCAAAGTTCATAAGAAATAGGAAAAGGTGTAGGCTGGTTTACCCCTCTGCCATTTAAGAGCCAACATTTTAGCACTGTTGCTGAGAAACCATTGACGCTGTTTGTTTTATTGTACCCTTAGGCACCCTTCTTATGCCTTACTTTCCATAAAACTCAATGAACAAAAGGGCTAATGATGTATCTGTATTGCACACAGGCAATCTCATCTATTGACATCGCTGACTGAATTTTGAACACGAGACTGAATTCGATGCTACACCAGCCCTCTGTAATGACCCAAGAAAACCGAGTGCTTCGGTACTTGGCTACACTGCAATGAATTGGCATCCTGGGCTGGGGCTACTATTTGGGCAATGCTTGCTAGTTCTCGACTCCCACTTAAACAGTGGAGAGATGACTGGCTCGCTACTTATGTTGCTTGTCACAAGCCAGCCAGCTGTTACCTCCTGGCATTGCTGCAGTGCCAGTAATGCTTGAAGCTGACTGGAGGAGGATGTGGAACTCGTGGCTATCCCTTGACCTTATAGCCAGGCCTGGGTCCTAGGATCAGACCACTTGAAACTGCCTGTTAGGACTGTAACAAAGCTTTCGGGAGCCTTTAGTGAGTTGCAATCCAGTGAATCATTGCGTGTCCTTTATATGTTCACAAAATCCGGGAATGTTCAACACAGAGTGAGAATGTTCAGCCCATCATATGTCTGCCAGTTCTAATATCACATCACAGCTGTCTTATTTCCCCTATATCCTTTATCTTCTGAATAATTTTAATCAAATGTCTCCTTGAATATTATTGATTTAGCTTTAATAGATTAGTGTGTTCCTTAGACAAGTAACTTTGCATGCAAAATAACTGTCTACTGTTCAGCTTTAGTTTTAAGCCTAAGTTTACACTTATTTTTAATCTAGAGGAAGCAATGATCTTTTAAATCAAATAACTCCCTTTAACCTTTTCGGGTTGCGATGAAATGAAACATCCATGTTTTAATCTTTCTCTATATTCTATCAACTTTGGAAGTCCAATATTGCCTTCTTTTTCATGATCTCCAATGCCCTCCTGTATTAGGTCTAAGAACAATTGCATTCTCAAGTGACCACTTCCATGTAAATGATTAAATAATATCGAGGTGTTTTACCATTCATTTTCTTCAGTAGCTGATATATTGTGTTATCTTGCATTCCACACTAAGATAGAATCCCAACAGTGTGGAAGCAGGCCATTCAGCCCATCAAGTCTACACCAACCCTCCAAAGAGCATCCGACCCAGATCCATCCCTGTAACCCTGCATTTTCACCACTAGCCTGAACACGATGGGCAATTTAGCAAGGCCAATCCATCTAACCCGCACAGCTTTGGACTGTGGGAGGAAACCAGAGCACCCAGAGGAAACCCACGCAGACACGGGGAGAATGTGCAAACTCCACACAGACAGTCGCCCGAGGGTGGAATCAAACCGAGGTCCCTGGCGCTGTGAGGCAGCAGTGCTAACTGCCGAGCCACTGTGCCACCCTAAAGATTTCTGTAACTTTAATATCATGGCACTAGTCATTTAAAAGGAGATAGTGCAGCAAATTTCAGTATAATTCCTCACCGCATAGAACATACCATTCAATAAAATTCAAATGATGAAGACATTTGAGAACAATTGAAATGTGATACTTTTTCCATGGTACGGCAGGATGGTTTCCGAACAAGAACATTGTGTTAAATTGATGTTCGTAATCATTGCAGCAGTGCAAGGTAGCTCTCCAGTGCTGCTATTAAATACTTATTCTTCACATGAGTACATTAACTGAGTCTTCACAGTCTATTCGTCCAACACCTAATAAGCGATTCATGGAATGTAATCAGAAATGGGACACGTGACTGTATTTAGTTTTGCTTCCTAAGCCTGAAAACATTCCTTTTGCTACGTATTAGTAGTTAGTCTGTGCAGACCATTGAATAAATCTTCAACCGCCCCCCCCCAGCGTAAACAATCCATGCACTGCATTTACTGTTGCAAGAATTGCACAAGGGTAGGTATTCGTGAAGCAAGGTGCAATAGTCTGAGGAATTGAGTTCAGCCCAGATAGACGAATAGGATCATGGTGCAAGTAACTACTGACTTGTGCAAAGAGGAGTGAAGGGGGATGATTCCAAAGTCAAAAGGCTTGAACCCTATTAAAAAGAGACAGAATCATTGGACTCACTGATCATTTCCTATTCTGAAAATGTCTTTGCTTTTTTAAGAAAACCACTAATTTATGTTGCAAAAGATGGCACAAAATACGTAATGCTTTCTTCAAAAAGACCTTTTTATTAAATATTATAGAACAGGAGGTCCTCATTTTGTCCCACTCTCCCTAGCAATTTATCTTTTCAAATACATATCCAATTCTCTTTTGACATTTATTATTGAATTTGCTTCCACAGACAATTCAAATCATAATAACTTGCTGTGTAAAAATAATACCCCTCTTCTTCCCTCTGGCTCTTTTGTCAAATCATAACTCTATGTCCTCTAGTTACTGTCATTCCTGCAAGTGAAAGAAATTTCTCCTATTATTTTCTGTCAAACTCAATTTCAAACATCTTTTAAACATCCCCTCAACATTCTCTGTTATGGAGAACAATCCCAGTTTCTTCATATGGCTAAAGTACTCATCCCCAGTACCATTCAGATAAATGTATTTTACACCTTCTCTAAAGGCCCTGAAATCATAGAAACTCAGAAAATAGGAGCATGAGTTTGCGATTCAGCCCTTCAGACTTACTTCACTATTCAATGTAGACATGGCTGATCATCAACTCAATACGATGTTCCTGCTTTCTCCTCATACCATTTGATCCCTTTAGTCTGAAGAACTACACTCCTTAAAATGTAATGGCCAGAACTGGACACGACATTCCAACTGAGGCTTACGTGTGAAGTAATTATTTGGAGATGTAAAACGTTATGGCAGTAAGTGAAGCTCTGGTACAGTCCACAGGGTCAGTCAAGTGTTGAACCCAATGATGTAATAATGCCCTTTGAGCACATTATTACCTTGTTCTGTTGTTGCACCCTGTTGAATGTCTTTATGTTGTTGAAACAGTTTTGTACAGCCAAGGTAAAATGCTTTGTTAGAATAGAAAGAAAGTCAGACTAGAGAGAAAAGAATTTTTTTTTTAAAAAAAATACAGTCAAGATAACAGGATTGCTCTACATCTCCAAACATTTTTTCTTCTTTTACAACTAACCACAACCAAACCAGGCAGGGCCTAATCATAGCTCCAGATGACCACAAGTCATTCTCAAACTCTGTGATGTAACCTAGCGACTCTAACAGTCACGGGGGAGACAGTTCCCAACCCGTAAGTTGCCCGTTTGCAGTGAAGGTGTCATTTGATGACGTCATGTGACAGACTGTCGCTGCGTTGCATGACGTGGGGTCACGTTTTTTATTTGCGGTTGTGACGTGCGTGAATATTATTGCCCATGGTACCGTTGGTAGTTGTTGTAAGTAAACTTGGAGTGCTGATTGGTCTACCTTGACCAGATTGTGACCTTTGACCTTTTTGCTGTTGTAGTGTGAGTTACGTGTTGTGGTGCCTTATTAAATGTGTAATATATTATTGAGAAAAAACAATTAGATATACAGTTGGCTTTATTCCTGCAATCTCCTTGCTATTTCACCACTGGTTATGAGTATCTATGTGAGCAAGTGATGCCTTCTTCATGTCTCCATTTTTAATGACTATCTACAAAAGTAGCAGAGAAATTCAGGGACCTTTTTCACTTGAGTCATAACAGAGTACCTGATGTTCATGCATTTCCAGTATTATTGCATATCATCCCATTACATCAAAATCCTTTTGAAAATATGTGACACAAAATTGCCAGTATGCTACTCTGTTGCAAAATCCCAGCACAGTCCCATCAGATCACTAGAGCATTTTTGCCTCATTTCAAGTTAAAAGTGATGCTATTAAGTGAGTAATATAAGTCACTAATAATCATTATTCAGGCTTTGAGATTAAAACCATGCTAATATCCAATCATCTTGATATGACCCTGTACTTTCGGTTTCCGTGGAGATCTTAGCCAGGTTAAAATGGCAGAGTGGAAAACTTCAGGAAAACTAGTCACTGGGAGAAAAAAACTAATTATGCCTGCCTCCTCAGGGTTCATTAGCCTATTGTCACTGAGATGAAGGACAGCTACCAATTGTCCCGAGAAACTTCACACCAATTCCACAAGGGCCACAGTGGAGTGGAACAGAGGGCTGATGGGAAGGAAGAGGCCAGGAGGGATGGAGAGAGTCAGCGAGGATGGGCAAGGGAGTAGGAAGGAGATTGAAATAACTCTACAGAGGCCAGTATCTCGTCAGCAAGTCACCCTTTATTTACACGTAAAAAGAGTCCTTGACACTGATCCAGCTCCCTCAGAACCAGCTCTGAGTGAAAAGGATGTCTGACGCTCCTGTTTATGACTTTTGGCTAGGGCTCCCTGATTGACAGATTAACAGCACCAATCTAGGAATGTACATTCTATGAGGTCCATCTGGCTGACCTTGTTACAATCGTTATGGAGGAAATGGGAAAGGAGTACAATTGAGATGCGGCAAATGGGCAGCTGGAAATGAACTCCAGGACTTTGCTGCTTCCTTCAGGATCTACATTCAATGGTAAAATAAATTATCATTTAGTGTAAAACTCATAATCAGTCCAGATTCTTGAGGAATTAGTCTGCCCTTAGACCAGTCCCATCTCTTTCTGGAGTCCATATGCACACTATAAAAGACATCTGCTAAAGCAAGTTTATAGACCTAAATGCACAGAAATAAAGTCCATCTTTGCACTAAAAGTGCTTCAAAACTTAAAATTTTCTCAAAAAATGCACAAGATTCAATTTCAATTCTGGGTCGCCTCTTTCCATTCAAAATTAATTTGAATAAAGCATCTCTGTCCCCAACTTGGAAAATTATTTAACATCCTCCTCAAGACATTTGACGGTTTTCGATTCCACTCTTAAACACTTCAACATATTTGATCTAAATTGATTTCTCCTGCAAGATCATGCTGTAACATAGCACAAAAATGAAGCTTCTGGTGGGATACAGTCATCAAAACTGTGCAAAGAGAACACTTGTGGTGCAATGGTAGTGTCCCTACCAGCTTCAAATCCCACCTACTCCAGACAGGTGTAATAACATCTCTGAACCAGTTGATAAGAAAATATAAAAACTTTGCGAAGGTGGAAGAAAATGTTGCAATTTTCCTTTGCTTTAACTCAAGACCCTCTTCACAACTGCCCTGGTGCAATACAAAACTTCTATATGTGCAAAGTAATGTTCCTGCAATCACTTTCCCCTAAAGGTGTCTGTAGCCTCCCTTCAATCCGGGAGAGTCCATTAAGTTTAACATGAACGCCGACTCATTCAAGGCATTAATGAGAGCAGCAGGGTTTAACAGGCCAAGGGTTGCATACTGCAAGGCAATTTTGTGTTACCTCATCTATTGTAACTCATTGTAGCTCTGCGAAGATCGTAAAGCAAATGAAAAGGGTCCTCCGATGGATATTGGTGTTGCTGTGGGGTTGCCAGTCGTGATTGTGTTTCATTTCTAGTATCAGAAAAAGCTGCAATGTTTGCATTCAATGGAGACTAAAATGAGCATGATTGTTATTTCTATCCCAGCATGCATAAGTGCCAGCATATGAACCACTTAATTTGTTCTCTTTTGTTCATTTTAAATTTATTTTTGGTGAAGATTGTTAATTTAAGAAGCTTGGATGTATCTGTAACCCTCAGGTGCAGTGGATCCTTGAGACTGGATGAATAGCTAAGTTTGCTGTTATTCAGTGGCAAAGCCAGACCAGTTGACATTTGAACATCCTATTCCTTCAAGTTTTATCATTCCATTTGCAACATGTGTAACCACATGTTAGAATTCACAATAGACAATGAATGCACATAGCAATTATACTGAAAAAAAATTCATACTCCCCCCATTCTCAGCTTTAATTAGAAACATTCCACGAAACATTCTGCACGAAGACAATGGAGCAGACGGCCATAGAGGCTTTCTGCAACTTCAATCTAGTAAATATTGAGCAATACAACATCTTGTTTCCTTATGCTTCAGGGGTACCCAGTCTCTGTACGCTGAGTGGCACAGGACAGGAAAATCCCATCATTGATTGTCTGGCAAGTTGGCTCCTTTCAGCCATGTTGGGAAATGAGCCCTTTAGTTGGCATCTGTGCCTTCAGACAGGCCGTGTAGCAGAGTTGAAAGAGCGAATTAAAATTGGCCAGGGCTGCTGTTTCAGAAGTTTGCCAGTTTGCCCTGTTGGCATGTCGGTTGATGCCCAAACACTGCCCAAAAGCAAGTCAGGCAATGGCTCCCATTGTCGCGAATGATATTGGAGGAATGCCACTTTTGGGGGAGGGAATGAAGAGGAGGAGAAGGTAGATTCGTAGCTGGAATACATCCAGATCATCTGATAGATATCCACGCCCACGAATCTGTATGAACTATGTGTTCTTGTTTGTTGTAATCTGTCCATTGTAATCACATAAAACTATATATAAGACCAGGGAACTCCCCTCCTGTGAGGGGAGGGGAGAAAATCAGTGTTGATCACCGAGCTCACAGCAAGATTTGCTGTTTTGGTTGGATTTCTTTGATATCCAGTCTAGACAAGAACATTCAAAACAGCAGCACACTGCACAAGAATTTAGAAGGTAAAAGGATTGATAAATGTGTGGCAGTGCCAAATGTGGGCAGTGTTTGGGATGGGGAAGGGGGCAAGCTCAGAAAGAGTAGTATTTATCACATCAATTCAAGATGGACTAGGAAAAATACCTGGAGAGTAATTGGAAAGGGGAACATGAGAGATGCTGTAGGATATGAGATTTCTTCAATTGAAATCTGAATAGAAATAGCTATATTCTGAACATGTACATTCTTGTATTTAAATGTCACCTTCTCTATCCTGCCATTATGCAACCATTCCATCATTAAATGTATGAATACAACAGCATTCCTATCATCCTGTCTTCACATTTTCATGATTCAATCCCCTGTATTAAACACCTTCTGTTGACATTTTATTTCTTGAAAATCTGTTCCATCCCATTCAGATTACTTTTCTCATACACCCTTCTGTGTATGGCAAAGGTTCTTCAGACACCACAAATAGAGCTCACCAATTAGCACTCTGGTCATTAAGAAAATCATCACTCTTGTAAACCTCAATAAAACAGACAAGCCGTTAGGCAGCTCCATTCTTAGTTGTCTCTACTGCTTTAGGCTCAAGTCTCAGCCCTCCCCTGCTTTCTGATTGCCTCAGTTGATGGGAACACAGTTGCTTTTGCCCTCATTTGATGGGAACACAGTTGCCTCAGCCCACACTTTGAGGGGAACAGTGGTTTTCACACTCACTCGATGGGAACACAGATGCTTTATAACTTACATGAGGGAACGCAGTTGGGTTTAAGAAAGCCCAGTTAACACAATAAGCTTTTCAGTGCATTACAAGAAACAATAATTCAACATCAGGTATGATAGAGGTAGTCAGAAAGTGCCAGGGAATGCTTCCCTGTGCAGGGAGGCAAGGGAAATGTAAAGGTCATGGTGGAATGAGGCTCAGCTTTCCACTCATTGCCCTATTACTGGGGGTCAACATAAATGTCATTAACCTCCAAGTAAACTTGCGGACCTTGTTTCTGTCGATGTGGATGATTATCATGAGAGAAATCAGTGATAAGATGGGCATGGTTGTCTGCCAGTTGTCCAACTGTGTTGAAACAATGCAAGTGCCACAGGATCTGATCACAGTCCTGTCTCAAAGGTCTTAGCTTCTGGCGTTGAAAATCAGGCAGTTAGGTGAATTTTGCTTTTGTTCCAAGGTAGAAGATCGTGTGAGGCACTAATTGAAATTCCCAGAATCCATTCCCAGCGGATGAGACATTTTACTGGGGCTGCAGTTCGATAAAGTGTCAGAATGAGTTAAGGTTGGCTTTGAGAACAGAAAAGTTACACAGCGAGGAAACGCTACTCAGCCCATTTAATCTATTTCATCAGACTCCATTCATGATGGAATTTTAAGCCTCATAGAGTCATAGAGCCATATAGAATGGAAACAGACCCTTCAGCTCAACATGTCAATGCTGACCAGTTTTCCAAAACCAAACTAGTCCTATTTGCTTGCATTTGTCCCTTAACCCTCTAAACCTTACCTATCCATGTATTTGTTCAAATGTCTTTAACGTGTTATAATTATACCCGCCTCCACCCCTTCTTCTGGCAGCTATTTCCAGATACGCATGACCCTCTGTATGAAAAAGTTGCACTCCATGTCTCTTCTAAATCTTACCCCTCTCACCTTAAACCTATGTGGCCCTCTGGTTTTAGACTTCCTAACGCTGGGGAAAAGACCTTGGTTATTCATCCTATCCATGCCCTTCATGATTCTTTAAATCTTTCTATAATTCACCCCTCAGCCTCCTATGATCCAAGGAAAGACATCCCAGCTTATCCAGCCTCTTCACAACTTGAAAATCAATCATTTCTTATTTCACAGAACATTGATTTTCATCCACAATTCCCGAAGTGTAAAGAAAATTAAGAAATATTGTAAATTTCTCTATTCTCCTTCTCAGTAACTTTTCAAAGGCAAGTTTGACTTCAAAACAACTCCTTCTGAGGCAATCTTTGTCACACCCCTTAACCTGTGGAGAAAAGAAAGATTTCTCCACCTTTTATTTTCTTTAACTTTGTGAAGCTTGTGACTCAAGTCCTGCATGCATTCTATGCCCTAGTGACTTGAGTTTTAGACACCTTTTTGTTCTACTTTGCACTGTTTGCCCTCTCAGAATTCTGTCAGACATTTGCTGACAAAGAGTGTGTTTTGCCACAAATCCATTTCCCAATTCCTGGCTCGGTGTTTGAAGTATCCCATTATTCTCTTTTAAATATGTCAGTCCTTTCATGGATCAAAGGAATTAGCTTGGAGTCACCTGTACTTAAATATAAGTGCTTGCTATGATTTATGTACAGCTGCAATATGATATCCTAACTCAATGCACTGAGTAGAGGAGCTGGAAGGTCGTTTTGCAGCTGTGCAGAACATATTGCATTCAATTCTGGTCTCCCTGCTATAGTAAAGATGTCGTTAAACTTGAAAGGGTGCAGAGAAGATTTATAAGGATGTTTCCAGGGTTGGAGAGTTTGAGCCATAGGGAGAGGCTGAGTAAAATGGGGCTATTTTCCCTGGAGCACTGGAGGCTGAGGGGTGACTTCATCGTGGTTTCTCAGATCATGAGGGTCATTGATAGGGTGAATTGCCAAAGTCTTTTTCTGAGGGTGGGGCAGTCCAAAACTAGAGAGCATAGGTTTAAGGTGAGAGGGAAAAGAATTAAAAGGGGCCTAAGGGGCAATTTTTTCACACAGATGTTGGTGCATGTATGAAATGAGCTGCCAGAGGAGGTGGTGGAGGCTGGTACAAATACGATATTTAGAAGGCTTCTGGAAGAGTATATGAATGGGAAGGATTTAGAGAGTATGGGCCAAATGGGACTAGATTAATTTAGGATTACTGGTCGGCATGGATGAGTTGGACCGAAGGGTCTATTTTCCGCGCTGTACAACTCGATGACCGTATACAACATCTCAGTACCACAAGGAAACTGATATACTGGTGTGACAGTACTTGTTCTTGATCTTGCAGTTGGCCCAGGTCAAATTGAGGAATCTGCGTGTTGTGCTCGAGTTGGAAATATTTGCTACATACGCTCGGAGCAAAAGAAAAAGGGAAAATTCCCATTTTTCTTCTGCAAAATCCTACCATTCACCAATCTTTTGTTCATGAGGCATTTAACTCTGTTGGAAGATGGATATATTTTGGGGAAAATACAGGACGGCACATTTAGAACATTAATTTTGGATAATTCTAGGGCCTAGCTTTGCCACTGAATTGTTTGGTATTGCCAGTTACTGTTTTCCTGGTTTATTAATTCACCATATTTCTCTTTTCTGTCCATCTCTCTTTCTCTGTCTCTCTCTCTCAGGATGGAAGCATCACCACATTCAGTGATTCTTTGTACAAGTACAGTCTGAAAACTATGACTCTTTTATTTTGCTCTGTATCACTGTGGAAGACAACAGATTAGATTTCAAAGGGGGAGACACTTCAGGAGCGACTGAGGGGGGTGGGGGGGGAAACCAAAAGGAAGAAAGTTGGATGGAAACAAAAAAAAACAAAAACACAAAAAAAAAACGACAAAAAATATCATATTCGCACTGGAACTGTGATGAGGACGTTGTGACACACCATGACTGAATTAATCCACAAGTACTGAATAACTGTTTTTCAGAGGATTAAATGGTAAATACTGACTTTTAAGAAAAAAAACCAAAGCCAGCTGGAAAAGTTTGTGTGCCTACAGCCAACACGACACATCCTTGCTTCTGAAACAGGAAGAATATTACAGAATAAAGGGACATTTCGAAAGCTGGCACAGGGATTTAAAAGTTCTACTACTGTAAAGTCATATCATTCCTTAGATGATTAGGGACCAAAGGACCAAACTTTTTTTAAATCTTATCTTATAGTTGTAAGTAAAAACAAAAAAAAAATAGATCATAACATTTCATGGTGATTTAGGGAAAAAAAAACTTGCATACAAGAAACGGCTTCATAGGATTTAAGAGTCATTTTAGAAACAATTAAGTAATTTGGGAGGAGCTCAGACAGTGGAGAGACAATCGATTCTGCAAATATATGGGAGCGGAACATTCATTTTATATTACTGAAGAGCTGGCTCATGAGCTATGTCCTTATATACAGTAGCTGATGAGATATTGAAACTATCACCATTAAAGCACTAGCGGTTACTTGTAACATATAGAAACGCTGCTGTTGCTGTTCCCAGGTATTTATTTCGAACTATAAATACTAAATCTATTCATATTAAATCAGCCGAATGATGACTAACATTTCGTTTCTCAGGCAATGAAGTGATTGTGTTGCTCTGGAGCTATGCGACCTTGTTACCGCTGTTGCTAGGACCAAACTTGAGGTGATGTTCGCACGCACTAAAAAGTGTACGAGTGAACCCATCTTTTACTGCACCATTCATTGGTAAGGTGCCCTTAGCACATAACAGAAGAGTAACGAAAGTGGAACTGCTGGCTTCACTGATCAGTTTGAGGGAGCTGAAGTTTCAGCTTGCATAATTAAGTAAGCAATTTTCCCTGTTGAGCTCATTGCTTTTGCCTGTCTTTAAGATAATGCCTAACCGGTAAGGATAAATAAAATATTTCTGTGCTTTGCATGCATTGCCAATGACTCCTGGCATTTTGGTACTGTTCTCCAAACATGGCTTGACAGTACAATTCAGTCTACTCTACAGCCTTCGGTAAGTATCTCCCAACATGTGCACCTCATGATGGCCCACAGATGTCTGTGCCCTTCTTCCTGACCCATATCCATGGCCCTGCCACTCCATTTACCAAACTCGTGATCATATTGCGTATTACATCTTAAATAGGACAGATATATCTTTAAATATTAAAAGAAACCTCAAGACAAACAGTTGAATTAGCCGACCTCGACAGTTATACCATTTCTATTATCTTTATTCAATGAGGAAGGATAAAATTGAGGCCCTATAAAAAGAAAGCAACTCAGATAATTGCAGTTCCTTTGTTTGGTCTTTAGCTGAGAAATTCTATTCTTATTCATTTCATGGGATGTGACGTTGCTAACCTGACCAACATTTATTGCTCGTCTCTGATTCCCTTCAGAAGAGTTGTGGCAAACCACCTACTTGAACCACTGCAGTACGTAAGGAAACGGAGTGGCCTTTCATCATGTACATAAATGTTTCAAAATAAGATCTCTTTTTTGGGGCACATCAGACAACAGCAATTTGTAGAATTGTTTCACAATTCACTACACACTTAGCTGCAGACACTTCGAGGCAAGCATGTACACGTGCAGGTCAGTTTCAGTGCTTACCTTTCCATTTTGTTTTCTTTATTCATTCATGGAATGCGAACATTGCTGGCCAAGTGCACAGAGAAACATGGCATCCTGCAGCATATCTGCTGAGGGTATCAAATTCATACCCAACACCCTTACCAGATCCAACATCATTCAGCAAGGAAACAGATCCTTCAGCTCAACTCATCCATGCTGATCAGGTTTCCTAAACTGAACCAGTCCCATTTTCCTGCCTTTGGCCCATATCCCTCCAAACCTTTTCTATTCACGTACCTGTCCAAATGCCATTTCAATGTTGTAATTGTACCAGCCTCCACCACTTCCTCTGGCAGCTCATTCCATACACGCACCACCCTCTGTGTGAAAAGTTGTCCCTCAGGTCCCCTCTCACCTTAAATGTATGCTCTCCAGTTTTGGATTCCCCTTCCCTGGGGAAAAGGCCTTGATGATTCAGATTATCAGTTTATAATAAATTGATATTCTGATTCTTATTGTCGTATCTGTTTGGGAACATTTCAGGGAAATGGACCAAGCGACTTCCTATTGTCTGTGATTGTATCCACACACAGTTGTCTTTTGAACATGGCCAGCACTGCTCTTCTCATTATTAATGGGTCCAGCATCACCAGATGGATGCTCATCCCTTTTAAAAAGATAGGCAGTCACTCCCAATAAAATTGGCCAGTGAGTAGAAAAATGCACCAAACCTCGAGGCAGTAAATCTGTAGGTGTGGTCTCATCAATGCCCTGAGACATATGTATATACATATCTAGGATTCCACTTTCAACAATGGCCAACAATCCATTATCTTCCTAATTACTTGCTGTGCCTATATGCTGAAGCTTGTGGTTCATGCACTAGGACACCCAGATCCCACAGTACTGCAGCATTCTAAAGTCTCTCTCCATTTAAGTCATATGCAGTTTTACTATTTTTCCTGCTAAAATGGACCTCATACATTCCCCATTTTGTAAACTATCTGCCAATTTTTTTTTTAAAAGCATATCTGGTGTTGAAATTTCATTAGTGTTGCAGAAGTGGAGGATGATGAATTTCCCCTAGCCAGATTGTTCTTGTGATAATTCTAGGTGCGAGGACTTTGGAAGTCTTCCATTTGTTACTGTTAAGCTTTGTCACCTTTATTCACACAGAAATGAAGGAGTGTCTCCTCCCTATCAAAAATGAGAGAAATTAGCATTCAGTTGTCACAGAGCCATACAGCACGAAACAGACCCTTCAGTCCAACCAGTCCATGCTGAACATAATCCCAAACTAAGCCAGTCCCACCTTGCCTGCTCCTGGCCCAAATCCCTCCAAACCTTTCCTATTCACGTACTTGTCTAAGTGAAGTTTAAGTGTTGTAACTGTGCCCACATCCGCCATTTCCTGAGGAAGTTCATTCCTCACACGAAACATCCTCCATGTTAAAAAAAAATTGCACTTCATGTCTTTTTTTGAAATCTCTCTTCTCTCACCTTAAAAATATGCCTCCTGGTCTTGAAATCCCCCACCCTAGGGAAAAGATATGTGCCACTAACCCCATCAACCCCACACACCTCTATAAGGTCATCTCTCAACTTCCTATGCTTCAGTGAAAAAAAAATCCCAGCCTTGCTTTATAACTCAAATTTCCATATCTGGCAACATCCTGGTAAATGTCTTTTGAACTGTCTCTAGCTTCATAATATGCTTCCTATAACAGTTCTGTGCAGAGAATTTAGATTCAATATAGCATTGACTGAAACCAGGTTAAAGTTAAATCATTTAACGTTTTGAAATGACAACACTGGGAAAATCAATGAAAAAGAGTCATGAATGAGTCAGGCATGAGGAACAGGAAATTGGGGTCACATCTGTTGAAATTGCACTGATCATTTTCACTAATGAATCTGTTTATATCAAATCCCCTGTTCATGACTAAATGAAGGCTTCAATTTCATCAAAATGAAGTGTCACGTACTTTTCAAATAATAGCAAAAGCCATTTCATAGGAATTATATTAATACTTAATTACTATTGTTATGCAGTGGTATTCCAAATTATTAGTATCGTCTTATGTTTGTGATGAAGTAAGTAATGATAATCATCCCCAATTCTTCTTTTAATATGGTTCATGTTTTCTCGAGGACTCTTACGTTTCTAGATATAACCACTCATTGGCATCACGTATATTGTGGAGTCGTGCTGACTATTGATGGGAATTCCTGAATGCAGCATTCCCTTTTTTAGGATATCTCCCTGTGAAAACAAAAGTAAATGGAATCCCCCCCTCGGGACTTCTTAAATACTACAAGAGCTTGGAGTCTCCATGTAGCTCAGACTGACAAGTCCTCACACTGTCCCAAGCTAGATTCTACAAAAGTTGCCAACCCAAAGCTGGTTCAGGTCCATTGAGAATCCCAGCCAATTTGATTAAGCAAGTTAAAATTTGACATAATTAAAGAGAACATTATCTAAAAGTCAGATAATGCTAATTTCATTTTAAATTTGTGTTAAAAACTTTAGGTCAGTAGATTTTCAAATCAAAACTGACGCTTTTTACTTAGTTTCATTTCTCAGGACATTTCACATCAATTTCGTATCGTTGCATACCTACATAAAGCTTATTAAAGTCTTACATCTACACACATTTCTTAATGTCAAATTGTGTTAGATTTTCTAGTCAACTTTTACCTTTATAGATGATTCTGACCACTTTCAAAATAAGAATTGGCTACATCACATCGCAGTTACATCTTAAAGCTGCAACACCTGAATTTTCTATCTCCTCAGAAAACAACAAATGCTGGAGATCACAGCAGGTCAAGCATCATCGTTTGAGACAGAGCAACCTCAGCCTGTTTTCCAAACAAATTTGTATCTTCCAACCAACTCTTCTGGTTCCTCAATTGTCAGAAGCCTACATCTGAAGCATTAGTTTAATTCCTCCGATCTAACCCACCTTTGCCTGACAACTATGCTTAACACAACAGATCGACGAATATCTAACAGAACATATGAGAAATTTCACTAGCACTTACGCAGTGCAAAGCAGTGATCAATGCTATCAAAGATCGAACATGATTTTTAAAAGCTTATCTTGCTTTAGTTTTCTTCCAATGTATGAAAAAGAACTACGCTCTGGCAAGTTAAAAGTGCCATTGTTAGAGAAATTTATGGATTTCAAAGTTAAATAAGCGTGTATACAAACAGCAAATTGTCTAATTGTATTATTACCTTGTGCCTCAAGGCGTTTACTTTCTGTGCCATTTCGTAATTTTTTTCTTGTGCCAAGTGAAAGAAAGGGTTGTAATTCTTCCCAGCTTGTTCAAAAGCACTGGAAATGTTCATAGCCATGAGCACACGTTGTATGCTAACTTAGAAAAGTCCCTAAGGTTAACGTTCACCTGTTAATGAGAAGTTCAATTCAAATTCAACTGGACATATCTATCATTGGCCACCTCTGCTGTTCATGACATATTACCGGTGTTGGTAAGTACCAATAGGATGCTCCCAGAGCAAAGCCCCTTTAATTGTGCTGGGCTTTGATGTTACATTAAAGTAAGCAAGGAGAATTTACATTGGGACTCCCCTTTCATTAGATACCCCTGGAGAGTCACTGGAGAAACAGTACTGGTTGTGATGTTTAGCTGTTCCTCTGAGGTGAGTGGGTTTTGGAGGAAGTTATGTTGAGCCTCTGTAGAAAAGGTCAACAGTGATGCTAAGAACACTGAACTGCCAAAATCACACCTAGAAGGGATGAAAGTTTTACCCATACTTCCCACTGTCACAGGGTCACAATGGGGATCTAGTGAAAAGGTATGATACTTCTTACCTGGCTTGAGAAAGGTCAAGAAACAGGAGGCTTGTGACAATTTTTGTTTGAGGAAAAAGATACACTTCTCATGTTTGTAAAGAGAGCATAAAGAATATTATTCATATTATTCCATAGAATCCCCACAGAGTGGAAACAGGCCATTCGGCCCAACAAGTTCACACTGACCCTCTGAAGAGCATCTCACCCAGATCCATTCCCCTACTCTATCCCTGTAACCCTGCATTTCCCATGGCTAACCCACCTAACCTACACATTCCTGAACACTATGAGCAATCTGGAATGATCAATCCACCTACCCTGCACATCTTTGCACTGTGGGAGGAAACTGGAGCACCCAGAGGAAACCCACACAGACACAGGGAGAATGTGCAAATTCCACACAGAGTCACCCGAGGGTGGAATTGAACCCAGGTCCCTGGCACTGTGAGGCAGTAGTGCTAACCACTGAGCCACTGTGCCACCCATATTTTCAAGGACAAGACCACTGATAATGCACCCCTCTAATGGGGTGAGGGCATCTTGTAGATCATTACGCAGCAACCCCTATCCCATCCCCAAACTCTCAGCCGAAAGTACTTCTCTTCAAGTCCTTCTGCAAGACTCGATCGTTAATGGACATGAAAGATGTGGTTAAAATGTAGTCAGGCAGATTTTTATTCAGCCTTCAAATCTTTCCAATACCCCACACCATTCTCTAAGAGAGGACAAAAGGGTGAAGTTACACAAAACAAACAAACGAACAGTCTCTCTCAGAAACAAAACAAAAGATCGCAGATACTGGAAATTTCAAAACCAAAACAGAAATTGCTGGAGAAACTCAGCAGGCCTGGTAATGTCTGTGAAAGCAGGAGGGTCACGCTTCCTGAAAATGTTGACTCTGTTTTTTCTCCACAGATGTGCTGAATTTTCCCAGCAATCTCTGTTTTGGTTTCTGATACTCCTGAGTTATTCAATAAAGTAGGAAATAAAAACCGAAAGAACTGTGGATGTTGGAAATATTAAAATATGAGGCTTGAGGAGCCAACAAATCCCATCTATCTATGCAGTGGATGAACACCATTACTTTTTAATTGATTCAAGGCAGCAGTTATCTTAGGAGTGAAATACTTTTGCATGTTATTTGCCGTCAGGTTGCGATGTGGCACAGGGTAACCCAAGCCTTGCTGAAGAGCCTTTACTACTTTCTTACATTATTATCAACTCACACATGTGGTCGATAGGGAAGGAGCAACTCGTCCATTAAGTCTGTTCCACGCTCATGGTGGTCAGAAAATCCGACCTACTGTCTCACCAATCCACAGATTCTCAAACTGCCATGGTGGGAATTGAATTTGGGTTCAATGGCTTGCTAGTAACAGATCTGCTAGATGATACAATATGTCAAAATGCACTAACCAGATTACATGCCTCTTCATTGTAATATAGGAGTTCTTGTGGAACAGTCAGTAGTGTCCTTTCTTCTGAGCCAGAAGCTCTGGATTCAAGGCCTACTCCAGTTGTCAATGTTCAAGGAGGGTGTATTCATAACACAGCCAGATCCTTCCAACATATCATTGGCAGGCGGTAAGAGAGGGGTAGATCCCTGGTCATCCATGTGATGGAGGTAACCATGGAGTTTTACCATCACCAACCAGAGCTCTAGCACTACAATGTGCATATTGCCATATGATCTGGACTTGGAGTGAACTATAACACAATGCCATCAATGATAACACAACAAAATGCAAGACTGGTTTGGTCATGTCACCAATTGAAGCTTCCCTGACTTTTAATGGTAATAAATTGATACATTGCCTGAGAAACAAATGGTTTACATTGTAGGACCTTATTTTAGTCATTTTTCTATTATGAAGAGAGACAGTAAACAGCAGTAACATGTAAAAAGCAGTCAGCAATTAATAAAGAGGAATAACATATCTTACATTACCACAGATTATTGTAAATGCCTTTGCTTCTGCTCAGCACAGACTTTACATTCATGAAAGTCAGCCAGGATAAAAGGTGATCACACTCGCATTAAGCCAGCGGAAAAGAAACTGCATAACTGATAAGAGCTTTTAATTAATGAATTCCTCTAATTACAGGTACTGCAAACTAGCTACTGAGATCTTGCTGCACTTGTATATATACGAAAGCATATTTTTTTCTTTCTTTATCAATGGTTTTCTTTATAATTCACAGAAGAAGAAAAATTTAAGATTTTCAGTGTTTTACCATGAGGAATAATATTAAATGAAATGAAAAAAAAATCCAGGCCACCGCGGATATTTGTATGGTCTGTCTATTTAAGATCCAATATTTAAATAATTTATTATTTGCTATTTATGACCAGGTTTAAAGTATTCTGGGTGTAATTTGTTATCATTGTTGCTTCTTGAATTTTAATAATTTAATTGTCACAACTGCTGGTATTTATTTTTGGTGGGGGGGGAGATTTTCTCTACCCCTACTCTCCCTCCCTATTTTCTTTCTTGCCAGAGATGTAATTTAAATTAGAGGTTGTATACACAAGCAGAACATGCCCTGTAATTCTGACAATTTAATGTAGTGTAAAAATGCAGTAGTTCTGTAGTTAATGCTATTCTGCTTCGACTGAAATAAAGTGCAGTCCAGTGGAAAGCTTCACATCTGTGTCGTGTTTCATTATTCAAAGATGTTACAAAAGGTCTCTGTTTGCCAGCGCATGCTAATTGGCCATCCTGAAGATTAAGAAAATCCGAAAGAACTGTGGATGTTGTAAATCAGAAACAAAAACAGAAATTGCTGGAAAAGCTCAGCAGGTCTGGCAGCATCCGTGGAGAGGAATCAGAGTCAACATTTCGGGTCAAGTGATCCTTCCTCAGAATGTTCCTGAAGATTAAGGTATTGACTGCACATTACTGTTACTGTGTATTCATAAAATCCCTCCAGTGTGGAAGCAGCAATTTGGCCCATCAAATCCACACAGACCCTCTGAAGAGCATCCCACCCAGATCCACTCCCCCAACCCGATCTATCCCTGTAATCCTGCATTTCCCGTGGCTAATCCACTTTGCCCGCACATCCCTGGACACTGTCTGCAACTTATCAGGTCCAATCCACCTTAATGTGCACATCTTTGGACTGAGAGGGGAAACCACAGCACCCAGAGGAAACCCACACAGACGGTCACCTGAGGGTGAAATCGAACCCGTGTCCCTGGTGCTGTGATGGAGCAATGCTGTACTGGAACACTATAGAAGCAAACCATCCAAGTGTAAGAACTCTCCCAGATTGCCGTGCCTCCTCCAATTCTGGCCCTTTGATTATCCCCTAATGTAACCACATCAATCATTCATGGTCATAGTATGAGCTACTTAGTCACTAAGCACCAATCCCTGTGCAACACCATTCATTACATTTTGCCAATCTGAAAAAGACCCATTATGCCTATCTTCATTTCCTTTTAGCCAACAAATTTTCTATCTGTCTTAATATGCTTCCTCCTTTAGTATGAAGTTTTATTACTTGCCATTAGACAGGAACAGGAATAGACCATTCAGCACCTCCAGCCTGTTCTGCCATTCAGTGAGGTCTGCAGTCTAACCCTTTATACCAAACAAAACATTCAACAGAAAATTATCTTTCTCATATTTAAAATGAATAACTGATCTAGCATCTACTGCCATTTGTGGAAGAAATTCCAAACATCTACACCCTTCATGTTGCTTCCTAACACCTCTCATCCATGGTCTGCCCCTAATGTTTAGGCTATGCTCCCAGTACATTAATCCTCAACCAGTGGAAATTGTCTATCTTTATCTACCCTGTCATTTCATGTTAATATCTTGAAGATTTACATCAAATCACCCCTAATCTTCCAAATTCTAGAGAAAACAGGCCTAATTTGTATAATTTCTCCTCATAACTTAATTTGTGAAGTCCAGGTATCATTCTTATAAACTAACATTGCACTCCCTCTCAGGCTAATGTATCCATCCTATGGTGTGGTGTCCAAATCTGCTCACAGTACTCCAAATGGAGTTTAATTTTTAATGTGGCACCTAATCAAATGCTTCTGGGAACCTAAATATCCACAGTGTGCGTTAACTGATTAGCCAAACATGATTTCCTTTCACAAACCATGTCTGGTTAGTTTCAACTTATCCATGTGCCCTGCTACAACTTTGTTAATATCAGCATCTAACATTTTACCAATGGCAGGTGTGAGCTAACTGGCTTGTACTTTCCCATTTCCTGTCTCCCTTTTTTGAATAAAGGAGTTATATTTACTATCTTCCAATTTAATGGGACCATACCTGAATCCAGGGAGCTTTGGACAATTAAAAGCAATGCATCAACTATCCTACTAAGCCTCTCTTTTATAACCCTAGGATGAAATCCATCAGGACCTGAGCATTTGTCTGCACTGTTATAGACCAGACCAGGCCCCTTCAAAATATTTTAAGAATGTAGCCCAGACCCTAACTTTTTCTTACTTTAAAGTTAGATGTGACGTGGCGTGTTCCAGGTGCAATGCGACTGGTCAAACTACGCAATGTTAAGCAAAAGACTATTTAAACACTACAGTTAAAATACAAACAAAAGAAAGCAGCATTTGGAATAACTTAACTATTGGAAAACTTAACCAAATAATAGATACAGTACCTATTACTAATTAACTGTTCCAATATAGTTACATCCCGTAAATACACCCCTTGGCAAAAAGGCAAATTCAGATACAGAATCTCATATGCAGTTCTCCAATCCTGGAGGAAGAAAAATTCGAAGAATGTAGCAGCCAAGAGACATTCACGAAGCTTCCAACTCTTTTGAAACCTCAAACTGCTTTTGCTGCTGGAGCTAAAACAAAAAACAACTAGAAAGCCTGGTCTGTGAGAGCTAGCCACACCCAGGCTGCTTCTATTGTTTCAACTTTTTGTAAAAATAACACCCTAAGGCCTCACAAGCTGTTTCCTTAAGTCATCTTCAGCAACCAGTTTGTTACCTCTGCCTTACAACCTCTCTTCAAAAGAAAACCAGGACAAAATAACATTTTAAAGTGGCAGCATCATCATAGGTGCTACGTCCAACAATTTACTCAATACCACTTACTCTAATGATTGTGATTTTCCAGAGTTCCTTGCTCTATCCTATTTCCTGATTCATCACTGTGTCTGCAGTGTTAGTTCTATTCCCTATAGTGAAGACTGTTGCAAAATATCTATTCAATTCACCCTTATTTTCCAATATTAATTCACCAAACTCACATTCTATAGGACCGACACTCACTTCTTCTTTAAATATTTACCAAAATTCTTACTATCTGCTTTTATTGTAACATGAGATTTAAAACATGGGCGGTCCAATGATCATAGAGCAAGAATTCTTCATGCAACTGGTATCAGATCACGAACAGGAAAGGAAATTAAGGATAAAAAAGGAACTACTTACACCAAGTACATGAAATGATTGTGTTATATTGTGATGAGCAATTCCTTTGTGTTCGCCTACCCCTTCTACTGGTCCACTCCCTGCCAAAGTCACACTTTCTTTCCAATGAGAGTCCTTTGAACTGCTCCAGCTGCCCTCCCTCACTGTCACTACCTACTGGTGGAGTTCTTGGAGGACTGTTTAGCCCTCTTGTTTTGTTTTCTTAGCTCCCTTGGTCAGTGTCGTCAAACACCATCACCACCTGGAGTATGGTCTAATTACATTACATTTCCAGCAAACTTTATCCCATACTTATTCATTTTTTATGTATTATTTGCTTTTGTTAAAATATTCTGTTCAATCTTCTAACCTGCCTCCTGTCTTTGCCCAATTATGTTATTTTTCTTTTAGCTTGAAACTAAGTGTAACATTTCTAATTCACCAAAGATTATGAGTCCACCTTTTGGAATATCCAACTCCATGTTCTCTATAAGATGTATACTGTTACTGTAATGGGTTTTTCTCGATGATTCACACTGCAGCAAACTAATAATTTCACATTATTTTCCAAATGAGATAAGAAACTACAGAGAGTGGTGAACAAAGCCCAAACCATCACACAAGCTAACCTCACTTCCATTGGCTCCATCTATGCTTCTCGTTGCCATGGAAAGGCAGCCAACTTCATCAAAATCCCCTCCCACCCTGATTATAATCTCTTCCAACCTCTTCTGTCAGGCAGAAGATACAAAAGCTTAAACACACATACAAAATGTTCAAGAACAGCTTCTTCCCCACTGTTATTAGACATCTGAATGAATCCCTCAAATTTCAAATCTAATGTTGATCTGTTTTTTGATCACCTTCTGTGTAGCTGTAACTTTGTATTCCTCGCTCTGTTCACTCACCCTATGATCTGTATGTCCTTGTACATTATGATCTGCCTTTACTGCATGCAAAACAAAACTTTTCGCTGTACTTAGGCACATGTGACAATACTAAATCAAATCAAATCAAATCAAGTCACACTTTTCTGCTATTTCATAAATTCTTCCCACTTTTACTGCCGTGTTAAGTACTGGATCTTGTGCCTTTTCTGTGGCCTCCATAGTTCCCTAACTTCCTTCTGCTGTTAGACCTGCTCTGCAGAGGTTGTGAAATTGCCCCTTAATCACTTGAACTCTGGCTTGGTGAGCCTACAACATTATTTTAAATTGCCTGAATCATCCTTGATTTCCCATACTGTAGCCTCATAGTGCCTACACACTACGGCATCAATGCCCAATCTAAACTGTAAATATTTTGCTTACTTCTAGCTTTCCTACCCTGTAAAGGGCACCTGTCATTCTTAATTTACTTCCCACTGACAGACCATGTTTGCTCAAGTGTAGTGGAAAATCACTGAGTCTAACAAGAAGAGGTTCTTACTTCAAATTGTAGTTTATTGCGCATCATTAGGTCAGTATTCTGATTATGTTTGCAACAGATTTAACCACAATAATCTTCTTTAAAATTTCCCACTTACCCATTGGTGATGTTTCCAGCCAAGATCCTAAGTCTGGCCAGTCCTGAAGGCACCAGTTGCAGGAAAGCAAGAAGATATCCACTTAATGGTCCCAAAGATACTTCAACTGTGATTAAGGAAATTTAAGTGTGCAAGGTAATGAGGGGTAGGTGGATAGTTATAGCTGTTGAGAAGGCTAGGTAGCTATAGTGCCAGATTTTTTTTTTTGTTCATTCACAGAATGAGAGCATCGCTGTCCAGGCAGCATTTATTGCCCATCCCTTATTGCCCAGAGGGCAGTTAAGAGTCAACCACATTGCTGTGAGTCTGGAGCCACATATAGGCCAGACTAAGTAAGGATGGCAGTTTCCTTCCCTAAATGGTATTAGTGGACCAGATGGGATTTTCTGACAATCGGCAATGGATTCATGGTAATCATCAGATTCTTAATTCCAGACTTTTATTGAATTCAAATTCCACCATCTGCCATGGCAGAATTCGAACCTATGTTCCCAGAACATTACCTGGGTCTCTGGATTAACAGTCCAATGATAATACCACTTGTCCATTGCCTCCTCTCTAGGGAATAGGTAAGATGTCTTGGGTCCCAGCTAAGTGGATGGATGGGAAGTTTTGCATGTTGTCTCCAAGGTTTGTGTTCCATCACAGTTGGGTCAATGAATGTTGGTGCATTCAGCAGGGTTAGGGGATGTGGTTCAGATCAAAGTAGGGTCGACACATTTCAATTGGGGGTATTTGATGTTAGAACTGGCAGGTTTGGGAGGTCTGTAGTTATCACAACTGGCAAGATCGGGTTGGGGTCTGTTGGTTATTGCAGATTAGGAGATCAGTCCAATTGTTATCCAGAAGATACAAAAAGGTTTTAATCCTATTAATTTTTGTTAGGTAGCTATTAAGCCTAAGTAAGTCAAAACATTCTCTGACTCAAATTCTAAGAATTTAGGGGGCTTTCTTTAAGACTGCTCACCAGAAGATTCAATTTCCCAGGCAATTCCCACAGAGTCAGCTGCACCATGGACTTTTCATAGTTCCATTGCACAACTCCAGGCTGAGTTTCCCCAAAGACTTTCTGGACATCGGGATACCTGGATCTTAGTTACTACAGCTGTAAGGGAAACTTGGATGTTCAATGTTAATCTTCAATATCCAAATCTAATTTCCCCACCCCAAATCCATGTGATTTTATCATATTGGTCTATGATTAATGTATCCCTCCCCATCAACCCTTATACAACAGCTATCACTCCAAATGTGATTTGGTGTCAAATTCTGTATGATAACACTCTTTTAAAGTGCTTGGGACATTTTACTATGATAAAGGTGCTTGATCAATGCAAGTTACTATTATATTCCTCTTCACTGAATACACCTGTGGCTCAATGTACCTCAAGCTCCACTTACTGCTGATGTGAAAGCTAGAGATATAAGTAGGATTAGAATTTAGTGCTTTTTGTCTTTTCTCTTTCCTTTAAAAGAAGATATTGGACAGAGGCCAAGAAGCGGTGCTATCTTGCCTTGCAAGGGTCCAACTTAAATAAAAACAATTAGTCCTGAAGGTTTTATTTCTCTTTTTCTGGCCAAGGGCCCTGTCTCCATGGCTTAATGGGCTATAATGATATTCTCATATCAGGATTGCAACCTTTTTCAATACTTCCCAGTGCACAGCACTCTTATATGGCTTTGACTAGAGTTGCCATTTTTTTGTTCAATTCTCTTATGGGACATGGGTGTCACTGGCTGTGCCAGCATTTATTGCCCATCTCTAGTTGAGCTGCCTTCTTGAACTACTGCAGGCCGTGTGCTGTTGGTAGACCCATAATGTCATGAGGGTGAGAATTCCAGGATTCTGACCCAGTGACAGTAAAGGAATGGTGATATATTTCCGAGTCAGGATGGTGAGTGGCTTGGAGGGGAATTTTTATGGGATGGTGTTCCCATGTATCTGCTGCCCTTGTTCTTCTAGATGGAAGTGATCATGGGTTTGGAAAGTACTGTATTTGGAAGGCTCTTTGGTGGCCTTTCATTGAGTTGTCATCATTTGATCTTCTTGCTGCAAACTACCTCATCCCACACTGCTACTGGTCATCTTAAATAGCTATCATTTTTGAATATGATTACAATGGTTTCACAACATGGAACCTTGGCACAGATTCCACATCAGATTTTGGATCTTGCTGGTTTTTAGGCTGACCAGGTCATAGGTTGCTTGGGCCATGGGAAAAGATGGGTTTCCTGAAACTGGTAACTTCTTGGCATAATCCCACGCTAATGCAACACCCAGCTCAACAAGATGGCCCAGGGATGTGCAGGCTAGGTGGGTTAGCCTTGGGAAATGCAAAGCTACAGGGATAGGCTCGAGGGGGTGGGTCTGGAATGGATGCTCTTCAGAGGGTTGATGTGGACTCAAATGGGCTGAATGGCTTGCTTCTACTCTGTCGGAATTCTATGATTCTTCTATGAAAATTTGTGTACGGTCTCTTGAAATAATGTCAGGTTTCCTGGCATTGGTGGTTTACAGATAGTAGCTGAATTTGCAACACTACTTGTAATACTAAATTGAAAACCAATGACAGAACATTTGGACTGCTTTTTGTAGAAAAAAGTCTTGATGATGTTGGAAGCACCTGATTTTTTTAAAACATGGTTTTTTAAAGCCTGCATTCAAAACTAAATTCTAATTCCTCAATCACTATTCTGACAATTATCAAATCAAATTGGCACCACAACACTTTTGCCAGCTCAAGACCATAAAACATAAAGCTGAAATAGGCCATTCAGCCCATCAAATCTGCTCCACCATTCAATGTGATCATGGCTGAGTTCTCAACTTAACTTTCCTGCTTTTATAGTATAATCCATGATTCCCCTATTGATTAAAAATCTATCTCAGCCTTGAATGTGAGATGCTGACCAATGAGAAATGGCAGGGGATAATCAAAAGGAAGGGGAGATTATTGTCCTAACAGAATGGTCTCAGAAAAAGTACCATAGTGCAAGGGGATAGAATAGAATCCCTACAGTGTGGAAACAGGCTCTTCGGCCCAACAAATCCACACCAAACCTCAGAGCATCCCACCCAGACTCATCCCCCTTTCACCCACCTAATCTACACATTCCTATAGGCAATTTAGCATGGCCAATTCACCGAGCCTGCACATCTTTGGACTTTGGGAGGAAACCCACGCAGACACAGGGAGAACATGCAAACAAGAGGAAGCAATATCTCTTCTGTCCTGCCAAGGCCTGTGAAAATCTTACCTGCTTCAATAAGATCTCTTATTTTTCTAAACTCCATTACGTTCAAGCTTAAACTACTCAACCTCTCCTCACAAGTAAATCTCTTCATACCCAGAATCAACTTCATGAACCTTCTTTGGCTTCCGTCCAACTCCAATATATCTTTCCTTAGAAAACAGGACAAAATCAAATCTGATTTTGTAATACTTTGGTGAGCTGTATTGTCTTTGATTATATAGTCTGGCTATGAGTACATAATGCAGAGTGCAGGCAAAATGGAGTGGCATAGGGTAGATTTGAGGAAAATCAGTACATCTATAAGATAGTGTTTAAGCAGTGGCAACACTGGATTTTTAACGAGTAGATTATCCGGTGAAGGGGAAAATTGAGAAAAATAAGAGGCTGCAGAGTTTTGATTGGAAATGAGTTAGAATAGAAAACTTGTTTTTATGTCTTGAAATCAGTATGTCATTATGCCTTTAACATATATGCATCATTGTGTCATAGTACGTGACCATAGTGTGTATAAAGGCCTCAGACTTTATCTTACCTTGAATCACTTGTAGCATTACACTGTATTGGGTCTGAATCCATTGGAGTTTAGAAAATTAAGAGGTGATCTTGTTAAGACTAAAGAACTTGAAGGGACTTGACGAGGTGTATGCTGAAAGTTCTTTATGTCAGAAAGCTAAAATTAGGGCATACAGACGAAAAATAAGGAGTCTCATCCTTTAAAGGAGATGAGGAATTTATTTTAAAAATATCTCAGAGGGTTGAGAATCTTTGCAATTCTCTTCCTCAGAGAGCAGAGGGAAGGATCATTAAATATTTTTAGGATAGAGGTGGACAGATTCTCGATTGAGAAGGGAGTCATGAATAATTGGGGAGTAGGTAGGAATGTGGAGTTGAGGTCACAATCAGATTGACCATGATCCTACTGACTAATTAAGCAGGGGCAAGGGGTCAAAAGGCCTACTCCTGGTCTGAGTTCAGGGGAGGCACTGGCCTAGTGGTATTATCGCTGGACTGTTAATCTAGAGACACAAGTAATGGTCTGGGGACCCAGGTTCAAAACCTGCTACAACAGATAGAGGAATCTGAATTCAAAAAATGAAATCTGGAATTAATTTGTCTAACAAATGCCATGAATCCATTGCTGATTGTCAGGGGGGGAAAAAAAAATCTGGATCACTAATGTCCTTTAAGGAAGGAAACTGTTGTCCTCACCTGGTCTGGCCTACATGTGACTCCAGGCCCACAGCAATGCAGTTGACTCTTAACTGCCCTCTGGGCAATAAATGCTGCCCATATCCTGTTCATTAAAAAAAAACTAAATCAAGTAAAAGATCACATTTCCAGTCAAAATTGTGCAAAATATTTATTTTTCTTACACATAATTTAATGAAACTGATGATATTTTCTTGTCAAACATACACAATACAGTCATACAAAAGAAGCACGATTATATGTATATTTAAAGATATATATAAAACACCATCACAGCACTGATGCATCATGAAGGACAAACAGACATCTCTCTTATCCTGGCTTTATAAAAAGCTTTTTCTGCTGAAAATATTTATAAAGACTCCTTGCAAAAGCCAGGATAGGAAGATTGGGAATGACTGTGACAGGTCTCAAGTCTGTGGGGGGAATCCTTTGGAATTTTTCTTAAGCATCCCTCTAGGACTCAGCTTGTGTAAATCTGAGTTCCAATCACACGCATAATTTCCTTCTGGATTTTGGGATCCTGAGTGTTGATGTTGGCATCACCAACTTGCCCATCTTCATACCTGCAAGGGACAATATTGTGAGCGTCAGAGCTGTTGTCTCAAAAAATGAGAAATAACTCACATTAAAACTCTGTTAATTGTGTGAGGCACCTCTAATCTGACCTAGTCCAAGGTGTTAAAAGCATTTATGTTAAATTGGATTGACACTAAATCTCATATGTACTGATGTCTCCAGTGCTGAGTGGGATTATTCTGAGCCCTTTAAGACGAGGACGCATATTTTTAAGGTGAGAGGAGAGAGATTTAAAAACGATATGGGGGCATTTTTTTTTTACACAGAGAGTGGTTTGCGTGTGAAATGAACTTCCAGAGGAAGTATTGTATGTGGGCACAATTACAACATTTACAAGACGTTTGGATAAGTACATGAATAGGAAACATTTCGAGGGATATCGGCTAGGAGCAGGCAAGTGGTACTAGCTTTGTTTAGGACCATGTTTGGCATGGACTGGTTGAACTGAAGGGTCTGTTTCTTTGCTGCATGACTCTATGACTCCATAACACTGCCAAAATGTTTAAGAACCAAACATGCAGCAACAGACCAGCATTAGCCGTAGACCAGAATAGATAACGTGTGGATAAAATCACAACAGTGCAGATGCTAAAAACCTGAAACAATCACAGAGAAAGCAGGAGAAACTCAGCAGGTCTGGCAACAACTATGGAGAGAGAAACAGAGTTAACATTTGGAGTCCAGTATGACTCTTCATCAGAGCTAGAAAAATTAGAACAGTTCTGAAGGGGAGTCATTTTGGACTCGAAATGTTAACTCTGTTTCTCTCTCCACAGATGCTGCCAGATCTGCTGAGTTTCTCCAGCATTGTCTGTGTTTGGTTTAGGTAGTGTGTGGGGCAGGTCCCATCCCTGAAGGCCATTTGTTATTTCATGGTGTCATATATTCATGTTGATTTTGTATTAAAGGTGCCACATCACTCAGCACTGTGCTCCGATCGGTGGATCGGATCAGGTTAGAAGAAGAAGCTATCTTTATCAGAAAACCTGGAGAGGTTGGGCCTGTATCCATTCGCATTTAGAAGAATGAAAGTTCTACCTTACTGAAAGGTAGAATACCCTGAAGTGACTAGACAAGATGCTGAGAGGATGTGTTACTTTATGAGAGAGACTGGAACTAGGGGTCACAATTTTAAAATGAGGGGTCTCCTAATTAGGGGTTGGGTATAAAATGTTTCTCTCAGAAGGTTATGAGTTTGTGGAATTCTCTTCCCTAGAAAGCGGTGGAGGTAGGATCATTAAATATTTTAAAGACCAGGTTAGACAGATTCTTGACTAATAGGGGAGTCGAAGTGTGTTGGGATTGACAGAAAAGTGGAGTTGAAGCCACAATCAGATCAACCATGACCTTATTGAATAGTACAGTAGGCTTGAAGAACTGAGTGGCCTATTTTCGTTCCAAATTCCCGTGTTCTTATGATCTAACAACGTCTTAAACTAATTAAGAGGAGTCAGTTAGCCCAGTTGGTTGGCGAGCTGGTTTACAATGCAGAGTGATACTTCTGAAGAAGGGTCTAGACCCAAAACATCAGCTTTCCTGCTCCTCTGATGCTGCTTGGCCTGTTGTGTTCATCCAGCTCTACACCTTGTTATCTGTGATACTAACATAGTGGGTTCAATTCCCACATTAACTGAGGTTACCATGAGGGATTCACCTCTTGAACCTCTTCCGCCCCACATAAGGTGTGATGACCCTCAGGTTAAACCTCCACCAACCATTTCTCTCTAAAGAGAGCAGCCATGTGCTCTGGTAAGACTATGGCACCTTTACGTTTCAGACTAATGTATTTATCAGATCATACAATGTGTTGCAGACTAATAAATTGTTAGTTCAATACAACATACTGTAGTCTTGTGGTGAATGATGCGGCACTCAGTAATCCTACGTATACATATATACAAGTCACATGGGATCCACACTGAGTTAGAAAGTGGATACAGAATTGGCTTGTTCATAGAAGACAGAGGGTAGTTGTGCAGGAGTGATTTTCTGATTGGAGGTCTGTGATCATTAGTGTTCTGCAGGAATATCTTATATATATTATATATATATTTATATATGTGAATTGGAGGAAAAGGTAGGTTGTCTGATTAGCAAGTTTGCAGATGACAGGAAAATTGGTGGAGTCATAGTCACAAAGTTATAGAATTATACAGCATGGAAACAGACCCTTCAGTCCAACTCATCCATGCCAGCCAGATATCCTAATCTAATGCAGTCCCATTTGCCAGTGTTTGGCCCCTGTCCCTCTAAACTCTTCCTATTTAGAAACCCATCCAGATGCCTTTTAAATGTTGTAATTGTGCCCAACTCCACCACATCATCTGGCAGCCCATTTAATACACGTACCACCCTCTGTGTGAAAACGTTGTCCCTCAAGTCCTTTTTAATCTTCCCCTCTCACCTTAAACCTATACCCTCTAGTTTTGGACTCCCCCACCTTGGGTAAAAGATCTTGACTATTCACGCGGTCTATGTCCCTCAATGATTTTATAAACTTCTGTAAAGTCACCCCCTCACCCTCCAACGTTCCAGTCCCAACCTATTCAGCTTCTCCCTATAAGTCAAACTCTCCATTCACGGCAACGTCTTTGTAAATCTTCTCTGCACCCTCTCAAGTTTAACAGCTTCCTTCTTATAGAAGGGTGACCAGAATTCTACACAGTGTTGTAAAAGTGGCCTCACCAATATCCTGTAGAGCCGTAACATGAAATCCCAACTCCTATATCGACATTCTGACCAATGAAGGTGAACTTGCCAAATACCTTCTTCACCATCCTGCCTACCTGCAACTTTACTTTCAAGGACCTATGCATCTGCACCCCTAAGTCTCTTTGTTCGCCAACACTCTAGTGAGGAATGTTGCCAATGACCACAGTGGGATATAGATGAGTTTGAAAGTAGGGCAGACAAATGGCAGATGGTGTTTAATCCAGAGAAGTGTGAGGTTATGCATTTAGGAGATCAAATGCAAGAGAAAGGTATATAATACATGGCAGGACCCTTAGAAGCAGAGAGATCTTGGAATTCAAGTACATTGCACCCTGAAAGTGACAGCACAAGTGGATTAGGTGGTAAAGAAGGCATGTGGCATGTTTGCCTTCATCAGTTGGGGCATTGAGTATTAATGTTGACAGGTCATGTTGGAGCTGTATAAAACTTTAGTTAGGCCACATTTGGAGTGCTGCATGCAGTTCTGGTTGCCACACTATAGGAAGCATGTGAAGGCTTTGCAGAGGGGGCAAAAAAGATATGCTAGGATGTTGCCTGGATTGGAGTATATTAGCCATCGGGAGAGCTTGGGCAAACTTGGATTATTTTCGCTCGATCGTCAGAGGCTGAGGGGTGGAGTGGTTGAGTGATAGAAGAATATAAAATTATAAGGGGAACGGACAGGGTGGATAATCAGAGTCTTTTGCCCAGGATGGAAATGTCAAGTACTAGGGGGCATAGGTTTAAAGTGGGATGGGGAAAATTTAATGCAGATGTGCGAGGCAAGTTTGCGACACAAAGGGTGGTAGGAGCCTGGAACACATTGCCAGGGGAGGTGGTAGAATTAGATATGATAGCAACTTTTAAGAGACATTTAATCAGACATGTGAACAGGCAGGGAATAGGGGGATGTAAAGGCAAATAGGATTAGTTCTGCATTGCATCATGGTTGGCATAGAGATGGTGAGCTGAAGAGCCTTTACCTGTGCTGTACTGTTCTATGTTCAATGAACACGACCATATTCTATAATAATATAGCAAAAATAACAGCATTTGTTGGACCATTTGGGATTTTATGACAAATCTACAACTTCCATGGTCATAGTCAGACCCATCCCCACAAATACCAGACTATTTAGAATCTATTTGTCAACTTGCAACTTCAACTCATAATCTCAAAATTGCTCATCCAGAACAGTAATGATGCTGCATCCATTAGGCATGTGGATATGCCAAAGATATTGCATCAGGTTAGTTTAGATGGCAGCGGAGAAGTGTGATATCGTATTAGACACCATCAGGTATACATACTCATCCACAGCTACCTGATCCACATTCAACACTAGACCTCAGGAGCTGAGGGGACAGTGGACCAGTTGACATGACACCCAATCATTAGTCAGAATCCAAATCCTGAGATCAGACCAAACACAATGACATGATCACGATTATGTTGTGGACCCTACTCACACAAAAAAGAAGCGAGTGCAGACATGATCAGACACAGGGCAGACCCAGATGTTCCCATGTTTCTGGAGATCTTTTGAAGTTATAACTAAGAAAGAAGGAAAGAAAACTTTACCAAGGATCCTGTTAAAAAGGAAGAATGCTTTCAGTCTCATTGACAATTTTTTTTCAGTGCAAGTTCTTTGGCAATTTCAACTCATATTCAAGATAGTAGAGGTTGCTGGAAAGAACAAATTGATGACCATTTTTCAAGTAGATAGGTTTCTAATGATTAATAGTATGAATAAAATGTCAATGTTCAGCACTATTTGTATCTCCTCAGATACTGAAGCAGTCCATGTCCACATGCAACAAGACCTGGACAGCATTCAGACTTGTGCTGATACAAGGCAAATTAAATTCATCATATACATGTGTCAAGCAATGACCATCTCCAACAAGAGATTCTGACCAGCTTCCCATGACATTTAATTGCATTGCTATCACTGAATTCCCCACTATAAATTTCCTAGGAGCTACTAATGACCAGAAACTGAACTGGACTAGACATATAAATACTGTGCTTACTAGAGCCAGTCACAGTCAGTTAATTCTGCCATGTGTAACTCATCTCCTGACCACCTAAAAATGTTTTCCCAACTACTTGGCTCAAGTCATGAGTGCAATGGAATACTCTCTGCTAGCCTACACTCAAGTAGCTTGACACCATCCAGCTCAAACCAGGTCATCTGATTGACACCCCATTGCTATCTTCGGAATTCACTCCCTCCCAGCGGCAGCAGTATGTACCATTTATAAGATACACTTCAGCAAGGTTCTTTATTCAAAACCTTCCAAACCATTAGCAGCTAGGACAAGGATAGCTGATGCATGGGAACACCACTACTTGTTCCTCTTTAAGTCACACACCATTTGACTTAGAACTGTATGGCTGTTCCTTCAATTGTCGCTAGGTCAAGAACTCCCACAGCAGCACTGTGAATCGACTACAGCACAGTGATTACAGTGGTTCAAGGTGGTGACTCACTACCACCTTCTCGTTATTTAATATAGGTAACAAATATTGGACTTATCAACCACATTCACATTGCATGAAAAAAAAACAAAAACTTTATGCAGAGTTGTTTTTTTTAAGTGTGTGGTGTCACAGCCGTCAAAGTGACACCCTTCGATGAATTTCCTGGAAAGGTATAAACAATTCCAGAAATCAGTCACTAAATTGATGATCAGATTCTGTTTGTGAGTCAGTTTAGTTTTTTTTACTAACACTTAGCATGTGCTGAAAGGCTGCAACCACTCATTTTCTATATTGTACAGCAAACTTTTTATGATCTGGCACCCATGGGTCCAGGAGTGTGCCGGTTAATCAAACATTCTGAATTATCAAGAGATACGTATAACCAAAGTAAAGCTTATGACCAAGCAAAGCTTTGAGACATCAACATCCTTCAAAAAACCCACATAAAAACACCCTAAAATCGATGTGAAAACACAGAGCAAGTAATAGAGATGTAATGCAGAGAGTATACACATCACTGTTATACTTTATTTATAGCATTTTTTACACGAACATCATGGTAGATCGCAGTATTTGAGTTATATGCTTCGTACTGGTTTATCAAGAGTGCTGGTTGCTTAAAGTGCTGGTTAAACCAAAGTATGCTGCACTAACTTTCTCACCTATCACTGCTGTCCCTCACTGAAGCATTGTCCCTCAGCAATTAATTTCAAAATCATCATCTTCATAAGTTCTGAATGATCCTGCCTGCCTCTATCTCCTCCAGCCTGATATCCCAGTTTGTCTCTTTCACTCATCACTAGAGCCCCATGGTGCACAGCCTTCTCCCATTTGTGAACCTTTCACAGCTCTGCACTTGCAACATTCCTCAGTAAAAATCCTCAGCCTTCTTGCACCTTCTTGCGTACAGTTCTGGTCACTGCATTAAAGGAAGGATGTGGAAGCATTGGAAAGGGTGCAGAGGAGATTTACCAGGATGTTGCCTGGTATGGAGGGAAGGTCTTATGAGGAAAGGCTGAGGGACTTGAGGCTGTTATTGTTAGAGAGAAGAAGGTTAAGAGGTGACTTAATAGAGACATACAAGATGATCAGAGGATTAGATAGGGTGGACAGTGGGAGCCTTTTTCCTCGGATGGTGATGGCTAGCACGAGGGGACAATAGCTTTAAATTGAGGGGTGATAGATATAGGACAGATGTCAGAGGTAGGTTCTTTACTCAGAGAGTAATAAGGGCGTGGAATGCCCTGCCTGCAAAAGTAGTAGACTCGCCAACTTTAAGGGCATTTAAATGGTCATTGGATAAACATATGGATGATAATGGAATAGTTTAGGTTAGATGGGCTTCAGATTGGTTTCACAGGTCGGCGCAACATCGAGGGCTGAAGGGCCTGTACTGCGCTGTAATGTTCTATGTTCTATGAAAAGCTTCTTCAAAAACAAAACTGCCTCTTCCACCTTCTGACCTTCAGTCACTTCCCTCATATCAGTGATAACTCCTGAAGGATGTGCATTCTCCTCACAGTTCCCACCCTGATGTGAAGCTCTATGAGATACATTGCTGGACTATAGACCCTATATACGTCCACTTTTTTGGGCCTTCAATAGCTTTGTGTGAATTATAACTATTTGCTACTGAGCCCTCATTCACATCCTCATCAGAAATCTGGAACTTACCGTAAGCGGCACTCTTATTTAACTTAACAACAAATTGCAAGTTGATTCAAAAAAGACAACACCAAGCCAACCATTTGATTAACACATATTAGAGTTCCAGATTTTTTTTTTTTACTTTGAACCCAATTCAATCTAGTCAAAAATGATGAGGTCATTTATTAGTACTCATTCTAACAACTAACTCAAGAAAATGGTGACAAATGTCAATTGATGTGCAACAGAAACATAGTAAGATAGAATATGTGAGCAGGAGTGGGCCATTTTGCCTTTTGAGCTTGCTGTGCCATTCAATATGATCATGCAACTCAGTCCCTCATTCCCATTCTCACCCTTTGATCCCTTTAGCCCTGAGAACTATATCTAACTCTTTCTTACAAACATACAATGTTTTGGCCTCAACTGCACTCTGTGGCAGAGAATTCCATAAGCTCATCACTCTTTGGCTTAAGACATTTCTCCTCATCTTTGTCCAAAATGGCCTACCCGGAATCCTTAGACTGTGACCCCTTGCTCTGGACTTCTGGAACATCCTTAGTGCATTTACCTGTCTCTAGAACCTAAGTTAATGTTCTGGGGCCATAAGTCCAAATGTCATCGTGGAGGAGAGAAAGCAGATTGGGATCAAAGAGGAATTCTGAAAAAAAGACTGGCAGCCAACATAAAGGGAATCCCAAAACCTTCTATACACATATAAATCTTTAAAGAGTTTTAAAACAGAATAGAGACCAAGAAGTGAATTTACAGGTGGAGGAATGAGACATAGCTCATCTATTAAATTTGCAGGTGTCTTCAACAAGGAATTAGATGCTACCCAGAGGGCTCAAAATCAATACGGAAGTTTTGAATAGACGGTTAGTATGTAAAGATGACAAAGTACCAGAAGAAAATTAGTTACACGCAACAACAAAGGGAGCGAAAGTGGAAAATTGGAGAGGCCCAGGCCAGAATCTTTCAGTCTTCCTTGGTCTTGGAGGAGGTGACAGAGCTTTGGAGAATGCCCTTGTTTAAAAAAAGGATCAGCCCAAGTGTTACACACCTGTCAGTGTAACTTCAGAGATAGTAGGAACTGCAGATGCTGGAGAATCCGAGATGACAAGGTGTAGAGCTGGATGAACACAGCAGGCCAAGCAGCATCAGAGGAGCAGGAAAGCTGATGTTTCGGGGACCCTTCTTCAGCAATGTTTAAGAGGCATCTTGACAGATACATGAATAAAAACCAAAAGAACTGCGGATGCTGTAAATCAGGAACAA
>NC_063367.1:13075784-13155291 GCF_021869965.1 Rhincodon typus | reverse complement strand
CCTGAAACGTTAACTCTGTTTTCTCCTCCACAGATGCTGCCAGACCTGCTGAGCTTTTCCAACAACTTTGTTTTTGTTCTTAACAAATTTCTCCCCATCCAGGCCCTTACGACTATGACAGAAGCTACAGTTGAAACTTCCATTGCTTTTACATTACCAAAAAAATTGAGTTATATTCATGACGGGATGTCCATTTCTGAAAAATGTTTTAAGACTAGAAAGTATGTAAAACTAATGCACAAACACCGATAATCCATTCCTCAGTATTTTTAAGATAAGTAAATCCATTTATATTGAACAGTTTAATGTTTTCATTGAAACAACAAGTGGAGAAATGCCATGTAAATGTATCAAGCTGCCATATGCTAATGCAATCACTTATATACATGACTTTTTGTTAGCTTATTTGGTCGAGTGATCTTTGTCATTCAAATCATAAGGAATAGGAGCAGGAGTAGGCCAGTTTGTCCATTGAGCCTGCTCCACCGTTCAAGAAGATCATGGCTGATGGGATGTGGCCATAGCTCCATTTGCCTGCCTGTCCCCATAAAACCCTTGACTCCCTTGCCAATCAAAACATTGAACTCAGCCTTAAATATATTCAATGTCCCAGACCTCACTGCTCCCTGGAGAAGAGAATTCCACTGACTAACAACCCCCCTAAAGAGAAGAAATAACTTCTCATCTCCGTCTTAAGAGTCACAGAGTCCCAGAGGCATACAGCACAGAAACTGACCTTTTGGTCCAATTAGTCAATACCGACCATATTCCCAACCTAAACTAGTCCCACATGCCTGCGTTTGATTCATACCTCTGTAAATTTTTCCTATTCATGTACTTATTCAAATGTCTTTTAAACTTTGTAACTGTACCTTTGCATCCATCACTTTCTCTGGCAGTTCATTCCACACACTAACCCACTCTCTGCGTAAAAATGTTGCCCCTCATATCCTTTTTAAAATTTTTCTCCTCTCACCTTAAAAATATGCTCACTAGTTTTCAACTCCCCCACCCTAGGGAAAAGACCTTTGCTATTCACCTTATCAATGCTCCTAATGATCTTATAAACTTCTACAAGGTGACCCCTCAACCTCCTATACGCCAATGAAAAAGTCCCAGCCTATCCTGCCTCTCCTTATAACTCAAACTCTCCATTCCCGGCAACATCCTGGTAAATCTTTTCTGAACCCTCTCTATTTTAATAATATCCTACCTATAACTGGGGGACCAAAACTGCACACAGTTCTCCAGAAAAGGCCTCACTAAAGTCCTGTACAACTTCAACATAATGTTCCAACTCCTATACACAAAGGTCTGAGCAATGAAATATTGTTCCTCTAGCAGGTACATCCAATTACTGCATAAGAACATTTTCTTGTACTCACTTAACAAATTTCTCCCCATCCAGGCCCTTAAGACTATGATGGTCCCAGTCTATGTTTGGAAAGTTAAAATCCTCTGTCATTACAACCCTATTTTTCTAACAGATATGTGAGATCTCCTTACATATTTACTTCTCAATTTCCCACTAATTATTGCGGGGGAGGGGGGGTCCTATAATACAATCCCAACAAGGTGATAATCCCTTTCTTATCTTTAAGTTTCACCCATATAACTTCACTGGATGTTCTGCCAGGAATATCCTCCCTAAGTACAGCTGTAGTGCTCTCCTTAAACAAAAACACCACTCCACTAGAGTGGCATGGTGGATCAGTGGTTAGCACTGCAGCCTCACAGCACCAGGGACCCAGGTTCAATTCCAGCCTCAGGTAACTGTCTGTGTGGAGTTTGCACATTCTCCCCATGTCTGTGTGGGTTTCCTCCCACAGTCCAAAGATATTGGCTATGCTAAATTGCCTGTAGTGCTTAAGGAGATGGCTCTGGGTAGGATGCTGCAAGGGTTGGTGTGGACTTTTTGGGCCAAAGGGCCTGTTTCCACACGGTAGGGATTCTACAATTCCTCATCCTTTCTATCCTTCCTATAGTATCTATAGAACATTACACTGCCAGTCCTGTCTCTCCCTGAACCATCTGAATGGGAGACATCTTATTTTGGCACGTTTCCACCTGGCCATTCAATCATGAGAGGTCAAACATCAGTCAAGCCCCCTCAGAAACTTATATGTTTCAATCAGATCACCTCTCATTCTTCCAAACTCCATAGAGTTTAGGTCCAAACTGCTCATCTTTCCTCAAATGCCAAAATACTCATTCCAATAATCAGCCCAGTGAGACTTCACCAAACTGCTTTTAATGCAATTGTACTCTTCCTTAAATAAGGGCAGCAAAACTTTGCACAGCATTTCTTTATTCAACCACAGGATGTGGGTGTCACCGGCTTGGCCAGCATTTATTGACCATTCCTAATTGCCCAGAGGGCAGTTAAGAGTCAACCACATTGCCATGGGTCTGGAGTCACATGTAGGCCAGACCAGGTAAGATGACAAGTTCCTTTCCTGAAGGGCATCCTGAAGTGAACCAGAGGGGTTTTTCAAACAGTCAACAATGGTTTCATGATCATCATTAAACTCTTACCTCCAGGTTTTTTATTGAATTCAAATTCTACCATCTGCCATGGCAAATATTTTGGCAGAACGTAGCCTGGGTCTGTGGATTCACATCTAGCAATGATACCACTAGGTCATTGTTGGCCGCTTATTGGGAAAACCTATTTAGTTCACTAACGTCCTTAGGGAAGGAAACTGCTATCCTTACCTGGTCTGGCCTACATGTGACTCCAGACCCAAAGCAATGTGGTTGACTCTTAACTGCCCTCTGGGCAATTAGGGATGGGCAATAAATACTGACCTAGTATGAATCTCATGAAATGAGCAAGTGAAAAAAAATCTCTCCTTTGGCAAGTTGAACCAATGTGTCAAGCTAATGTACTGATCTGAAATGGAATCCACTCAGAGCCTCAATAGTATTCATGTCCTCAGGAATAGTGAAGGTAGCATTTTGGTCATATTAATTATCGCCTATTGCAATAAACCCGCATTAGTTTCTGCAGCGGAGTGAATCAAAATAATTGACCATTTGTAAAACGAGAGGAAGAACTATACTTCAGAACTAATGGCGGACTAAACTTGATCTAGAGCAACTGAAGGGAGGTCCAGAGAAGAGTCACTTACCTGAGTATCCAAAAGAAATGCTGGAGATTGGGCTCAGATAGATTCCTTTGCCATAGGCTGCACCGTGCAGCTTGTAAGAGACAGCAGTGTGATCGTTACGACTATAGGTGAGCAAATACTTGGACTGTAATCAAAGGCTTAAGTATATCATAACATTTGCATGGACAGCGAGCTGCATGGAATACAAACAGTATACCTTGTACTCTAAAGCATATGGAATTTTGACCAAAAAGAAAGTGCTCAGGAGGGAAAACTGTTCATATTAATTAAACCCTATTTTTAAATTAGGCAAATTTCCACTATTCCCTACTATGGCTTCCCCTTTCTTTTTATAATCTTTCTACAAAAGTTTAGAGGAAAGTTTGAGAGCACAGTTAATCTCACCAGTAGCTGGAATATGAACTCTGGAGTCTCAAGGCTCGTTATGTCCCCTAACTCTTCCCGATTTCTGGTGTGCCATTAAGCCCACAGCCTCGGACCAACACTGTGTGTGAGGATCTGTTCCTATTCCCTTTTGGCTCACCACAGCCTTTCCCTCTTCCCTCAAGCCCTCATTCCTTGACAGATCAGTTGGTCACCTCCATCAAGGTTTCTTCCAACTCCTGCTCCACACATTTAATCCCCGGTATCAGTTCTTCTTGAGTGGGTGCTGAGGGGAACTAGTGACAAGGGAAGGGCCATCAAGCAGGCGATACAGTCATCTCATCATGACAGCTTCCTTCCTGACAGCTGGCTTCAATGTGATATTACAGCAAGCTTAAGGTCCGGGCTATTTCATCTCTCTCCTGATTACCGTGTAGAACTCAGAGGAGAGAGGAGGTGCCTGTAAAGGTAGCTAGCCTGAGATTGGGAAGAAACATCCAAAGGACAGGAGCATTAATCAAAAATTGTGCTTGTGATCAACAGCCCTGCTAGCTGGAGCACACACCATCGTACATACTTGTTCAAAATCACAACATCTGTTCTGAAAACCTATATAGGTGCAGGAAGAAAAGGGATGGGAAGAACGTACAAGTGACATTTTTGAATCCAATAGCCTCTTAACAATAGGTAAGAGGGTCAGTTAAGCTCAGTTGACTTGATGACTGGCTGGGAATGTAGAGTGATGCCAACAGTGCAGCTTCAATTCTCAACTGTGGTTACCATGAAGCTCCAAATTTCTCACTTTTGCCCCTTGCCTGTGGTGTGGTGACCCTCAGGTTAAACTCAACACCACTTGTCTCTCTCTAATGAGAGAGTAGCTTCTGGGACTATGGTGACTTTAAACATTAAGTAGCACAATGCATGACCATATATTTTAAATAATTGCTGCCTTAAAATGTCAACTGGTTGGTACCAGTTGCACAACAAATTGAAACCTGCTGCTGCCTGTCCTTAGCTTGAGTCTGTAGCTGTGCAACTTGCTTCACTAGGGAGGTGGTGCTCTCTTGGAGGCAGCCCACCCCCTCAGTTACACTCAGTTTGCAGCAAAACAGATGCTACGGAAGTTAGAATTCTGCAATAGAAACATTCTCCAGTGTCACTGGAGTTGATGGTACAAACATTTGAAATTATGCATGCACAGTTGGTTCCAAGGTGTCATTTTGAATGCATTGGGAGCACATACCCCATTATTCAAAAGCAAATATGTTAAACAGAATGGCAATCTGGCATCTGAGTAAATATCAAGCTGACATTTGGCTGCCTAGATTCATCTCAGATTAGGTTACACACAAGTGTTCTTCTAAGGGATGTTTTTAGCTGAAACATGGCCACTGTTTGGATTTAATAACATAAACAGAATAAAGAGGTCTTGAGGAGTCCAGTGATGAGGGAAAGGCTTCAGTGAGCCAAAAGGAAATAGGAATAGAACTTCACACGCAGTGTGTTGTTCAAGGCTGTGGGCTTAATGGCATACCAGAAATCGGGGAGAGTTAGAGGAGGATAACAAGCCTCGAGACTCCAGATTGTAACATCAGGGTGGGAGCTCATATTCCAACTACTAGAGAGATTAACTATGCTCTCAATCATTCCTCTAAACTATCATAGAAAAATAAGCAGTTTCAGGCAGGGGAAGATCTCTTGGAAGTTATTTGAAGACACCAAGAGGACAGATAATCCAATTGTCTCTCTGAAATAACTAACATCCAATAATAGTGCTGTACACATACTGACAGAGCTAGACAGGGTCAACTGGGAAAGACTGCAATGACAACAGCATCAGACATCAGGCCAGTGCACTGTCTAATTATACCCTACAGTTAGCCATTCGCTGTCATTTTAACATAATCATGTTCGAGGTTTATAGAATAAGAGACTATTCAGCCTATCACGTGCGTGTCCGTTCTCTGAAAGCCACCAGAGCCACTCTCTTTCACCAAACCATTTCAGTTTTTAAATTTATTTTTCAGACATCTATCATTTTTTTGTGTATAAAAACTATAATGGATCCTACATCAGCTGTTTCTGGATGTACATCCCATCTCCTAAATGCTCTCTTCAATAAAAATAAAATTCCCCTGACCAACTGATCTCACCCTTTCATTCTTTTAGTTATTTTAAAATACATCATCGTTTGTTAAGTTAAGTTAACCCTAACCCTATCACAGGAAATAAACTAACTCGTCAATACTCTGGATAATTTTAAACATCTTGATCAGATATGCACTTCCCTTTCCTTCCCCCATATTCTCTTTTATAATGAAAGCCTGGTTTTACCTACTTGAATCTCCTCTACAATCTCTCTATCCTTTTGAATGGAGGTTAACAAAAACTAACTTCAATGCTCTAACTGAAAGAATGTTCTTGAGATAGTAAGAATATAATTAATGTTCTTTTATTCCATTCACAAGGAAATACTTACTTGCAATTTTGTATAAGAAGCATTGACGAGGCCATTTCTCAGAATAGAATGCCAGTTCTCAATGTGTGATCCACTGTTAAAGTATAAAAGAGAGAAACAATGTTTAGCACAAATTCCTTACACAGTAAAGCCATTCAATCTTCAACACTTACCAATTGTTAATATTAATTATGGATGTCTCTCTACCTTGAAGGAAGCAGATGCACAGCTATCTCTAGGACAGTAATCCTGATGGGCAGCATATTGGAAGCATTTTTAAGAGCAAACTGGTCTTGCCTTTGAGTCAGCAGGTTACAGGTTTAAGCCCCAATCTAGGCTTTGTGCACACAACCTAGGGTCAACACACTCGTGGACGAGAGCTGTATTTACCTGCGATAGTAGGAACTGCAGATGCTGGAGAATCTGAGATAACAAGGTGTAGAGCTAGATGAACACAGCAGGCAAGCTGACATTTCAGGCCTAGACCCTTCTTCAGCTTTCCTGCTCCTATGATGCTGCTTGGCCTGCTATGTTCATCCAGCTCTACACCTTGTTATCCTAGCTGTATTTACCTTTTCATTTCATAGAATCCCCTACAGTGTGGAAACAGACCCTTTGGCCCAAGAAGTCCACACTGACCCTCAGAGCATCCCACCCAGACCCATCCCCTTATAACCCACCTAATCTACACATCCCTGAACACTACAGGTAATTTAGCACAGCCAATCCACCTAACCCGCACATCTTTGGACTGTGGGAGGAAACCAGAGCACCTGGAGGAAACCCATGCAGACTTGGGGTGAATGTGCAAACTCCACACAGACAGTCACCTGAGGGTAGAATCGAACCGGGTCCCTGGTGCTGTGAGGCAGCAGTGCTAACCACTGTGCTGCTGTGCCGCCGTACCGTCCTTAACTCACATAACAAAGCTGCCGTGCTTTGAAAGTGGTTCACTGATTGTGAAATAAAAGAAGTTGCTGGGATAGTGATTGCAGAGTTTGTTCGGCTGCGACAAGTCACTGTACAACATGATGCACGGTGCGTATGGTTTCTGTCTCTGGCAACTGGTATCAGAGGCTAACAGCCTCGTTCTCTTCTTTTGCAGAGACTGATACAGCAACTTATAAAAGCACCTGTGGTCACCTCATCCAACTAACAGTAACCTCTCGCCTTACCGGCAGTAAATCATATTGCCGCTTATGGATATTCAACTGAAGTGCATGAAGCTATACGAGTGTCATTTTCTCATTATCAAACACTGCAAAGTAATTATTCATTTTCAACCTTTCAGTACGAATCTTTTCCTGTGCATATTACATTATCATGTAACACAAACTATTTGGGTTGTTATGTCTGCGTTTGTTCTGTGGAAGGGCTGTCCAATTAGACCGAAGTGGCTCTGCTTTTCTTCTGCTTTTTGTGTTTGAAGACTTGTGTTTTAAGACTGAATCTGTTTCAGACCAATGGGGTCTGGATCACAACATTTGTATCGTATCAAATGGTAACAGCAAGGGAATTTGGCAATATAACATCAGCAAGACATCTTAGTAGGATTGGTAAAGGCCAACTCTTTATTCAAAGCTCTTATTTTTATTTTGTATTCTCATTTGCAAAGTCAGCAAGGTACTGGAACTCACTGGAAAGCGAAGGTGCTGCCATAGAGCTTTTTGGCAGTGCGAAAACGTGCTTCCTTAGCTGGGGGGCTGCTCAACAGGAGGAACTGGTGCGAGGTGTGCATGAATTTCAACTGCTGTGAAGAGAAAGACATGGCAGGTTCACAAAGTCACAACATGGTAGACAACCTGAGCTCAGCTCCCAACCCCTGCTCTGCCACTCTGTGACACTGATTGATGAGGTGTCACACACAAGGAGCTCTGTGCCAGGAGAAAGAGTCCGACAGTTCCAAACCCCCGCAGCCTGCCCTGAAGGTACTGTCTCCATGCTAGTGTGTGTCTCTCCACCAACGCTATCACCTTAATGACTACCCAGAATGGAAATGCCCAGAGAGAAGGAAATGTACTGGGAGGAGCATTTACACTCAAGCATCTTCCTCCGGAGAAAACTGCATAGTAGTTGAAAGCAAAAATTCTTGCTGATTCTTCTCCCTCCAGCCCAACCTACTTTGCTGGCTCATTCCATTCCCTGGAGTCAATATGGGGCTTCCTATCCTGTACTGCTTTGCACTAGTAAGTCACATCTGGGCCAGAAGCTCCAGGTTCAAGTCCCACCTCAGGATTTGATGGTGAGTTACAATGTGGCTAAATCCATTGACTGCCAAGCTATAAATTTATCTGAGTATGCCTATGGCAAATAGTAAGAGCTGAATAGTTTCTTCATTCACGGAGTGTACGGTAAGCAGGTTGAAAGATTCCCAGCACAGGCTCCTGCTGTGTGCTAGTGTCATCCCTGTCCTGAGGGTCTGCCATAAACAACATGATCGATCAGGCAAGACTAAGAGTTTTTAAAATGTGAGGATCAGTCATTCACCAACTAAACATCCACATAATCAGTGTATATGTTTTCTTCCACTCCTTATTTTCTGGATGTGAAACCCCAAAATTTCACATCAGATGCCAAGTTTGCTGGAATAATTGGCCATAATGTGATACTCTCAATGCAGTCTGAGGTATCACTCACAGCTAACTCCCCACCTAAACCCCATCACCACATCCCTCCTTGTAACTTCAAGCATGACAAAACAGGCAAAATGTCACTAAGTTTAATTCCGCCATTGGTACAGATTGAGGCCTCTGCATTTTTGTGGTACTGGGAGCAAGGGATTGAGGGTAAGGATGTAGTCAAGCAGCCTTACAATAGGAGGTCACAAACACAAACCTCACTCCTGAAATCTTTCTAAGCCACTTCACTGTGGTCAGCGTGAAGGTGGCATAAGGATGGCCGTCGATCCTAGTTAAATAAGGAAATTACAACAGCTTTTGATTCATGGAGTGCAAGCTCTGGGGAATTCTTCTGGTGTGAACTACCACTTGGTGACTGTTAACTTTCCTTCTGACTGATTCATCGGCAACAGGTATACCAGAGATTGAATCAATGGCTAATACATGCCATTCCATAAAATAAAATCTTTTCTTCAGATTTACTGCTGCAAATGACATTTAACCTTGGCAGCAATACCTGCCTATTTTATCCTACGTTGTCCATGACTCTTGAGATGAGAACAATGTTAAAGATCCAATTGTCACCCTGATGACATGCCTCAATCACATAGTTTAGCCTTAGTTTCAATCAAGCAAAGAACTGAGCTGTAAGCTGAATTGTAATGCATACCAACCGAAAGGCTACACTGCTTTTCATCTTCCTGGGATATTACCCACTCAGTTTGGCAGAGAAGACAAAAGAAAAGGCTAGATCTAATCTCAATGACATTTGAGGAGTTGTCTTGCTTTGAAAAAATTATTTGCTTCACTCCTGGTTCTTGACAGAATCGCAGTGTTGCCATTCATCCTACCTGGATGGATAAGGAGGTAAGGCTTGAATGTAGCCTCTGCATCTCACCTTCTGATTGGGAGTGAGTAGAAGGGAGATGTGGCTATCATATTCAGGGAGACAACAGCATAGTGGCAATGTCATGGTCTCGTAACCCAGGAGCCCAGGCAAATGCTCTCCGAAATGAAAACAGAAAAGTAATGGAGAAACTCAGCAGAGCTGGCAACACCTGTGGAGAATGGAATAGAGTTAATGCTTTCCATCCAATAGGATTTCCTTGGAATGGAACAGTCATTGCAGACTCGAAATGCTAAATCTGTATTTTCTCTCCATTGATGTGGCCAGACCTGCTGAGTTTCTCCATCGTTTATTTTAGTTTTCCATCATCCACACTACTTCCTTTCATTTTAAAGCTCTGGGAACACAGGTTCAAATCCCAGCATGGAAGCAGATGGAATTCAAATTCAAATAGTAAAGTCTGGAATCAAAAGCTAGCCTCAGTAATGGGGATCATGAAACTGTCAGCATTTGATGCCAAAAATACATTGGATTCATCAATGTTCTTTAGGCAAGGAACTCTGCTTCTCGTACCTGGTCTGGCCTCCACGTTACTTCAGATGCACCACAATGTGATTGACTCTCAGCCCTCTGAAATGGCTGAACAAACCTCTCAGTTCATGGGCAATTGGGGATGTGCAATAATTGCTGGCCTTACCAGCAACATCTACACCTCATGAAAAAAAATAAATTAAAAAAAGAAATCAATTCCCTTACATCTGCTACCACCTCCAGTGGTTTTCTTTCTCATTGGCAGTGCCAAGATATGCTCACAATGCCCAGCCAATCCCAACACCAGCTGCAAGAATTCCATAACGTTTCCCAAGATTCTTTTTTAAGGAGCTGTTGGATAGAGTTATAGAGTCGTACAGCACTGAAACAGACCCTTTGGTCCACAACCAGTCCATGCCAACCATAATTTCAAACTAAACTAGTCCCACCTGCCTGCACTTGGCCCATATCCCTCCAAACATTTCTTATTCATGGGCTTATCTCATGTTGTAATTGTACCCACATCCACCACTTCCTCTGGAAGTTCATTCCACAAATGATTCACTTTGTGTTTAAAAAAAAATTGCCTCTCATGTCCTTTTTAAATCTTTCTCCTTTCATCTTAAAAATATGCCCCAAATCCCCCACCCTAGGGAAAAGACACCCACCATTCACTTTATCAATGCCCCTCATGATTTTAACAGCCCCAGAAGGTCACCTCTCAACCTCCTATACTCCAGTAAAAAAAAAAATCCCAGACTACCTAGCCTCTCCTTATATCCAAACCCATACCTTGTTTGATACAACAGATTGTTGTATGCCCAGAGATGCAGGTTTTTATTATTCAGCAAACACTGAGTCACCAAAGCTATTTGTGTACTGACTCCTAATGCCCCCGTTGGCCACCAGGAATACGTGAGTTAGCCCAATGACACACACCATTGGAAATATGTGTGAGTCACACTGGTGAAGAGCAAATGGTGTTCTCTAGCATAAAACTAAAGCACAGAGGAAAATCAAGTCTTGTGTATCTTGAGGATTACAATAAATGGTTATCACAACTGAGACCATTCCAGTCTTTGCCTGATGCTTAGATCAGAGATTGAATAGCAATCCAGAAGTCAAGATAATGTCCTGGGGACATGGACTTGGATCACATCTTGGCAGACAGAGGAATTAGAATGCAATGGAAATCTGGAATACAATAAAACAAGAGCCTAATGGTGACCATGTAACCACTGTTGTTTGTCATAAAAACACATCGCGTTCACTAATGCCCTATAAGGAATGAAATCTGCTGTCCTTAAATGACCTGGCTTACATGGGCCTACATATTTCCAATGGTGCAGCCAACGGGATTTGGAACTGAAATAACTTTGGTGACTAAGTGCTTGTTGAGTTTTTAAAAAACCCCACAGCAATGGGGTTGACCGTAACTGCACTCTGGGTAATTAGGGATGGGTAAGAAATGCTGCTCTAGCCAGTGACACCCTTATCCTATGAATGAATAATCAAAAAAATTGGGATTGACAAATGCATGAAGGAACAGGGACACTTTGCAGTTGGCAGCTGATGGAGTACCCATCACAAACCTTCACCTGTCACTTCTCACCAGGGAAGTACACCCTGTCCTCCCTCCCAGTTCTCTCCACTCCCTCCATCCACTTAGCAACAATTAAAGAGCAAGCTGTCAAAATAAGGCTGAAATCTTTAATGTCAGCAAACACACGCACTTTATCCAATGATCATACACCAATACCTACCTGATGAAATACAAGGAACCAGAAATCACAGGCTGAACAGGTTGGGGCTATTTTTCCCTGCAGCGTCAGAGGCTGAGGGGTGACCTTACAGAGGTTTATAAAATCGTGAGGTGAATAGGGTGAATAGCCAAGGTCTTTTTTTTCCCAGCGTAGGGGAGTCCAAAGCTACAGGGCATAGGTTTAAGGTGAGAGGGAAAAGATTTAAAAGGGACTTAAGAGACAACATTTTCACACAGAGGGTGGTGCCTGTATGGAATGAACTGTCAGAGGAAGTGTTGGAGGTGGGTACAATTACAATATTTAAGAAGCATCTGGATGACTATGTGAATAGGAAGGGTTGAGAGGGATATGGGCCAAATGCTGGCAAATGGGACTAGATCAGTTTAGATTACACGGTTGGCATGGACAAGTTGGGCTGACAAGTCTGTTTCTGTGCTGTACAATTCTATGGCTCTATTAACTGTCTCTCTCTTCACTGAAGTTGCCTGACCTGCTCAGTACTTCCATTGATTTTGCGTTATTCCGAATTGGCAGTATTTGCAGCATTTTGCTTCAGCCCAGAATATGACATCCCCTTTAAATGATGCTGCGTTACGAATAGAAAGATAAATTTTGCCCACATATTTTAACGGAATGAAACCACTTACTCTGCTGAGTGGTAGTTTCACAATGTGAGACCTGTTGCTGGAGATAATCCTAGAAAACAAACACAGAACATTGCGTTACTAAGTTTCCATTTAGTTTTCCACCCCACCCCCTGAAAATTCCTCCCTCATCCATCCCAAAAGACAAGGATTATTAATTTGTTGTCAGAAATGATCTGTTGAAAACCGTGTTACCATTGGGAAGTGTAGGATTACACAGGTTTACTGATAATTCTCTCCCCTGTAATTGGTCTCAATCCTTTTTGGAAATAAATTATATTTATATGGTGCCATTCTTGGTTTCATAATGCTCCAAGGTGCCTGAATAGCCAAATTTGGAAATGTTGATGCTGTTGGCCAATTCATTTCTCAACTTAAGGTATCTTTTGTTGAATGTTGCACCCATTGAGGGACACATAAAGCAGCCAAAATGGCAGTGGGGAGGGGCGAAAACCAAACCAAGTTGTGAGATGATGTGATGGTTCAAGGTTTGTTCAGTTCTGCTTCTGAACATCTGCAGGAACTTTGCGCATAAACTGTCAAAATTACAGAAGCCAAGGAGGAGAAGCTCTGAGGAATCATTGGCCTACGCAAGACCAAATTCAAACCCTTTATGGTAGACCGGGAGAGGCACAACCATTGTCTGGTGGTGGATTGTTTGTTCTTTGGACTGGAGGCCTGTGACCAGATGTGTTCCATAGGGATCAGTACTGGGTCCACTTTTGTTTGTCATTTATGTATACGACTTAAATCAGAGTATAGGAAGCATGGTTAGCAAGTTTGTGGATGACACCAAAATTGATGGTATCATGGACAGTGAAGAAGGTTACCTCACAATATAAAGAGATTTTGATCAATTAAATCAATGGGCTGAGGAGTAGCAGATGGAGTTTAATTTCGGTAAATGCGAGGTATTGCATTTTAGTAAAACAAAAAAGGGCAGGACTTACACAACTAATGGTAGGGCCTTGTAGAACAGACAGACCTAAGGGCTCAGGTACATATTTCTTTGAAATTTGCATGACAAGTAGACAGCATGATTAAGAATGCATTTAGCACACTTGCCTCCGTTGCTCAGACCTTTAAGTTGAGACATCATGTTGAGGTTGTACAGGACATTGGTGAGAACACTTTTGGAATACTATGTGTGGTTCTGGTCACCCTGGACATTATTATGTGGGAGAGGATTCAGAAAAGATTTACCACGATGTTGCCAGGAATGAAGGGTTTCAGTTACAAAAATAGGTTAGTTAGGCTGGGTCTTTTTTCATAGGAGCACAGGAGGTTCAGGGGTCACCTTATAGAAGTTAATGAAATCATGAGGCATAGATAAGGTGAATATCAAAGGTCTTTTCCCTGAGGTGGGGGAGTTCAAAAGTAGGGAACATAGTTTGCAGGTGAGAAGAGAAAGACTTAATAAAGACAGGAAGGGCAACTTTTTTACACAGTAAGTGGTTAGTGCGTTGATTGAACTGGCAGAGGAAGAGATGGATGCGGGTACAGTTGCAATAGCTAAAAGACATTTGGATAAGTATATAAATAGGAAACGTTCGGAGGTAAATGGGCCAAATGCAGGTAGGTGGAGCTAATTTAGTTTGGGAACATGGTCAGCGTGGACTAGTTGGACCGAAGGATCTATTTCCATGCTGTATAACTCTATGACTCTATGACAGCCTCATGAGATGTCACGCACTGCAGCAGACGGTCATCCTCCCATGATAGAGTATGAAGACTAATTGTCCTATCTGACGTACAAAAGGAGATTGGTATTCGTGGGGAAACACTGGTCAGAGGATTGGAGGCCCACATTGCCCAAGTTTCCTCTTTAAGCAGTTCAGTTGCCCTGAGACCAGTCCCCAGCCCCTCGCTCTCTGATCTCCATTACTGGCACCAGCTCAAACAACACTTTGATTATTAAAATTCTCAACCTTGTGTTTGAACCCCTCCATAGCATCACCATTTCCCACAAACTCCGGTTCAACAACCCTCTGAGACCTCAGCACTGCTCTAATGCTGGCCTCTTGTGCATTCCCAATCAGAACATCTTCCACTCATGGCAGTTGTGTTTTCAATCCCCAGCCCCCTGAACTCTGGAATTCCCTCTCTAGCCCTCTTTGCTTTCCAACCCCATGGCTCTTCTTGAAAGTAATCTCTTTGACCAATCTCTTGTTCATTTGATTTAATTTCTCCAGAGGTTGATTGGTGTAATACTTGTTCAATAATGCTCCTGTGAAGCACTTTGGGACAACTCATTACTTTAAAGGTGCTCTGTAAATAGAAGCTGTTGTTGTAAATTGATGGGAAATGAACTCCCAAGATGTTGTGGAGTCTGGCCATTCTTTACCGCAATCACGATTGTCAAAAGTTATCATTATCATTACTATGTTATGATTATGTGATTATCATTATATAGAGATGATGTGAAATTTTCCAGTCGGATAAATCTATATAAGTAATGAAGAGGATTGCTGAGGGCAGATTGGAGGACCTGATCTAAATGGACTTCAGTAAAGCACTTAACAAGTTAACAAGGTTAGATCACACTGAATAGGGGGACAACTAACTATTTGGATGAAGACCTGGCTCGATGGTAGAAGAGAGAATGGTGGTGGAGGGTTGCTTTTCAGACAGGAGGCCCACTTAGTGGGGTGCCACAAGGATCGGTGTATATAAATGATTTGGATGTGAACATAAGAGGTATGGTTAGTAAGTTTGCAGAAGACACCAAAATTGGTGGTGTAGTGACAGCGAAGAAGGTTACTTCAGAGTACAACAGGATCTTGATCAGATGGGCCAATGGGCCGATGAGTGGCAGATGGATTTTAATTTAGAATTTGGAAAGGTGTCGCATTTTGGAAAGGCAGTTCAAGGCAGGGCTTATACACTAAATGGTCAGGTCCTGGGAAGTGTTGCTGAACAAAGAGACCTTGGAGTGCAAGGTGGAGTCACAGGTAGATAGGATAGTGAAGATGGCAGTTAGTATGCATGTCTTTATTGGTCAGTGCTTTGAGTACAGGAGTTGGGAGGTCATGTTGCATCTGTACAGGACATTGGTCAGGCCATTTTTGGAATACTGCATGCAATTCTAGTCTCCCTGCTGTAGGAAGGATGCTGTGAAACTTGAAAGGGTTCAAAAAAGATTCCAAAGGATGTTGCCCGGGTTGGAGGGTTGGAGTCATAGGGAGAGGCTGAATAGGTTGGAGCTATTTTCCTTTGACCATTGGAGGCTGTGGGGTAACCTTATAGAGGTTTATAAAATCATGAGGGGCATAGATAAGGTAAGTAGACAAGATCTTTTTCCCAAGAGTGGAGGAGTCCAAAACTAATACTTAAGGTAAGTACAAAACTACTTAAGGTAAGAGGAGAAAGATTTAAAAGGGACCTAAGGGGCAATCTTTTCATGCAGAGGGTGGTGCGTGTATGGAATGAGCTGCCAGAGGAAGTGGTGGGGGCTGGTACAGTTACAACATTTAAAAGGCAACTGGATGGGTACATGAATGGGAAGGATTTGGAGGGATATGGGTCAAATGTTGGCAAATGGAACTGGAATTTTTAGATATCTGGTCGACATGGATGAGTTGGACTGAAGGGTCTGTTTCCAGGCTGTACAACTCTATGATGCTATAAATGCAAATATCATTACTATAGAGGGGAGACAATGGCCAAGTGGTATTATCGCTGACCCATTTATCCAGAGGCCCAGGTAATGTTCACAGGGTTTGAATCCCACCATGCCAGGCGATGAAATTTGAATTCAATCAAGAAAAAAATCTGGAATGAAGACTCTAATGGTGACCTTGAATTCACCGTCCATTGTCAAGAAATAAACCCATCTGGTTCACTAACCTCTTTAGGGAGGGAAACTGCCACCCCAACCTGGTCTGGCCTACATGTGACTGCAGACAGCAATGTGGTTGACTCTTAACTGCCCTCTGGGCAATTAGGGATGGGCAATAAATGCTGGCCTAGCCAGCGAGACCCTCATCCAATGAATGAATAAGAAAAACAATCAGCATTGTAGGTTTGGAGTTTGACAAGTAGCTGTGATGTTTAAATATTAACCTTGTCTGTGTCCTCGTGTTGAGTTAGCCCTTGAATGAATCCAAGTCATCATAGCCCATCAGCAGGCACCGAGCTGAGTTAGTAGACAGTACATGATGCTTTAAATTTTGAGTTTGGTCCCAAGACCATTTTAGATCTGAAATAGAATGTAATTTTGGATCTTTCAACATCCCAGATTCAGCAGATGTCTACCAATGCTGAAAGGTTGGTTCGGTAGGGCGTGTGGGGAAGAAATTTACTATATTGTGCAAACGGGTGGGAGTGTACACTTTCACTGAAAGCATTTGAAGCAAAATTTGGAGCGGGTAGAGGGGAGGTGGTGAATGAAAGGGAGCAATTGGAAGCTCTTTCATCAAGCTGGCACAGGCAAGATGTGTTGAGTGTCTTTGATCTCTGCCATGAGGTCTGTGACCTCCTCTGAGATGATGCAGTACACCTTATTTGATTACACAATGCCCTAATGGGAAGATGTTGGCATAAAAGTAGTCAACACTCCCTCAAAGCTGCAAGTTTGTTCACAGCCGCTCTCTGAGATTCCACGCATGGGGGTTGACATTAGCACGTGAATCTCGGCACTGACTCTCGGAAATCTGGAAACCACTGCTGTGCATAGACGTTAGTGCAACTGGAAAGACAATTAGAGGAAACGCTGGTGGCGATGTCACTAACTGAGTAATCCAGAAGTTGAAGCTAATGCGCTGGGGATATGGGTTTAAATCCCATCTGAACACTTGATGAAATTTATATTCAATTAATAAAATCTCAAACTGAAAGTGTAAAACCATAATAGTTGAAAACCCATTTGGTTCATTAATGTCCTTTAGGGAAGAAAATCTGCCATCCTCACCTGTTTTCCCTCAGGATGTTTTCATTGGTAGGAGAGACCAGGACCTGAGGGCACAGCCTTAGAGTAAAGGGAAGGCCTTTTAGAAAGAGATAAGGCAAAACTTCTTCAGCCAGAGAGTGGTGAATCTTTGGAATTCACTGCCACAGAAGGCTGTGGAGGCCAGGTCATTGAGTATATTTAAGGCAGAGATAGATAGGTTCTTGATTGTCAAGGGGATCAAGGGTTATGGGGAGAAAGAGGAAGAATGGAGTTGAGAAACTTATCGGCCATGATTGAATGGCAGAGCAGGCTCGATGGGCTGAATGGCCTAACTTCTGCTCCTATGTCTTATGGTCTCTTATATGCAGGATTGAGGAATGCAACTCCACAACAGTTCAGGAAATGCATTCCAGTTCTGTTGGGTACTTGTATGCCAGGCAAAATAATTAGGCTTGTGCACATAGTTACTTACAGAAGAATGAATCAAATTGAAGCCAATCAAGTAACAGGTTCTGGAATCAATTCACAAAGGTTCGAACAGAAAGATCAGATGAAATCCTCTGAAATTGTCCTTGATGAACTTCGAGTTGAACAAAAAGAACATGGGCTGGATTTTACAGGGCATTGATATCATTGATGATGGCCTAGTGGCTTTATCACTGGTCTGTTAATCCGGAAACCCAAATAATGTTCTGGAGACCAGGGTCCAAATCCTGCCATTGCAGATGGTGGAATTTGAATTCAATAAAAGTTTAGAATTAAGAGTCTAATGATGACATGAATCTATTGTCAGCTGCTGGAAAAACCCATCTGGTTTACTAATGCCCTTTAGGAAAGAAAACTGCCATCCTTACCTGGTCTGGTCTACATGTGACTCCAGACCCACAGCAATGTGGTTGACTCTTGGCAGCCCTCTGGGCAATTAGGGATGGGCAATAAACGTTGGCCTGGCCAGAGATGTCCTCATCCCGTGAACGAATGAAAAAGAAATCGCCCTAGTTAAAAGGACAATTGTGGGAAGCCCTCACTCTCACAAGTTGCCCTGTAACATGTTTTAACATCGGGAACCAGGCAGTTGCTTTAAAGCAAAACTTTAACCCCTCTCTCAGCTGAAAGAGCTGCCGGTCAGTCAGAGAGTTGGAATCATAACTGGAATTCATCATGCAACTGGAAATATTTCCCTTTCATCTTTGTTGGAATTATTGTGTCTGGCTAGCAAATTGATTCAATCTTGTCGTCTTTGTTTATCTCCCCATTCACAAATGGATAGTATCTTTTCTACGCTGCAAGCTAAGTAATACAACATCACTATGTCTGCAATGTCAAAAGGCACACACTATGAATTACCATTGTAGCAATGGGTGAGCCAGTGGGTCCAGCTTGTCCATTTGTTTCTTGATTTCCAGGTATGACCCCTAGAAGAGATACGATAAGTTGTTAACCCTACAGGGAAGCATCACTCTTTAACCTCAACTTCAGTGTGGCCTAATCAAAATCTTACAAAGCTGCAACATGACATTGTTACCCTTGTACTCAATTCTCACTAATGAAGGCAAGCATGCCATGCACCTTCTTTACCACTCTATCTACTTGCATGGCCACTTTCAGGGAGCTATGGACTTGAACCCCAAGATCCCTCTGTACATCAATTCCGTTCAGGGTGTTGCCATTAACTGTATATGTTTTCTTAACATTTGATTTCCCAAAGTGCAGCAGCTAACACTTACCTGTATTAAATACAATCTGCTGTTTCTCCACCTATATCTGCAACTGATCCATATCTTGCTGTATCCTTTGACAACATTCTACATTATCTACAATTCCACTGACCTTTGTATCAAACTTACTAAGCCAACCATCTACATTTTCATCCAAGTCATTTATATACATCACAAACAGCAGAGGTCCCAGTACCGACCCCTGCGGAACACCACTAGTCACGGACCTCCAGCCTGAAAAACAGCTTTCCACCACAATGCTCTGCCTTCTATGGGCAAGCCAATTCTGAATCCACGTGGCCAAGTCACCGTGGATCACATGCATCTTAATCTTCTGGATGAGCCTATCATGAAGCACTTTGTTGAAAGCTTTACTAAATTCCACTGCTGTACCCTCATCGATCACCTTTTTCCCCTCCTTGAAAAATTCAATCAAGTTAATAAGACATGACTCACCCTGCACAAAGCCATGCTGACTGATCCTAATTAGGCCATGCTTTCCCAAATGTGCATAAATCCTATCCCTAAGAATTCTCTCTAATAGCTTCCCAATGACCGATGTGAGACTCACCGGTCTAAAGTTTCCTGGATTTATCCCTATTTTCCTTCTTGAACAGAGGAACAACATTAGCTCCTTGTCAGTCCTCAGTGATCTCTCCAGTGGCTGATGAGGATACAAAGATCTTGGTCAAGGCCCCAGCAATCCTCCCTATTGTCTCTTTCACTAACCTAGGGTAGATACCATTGAGCCCTGGGGACTTATCCACCTTAATGCTCTGCAAGAGACCCAACACCACTCCATATCCTTCTCCCTGGTGAATACTGATGCAAAGTACTCATTTAGGATCTCACCCACATCCTCTGCCTCCAAGCACAAGTTCCCTCCTTTATCCTTGAGTTGTCCTACCTTCTTCCTAGTTATCCTCTTGTTTTTAATGTACGTATAGAATGCCTTGGGATTTACTTTAACCCTTTTCTTAAGAGCAATTGTAAAAATGTGCATAGAGGGAATGGGACATGTACAAGTCACACATAAATGGTTGTGTCTGGCCTTTTTACCTGAAACCTTTTGCTTCATCTGCACAGATGGAAGCAGATTATTCTGAATTGTTTCTACCACTGTGTACGTACTAAAATCAAACAGCATTTGCGCTCTGGTCAGGTTGCACCTTAAACTTTTGTGACTAATATTAGTATTGAAGTACAAAATGGAAATTCACACCCTGGAGATGATGCAAAAGGAGACACAAGACTGACCCCTGGCATTTAGTCACTGATTAACATGGAGCCACTGGAGACTTCAGCTTCCCAACACCAAAAGGATATAACTTGTAGGTGACCTTAGCAATTCCTAAGTTGCTAAATAGTACAGAAGGGTCCTGGTGGGACATTACTTCGACGTAAATCACAAGGACACAGGGACAGAAAGTTAAAACTGCAAAAGATATGTTTAGGACTGGTAATGGAGTTCATAAGATTGGAGGCAAAATGTTAATGGAGTCAATTAAACAGCTGCTTACGGTATTGGAAGAGTGCAGGTTGGACTTGGATGAATGTACTAGGGAGGTTTGAGTGGGCTTTACCATTGTCGTCTCTCTTCGGATCTCCTGACTTGACTTCCTTAGCACGGCCAATGTACTTAACCTGCACATCTTTGGAGTGTGGGAGGAAACTGGAGCACCTGACAGACAGTCACCAAAGGCTGGAATCGAACTCGAGTCCCTGGCACGGTGAGGCAGCAGTGCTAACCACTGAGCCACCAATGGTGCTGGCATTGACAAGAAAACTGGGAGATTGGCCCTGAGGAGCTTCCCACTATCGAGAGTAAGAAGCCCCATTTTCGAACCAAGCATTGACCCAATGAGGTGAGATTCTCACCAGTGAGCAGTGACAGGCATGATTTATCATCCATCAACATCCTCATCGACAGGCAACTTTCCATTCTCCCAGCGGCTGGGTAGAAACTTGATAGTGACAAATTCCCAATATCAAAGTAAGTCAGAGAGATAACCTGGTGACTCCAGCTCACTGCTCACTTCTCTGAAACCCCCAGAAGGCACCATCCTCTGAAGGCAGCTTCCAGGGGTAGGGTTCATGTGCGTTACACACTCTCCACCCAAGCAAGACCCGGTGATAAAGCGGGGGTGCCAATTACCCCCTCCCCCCCAGGTCCAATGTCCTTGGCAAACAAAACTAACCACGAAGAGCAGCCGTGGACTGCCATCGCTTGGCCGGCTGCACGCCTGGGACCTTAAAGATGGACTCGGTGACCAGAATCCTATGAGGCCCCAACAATGCTGGCACCTGTGCCGAGTGGAATAACAGCAGAGGCACGGTGCATAGTTCGTAAGGCGAGTTTGGGGGGACTGTGTGAGAGGACATTAGGACTCACCACAAAACTCAGCAAAAACAATATTTAGGCTATTTCTGGTAAGATTCAGCTGTTTTGATTTTCCCCTTTTCCTTACAGTCAAAGGATCTAGTTGCAGGTTTCCCCGTTGCTGTCTCATTGATAATTGACTGATGAGAGGTGCCAAAAGATGCTTAAAGTTGAGTTCTACACACTTCAGGTCTCACAGACAACCTTTCAATTTTCTTGTCTGTTATTTTAACGTCTGCCTTTACTTCAGTTTTTTTCTTCATCCTTCAGTTATTTGATTTGACAGCATCTACTTCTTCTGTGGAGCTGTTAGAAGCTGCAGGCATCTGCTTCGTATTTGTTGACAATCACCAGTCACTCCTGTAGACCTTTAACCAAGAATCAAACATTTCCAGATATTATAAATCTCAGATGTGTGGGCGCTTTTTGACAGTGATATGTCTTACTCTGTCTCTCAGGCAGGCAAGAGACGAGGAAAGCTTTGCAGAAACTCAGTTTCAAAAGAGTCCCCTTTATGAAGCTCATTCAAAATCAAATGAAGCACCTTCAGATGTGCAGGTGAAGGGGCAGGCATGTGTGTTTTACGTGAAGTGCATGTTTCTAAGAGGACTTTTTGCCAAAAATAAAAGAAACCATGGGATGTACGCTCATAGTTCTTTCAAAGTGGAGTTGGAGGTGGACAGGGGGTTGAAGAAGGCATTTGGTACACTTGCCTTTATTGGTCAGTGCATTGAGTTGGGAGGTCATGTTGCAGCTGTAGAGGACAAATTGGTTGGACCATTTCTGGAATTCAGCATTCAATTCTGGTCTCCCTGCTGTGGAAAAGATGTTACTAAACTTGAAATGGTTTAGAAGATGTCAACACAGTGCGGAGTTGGTGGAACACAGCAGGACAAGGAAGTTGCAAGGTTTGGAGATTTTGAGTTAATGGCAGAGGCTGAATAGGCTGGGGCAATTTTCCCTGGAGCATCGGAGACTGAGGGGTGATCTTATAGGGGTTTATAAAATCATGAGAGGCACGAACAAGGTGAATAGCCAGGGTCTTTTTTCCGTAACAAGATAAAGGGTAGTGACATAACATGAGCAATGTTGACCTACCTGTGTCATTTCTCTGATGGACATTACACTATCCAGTGCTTTCTGTAGCCTCTCATAGTTCTTCTTCTGTAAATGGGCAACAGGAAAATGGTGAGACACAGTTCATGCAGTGGATAACAGTGTGACGGTGATAGCAACTCATAACATATTAGAGCTGCCAATATTGCCAAAGCTGAGGCCAAAATTGCCTCAGCAGAGTCTCATAGTTAACGCCCAAGCTGTTGAGAGGCGCAAATTGAACAATGAATTGGTTCGTTAACAGGACATATTAAAGTAAAGCTGCCATAGCCTTACCAGACCACAAGACTGCTTTCTCAATGGAGAGAGAGAGAGACAATTGATGGTAGCTTAATCTATAGATCACCACATCTCAGGTAAGGGGAGAGGTTGTGAAAGAGAGTATTTCATGGTAACCTAAGCCAATGGACTAATTGAACCTGCGCTGTTAGCATCATTCTGAATTGCAAACTAACCATCCAACCAACTGAGCTAACCAACCCCGACAGGAAATAAAGTTTGGAGATCAAATTTCAGATAGACACACGACCCAATGAACCTTTTCACTGAGCATCTCTAAACAGTTAACTAATCTTATGGTATAATTCTTCCAACTTATCCCACCAAGTCATGGATTCACCAGGACTTTGTCCATATTTACTGGAGGTCCACATGAAGAGGTTGTCAACAGAAATGTCTGTTGATGGCTAAACAAAAAACTCTGAGATGGTAAAGTAGAAACTGAACAAAGGATTAATGTCAGTAAAGTCTAACTGCTCTGTTAAAAACAGGACAGGGTGGCTATGATGAACTGGGAGGAGTCTTTATACAAAAGTACCTCGGCTGAAGAACTAAAGTAACTGCATAAAAATGAAATAAAATGATACGCTAAAATGTTTCTTTGGTAGTACCGTACTTTGCCTGAAAATCATTGTCTTGCGCTCATCAGGACAGGTCATAAAAAATACAAATGTAAAGTAGAATCATTAAATGAGAAGAAACTGCTGATTGGTTGGCTCTGAGTGATAGGGACATTCCTATGGAGAATGCACCAGTTACATAATGGCTGACAGTTAACTGCCAATCTTAGTTCAAATGTTAAACCAGGCAGGTTTACTCATTCCCCTGACGAATGACACAGTGCATGGCTGTCATTCGATGAGTTCATCTGAAACAAGTACAGCATGTGTTCTTTCTGAGTGCAAAGAATAGGGCCCTGTGTATTAATATACCTAGGCTCCAGTGCATGGAGGTAAGCCATGCTGTGAACCCAACAAACCTAAATTCTTAGCACACTCAGGATTAGCTAGCAAATGCGATCTAATTGCAGAATCACATCTAATGCTGGACACTGTATTTTGATTTCTGCAAGCACGGGTTAGTGGTTCATGGTCAGTACGTTGCTTGTTGCAAAGAGCAAAAGGGCTATGATTATTGACATGATCCACCAGTCCTTCCAAATAACATCTGACATACTGGCATCATACCAGTATTGACATTCATATACCACATTACTCATTTGCATGATGAATAGTGTGTCTCCATGGCTTGATGGCAGCGTCCTGTTAGCGACAAGCACTAAATGGGGTTGCTATTGCATTGCTAGCACTGAAACACCTGGCTTCACCTGTTGATCAAACTTTGAGATACCTCATTCTTCCACCCTGAGGTAGTTGGGCACTTTTCAGAACCAAAGGCAGTGGCCTTAGACCTGTTCATTCTCCATGGCAATACCTCTGCCAATCAAAGTCCCCTTGCCAACCACTGGCAGATTTCACATACAGTCATATTGTTGTTCCCTTTATGTTACCACTTCTCAAGTTTCAACAAAATGTGTCTTCTTTCAGTAACGCATTAAAGTGCTACATCTTATATTTTAATTGTATAATTTAATGCTGCACTTTACTGAAAAGACAAGTCTTGTAAAACTTACAGCAGAACTGGTAGGAGCAGGAATAGCTCTTCAAGCCTGATCTGGAGTCAATAAGACTATGGTTGATTGGATTGTGATCTTTAACTCCAATACTAACTTGTTTCTAATAAAAAAATCACTCGTCCCCAATTTAAAAGTCTGACTTTCATTGAATATATTCAATAGTTCAGCTTCCACAGTTATCTTTGAATAGCGAATTTGAAAATTTCACGAACTTCACAGATGAGTTTCCTCTTCACTGCCATAAACATATCAGCCCATGATTGAATGTTGGAGCAGACTCAATGGGCTGAATGGACTAATTCTGCTCCTATAACTTATGGTCTGAATTATGACACCCCTTATTTTGACACTGTACCTCCTGGTTCTAGATTCCATCAGAGGAATCATCCCAGTTTCTATCCTGTTAAGCCCCTCAGAATCCTACATGTTTCAATAAAATCTCCTCCCATTCTTATAAACTCAAATGATTGTTGGCCCAAACTGCTCCTCCTTCCTTCAGAAAATAAGACCTTTAAACTGGGAATCAACTTAGTAAACCTTTTCTGAATTGCCTCCAGTGCCAGTATATGCCAGGGAACAGAATTTCCCACACTGCATCACCAATGCTCTGGACAGTTATAGCAAGACCTCCTTACTTTTATACCCCATTCCTCTTGAAATAAAGGCCAATATTCTACTTGACATCCAAATTACTTGCTGTCACTACATCGTGTTCCATGAACAAAGGACATACTGAAAATTGGTCTTTTATTTACTTTTAGACCACAAAGTAGAAAGCAAGGAGGTTATACTGAACCTGTGTAAAATACCAGTAAGACCTCAGCTGGAGTATTGTGTACAGCTATGGATGGCCCATTCGAATAAGGATGTATATGCACTGGAGAGCATGCAGAAGAGGTTTACTGGAATGATTCCAGCTTTATGAAACTTCAGTGACGAAGATAGATTGAAGCAGTTCAGACTATTTTCATTGGAGAGAAGATTAACAGGAGATTTGATAAAAAGATTTGAAAAACATGAGGGGTACTAACTGAGTAGATAGAAAGAAACTGTTCCTGCTCATAACAGAAGGGCACGGGTTTGAAGTAATTTGCAAAAGAAGCAAATGTGAATAGAAAAATACTTTTTTCACTCATTGAGTGGTCAGAGTCTGGAATGCACTGCCTCGAAGTTTGGTGGAGGCAAGTTAAATTGAGATATTTAAGAGAGCGTTGGATGATTATTTGAAGTGAAACAATTTGTAGGGTTATGGGGAAAAGGCAGGGGAATTGCTCTAAGTTATAATAGTCCTTCAAAGAGCCAGTGCAAGGAAAGGGTGCTGAAAAGGGTGAGTGGCTCTTTTCTACACTGCTACAAATACGTAATTAGAATCAGTAAAACCTTACAGTGTGGAAGCAGGCCATTCAGCCCAGTTAGCTCACACCAACCCTCCAAAGAGCATCTCAGTCACACCCACTCACCCTACCCTATCCCTGTAACCCTGCATTTTTCCATGCGTAATCCACATAACCTGCACATCTTTGGACTGTGGGAGGAAACCAGACCACTCAGAGGAAACCCTCGCTGACATGGGGAGAACATGTAAACTCCACACAGACATGGAATTGAACAAGGTTCCCTGGCGCAGTGAGGCAGCAGTGCTAACCACTGAGCCACCATGCCACCCCGCCATCAATTCTATACTAGTGGGAAGTAGAGGAAGACAGAATGAAACAAGGGATCAAAAACTCCAAAAACTCCAAGCTACAGCAAGGGAAGGATAAACAGAAGTGAAATGAATGAGATGGTTTCATCCAATTACAGAAAATGAGCTACGATTAACAGGCTCCAGCCTGATGTAAAGCTTTTCTGTTCAGTAAGAGCTCACCTTGGGGTTGAACGCAAGGGTTTTGGGATCACTTGGGTCCACAACAGAAGGGTAGGGCTCAAATATAATGCTTTTCCTCGGAGACTCCAGAGCAGCTCGACACATTGCAACCAACAGGTCTACCACCTGCAGAAGAAAGAATCCTCATTATTGTCTCTGAAACAAGAAGCTTTCCCTTCCTTTGGCCTGAATTTAGCATTAAGCGAGGTAATTCAATGGAAGAAGTGTCCCTGGCCCATATTAAAGGCAATAGTTAACGTGTAAAAGGTGCCATCCTTGCCATTTAGAGAGCTGGTGATAGTCCCACATCACCTTCTTTCGGGAAGACCTGTTATATTTAATATCCATTAGGAAATTCTCAGGCTACTGGGTTAGAAACCATAGAAATGATACAGCACAGGAGGGGGCCATTCAGTTCCTTTTGTCCATGCCAACCCAGATGCCCTTTTTAATTCCATCTTCCTATGCATGATCCATAGCCCTACAGCTTACAGCACTTAAGGTGCAGATCCAGGTTCTTCATAAAAAGAGTTTAGTGTCTCTACCTTCACCACCAGCTCCAGTCACTCACTGCCCTCTGCATAAAAATGTTTTTCCTCACGCCCCCTCTAATCCTTCTGCCACTCAGCTTCAACCTATAGCTTTTGGTTTTTGAAATCTCTACCGAAGGGAACAGGTTCCTCCGTGCTACTCTATCTCTATCTCTCACAATTTTGTATACCTCAGTCATGTCACCTCTCATCCTTCTCTGTTCCATGGAAAGCAACTCTCCAATCTCTCTTCTTATCTACAATTCTCCATCCCTGGCAACATTCTTGTAAATCTTCTCTGTACTCACAATACTTCCCATGATGTGGTGACCAGAACTGCACACAAGACTCCTGTTGTGGCCTCACCAGTGTCTGATACTTACATATTACCTCTACTACTTACTAGATAACTGCTGATAATGTACGCTCCAAGACTGAGAATAGTCAAGGGAATCTAGGCCACAGCTAAGTAAAGACAAGTTAGGAGCTATGAGGTGAGGGCTGCAGGGATGTGTAGCTTCAAAGGCAGGATGGTAGCTTTGAAACCACATCCCAATGCCAGATCTCTCAATGGGGTGAGTGCTTTTGAGAAAGCAATTCCCTCGAGAAGATCACTTTCAATCCCAAAAGGCTTTGCTTTCAGCTCTGCCACCATGATGAATCCCCTGCCCGCTGCTGGGTGTATCGCTGAAGTGGCAGAGTGAGGCCCATGGTGGGTATTAACTGACCACTCAGTTGGCAGGATGAGGACTCCCAGACTTAATAAGGACAAGAGGTGGGAAGACAGGAAGCCCCATCCTGCCACCACCCACCCAATTAAATGTTGCCCCCAACTAGCTTTGCCTTAGGAGTAAGCATTTAATTCCACATCAAGTCCAATTCACCCTACAATGTCCCAACCCCATCCATGCCAACCTCTAGTAGCTCTAGTACGATTAACAAGGAAATACAATTTCAAATGCATAAAACCTTTCAAGGCCTGAAGTCACCTGTTACTGCAATATTCTTCTGTCTTGGATTCTAAATCTTTCATTGCTGACCATGACCTCTGTTGTCTCGTTTCCAAGCTCAGGAATTCACTCCTTATACCTCTCTACCTCACATTCTTCATTGAAGACACATAAAAGCCACATCTGTGATCAACTTACCTGTTATCTGATCAAATAATTCATGTGGCTTAGCATCGCATCTTGTGTATTCCTGTGTAACATCCTGGTGTGTTTTGTTACATTAACGTAGCCATGCAAATACAAGTTGTTGCTGTTAAGTTGATTAGCTTCAGGTGAGGCAGGTTTTGCCTACCTCTGCTCCAGTGGCAACTTCTTCTGCTGCTCCAGACATCACTCCCAGTGTGTAGAATGAGAAAACGCATAGTTCCCGAGTGCAAACCGCAGGCTGGGCAACAATAAAGGAAAGAGTGGAAATTGTCAAGCCTCTGAAATATCAAGCACCAGACAAGGGTGAGACAAGCATTAGGTCTTTGTACACTCATATGTCAGTCATAGTTTAATGCTTGTACCCTAAGTCCAGGAGTTTGAGAGTTTGACTCCCAGACAAAATCTAGGCTGACGCTTCCAATGCAGTACTGAGGTAATGCTGCATGGAATGCCCTCTCAGACAAGAGTAAAGGAATATTTCTGCCAAGAAGATCACTCAGCATCGGGACCAATATTATCCCCGAGCCTACATCAATTATTTGGTCATGAACTCAATGATATTTGTGGGAACTCGCCACCTGTTACTGCAATATTCTTCTGTCTTGGATTCCAAATCTTTCATTGCTGACCATGACCTCTGTTATCTCGTTTCCAAACTCAGGAATTCACTCCTTATACCTCTCTACCTCACATTCTTCATTGAAGACACATAATAGTGATTATAATAGTGACCACACTTGAAAGCTAGTCATAAAGTCATACAGCACGGAAGCAGAACTTTGGTCCAACTAGTCCATACTGACCATAATCCCAAACTTGCCTGCACTTGGCCCATATCCCTCCAAACCTTTCCTCTTCACGCACTTATCAAAATGTCTTTTAAATGTTTTAACTGCACCCGCATCCACCACTTCCTCTGGAAGTTCATTCTACACAAAAACCACACCCTGTTTAAAAATTTGCCCCTCACATCCTTTTCAAATCTTTCTCCTCTCACCTTAAAAATATTCCCCCTTGCCTTGAAATCCCCCACCCTAGGGAAAAGACCCTCGCTACTTACCTTATCTATACCCTTCTTAATTTTATAAACCTCTATAAAGTCATCTCTCAATCACCTACACCAGCCTATCCAGCCTCTCCTTATAACTCAAACCCTCCATTCCCGGCAACATCTTTGTAAATCTTTTCTGAACCCTCTCCAGTGGTCAGCAAGCAATTACGGATGGAGGAGAGTTTACTAAAATGAAAAAGCAAATGTGAGAAAATTAAGGACATTGATACAACTTTTCTGCAAGATTAATGCCTAGAAATGAGATTAGTTTGATCTCTGAGATTTAGGCCCGAACTCACTTGGAAGTAAAGACTAAGAACTGACCTGACACTTTACAAACATCTGTGTATGTCGCTACATATGTGTATCCATTTAAAGAGACATGTGAAAGATTGGATTCCTTTTCGTTGCCTTTCTAATTTTCGTCATTTTACTTCTGGTCGAAAGATATCCACAAATTTCTAAATTGTGTTCTTTTCTCTATAAATCCTTTAAAAAATTACATGTTTCCTCCAAGTAGAGATTTTGATTTGATTTGATTTGATTTATTATTGTCACATGTACCTAGGTACAGTGAAAAATTTTGTTCTGCATGCAGTACAGGCAGATCATGCCATACAAAGTGAATTAGGGGAAGAGAACAGAGCAGGGAATACAATGTTACGGTTGCAGAGAAGGTGCACAGAGAATGAGATCAACATTAAGTTTAAAATTTGAGAGGTCCATTCAGAAGGCTAATAACAGTGGGGAAGAAGCTGTTCTTGAATCTATTCGTATGTGTAAGCAAATTTTTATAGAGGGGAATACATTGGAAACGAAAGAAGTAAATAAAAGCTTAAAATTGACAACATTTCCTGCATCCAATTCTTGAGTTTTGGCCAAAGTTTTCGTGGAAATGTCTCTGAAGAGATGACCTCCCCTTCACTTTATCCTTCCCTGTTAAAAGACAATGGTCAACTTCCCATGTAGCAATACCATTCCTTGACCTGGTAACCTAGCCAAAATAACAAACTTGCTGCATGGGAACCCAGGAACATTGATCACTGTTCCAGGACCCCATTCTGTGTCCATCAAAACAAATTACATTCCAAGGTATGTCCCCCCTACTGCAAAGATGATACAATTGTGCTTACCTTCAACATTGACCCATTCTGGAAGACATGCTGCTCGTCACACACAACACAGTATTCATTCAGAGTGGGAATCCTCTGCTCTGCATACTTCATGGTCTAGAACAGGGAGAAACACATGAAATGCAATATATCTACTGTCAAGCATGTTTTGGGCTTTGTGAGTTTGTCATTCCTTTGAACAGGGAATTATGACCTGATTCCAGGACAGTTTGGAGGCATACATGAGAGAGGAGATTAGCGTAATAGGCCATTCAGCCCATTATACTTGGATTTGCTATTTGAAAGAGTTATCCAGTTATTTCCAACACCTACACTCTTTTCCTTTATTCATTAATGGTATGAGGACATTTCTGGCTAGGCCAGCATTTACTGTGCATCCCTAATTGTCCAGAGGGCACTTAAGAGTCAACCACAGTGCTGTGGGCCTGGAGTCACATGTAGGCCAGACTGTGTAAGGATGGCAGTTTCCCTCCCTAAAGGACATTAGTGAACCAGATAGGTTTTCCCAACAATCGACAATGAATTCATGGTCATCATTAGATTCTTAAGTCCAGATATTTTTATTGAATTCAAATTCCACCATCTGCTGTGATGGGATTCGAACTCAGGTCCCAAGAATGTTATCAGGGTCTCTGGATTAACAGTCCAGTGATAATACCACTACACCATCACTTCCCCTTGACACAGCACTAAAAATTTTACCTTTATGTATTTATCTAGTTCCCTTTTGTAAATTTCTGCACAATGCTGGAAACATTCACAACTCACTTTTGGTTACATTCTAACATCAGCTGAGCCAGAAAACTAAACAAGTGATTTAGAGCTAAAACAACATGACAGCCGAGTTCCAATGTGACCTCGGGCCATTGACCACTCAAAGCATTGCTGTAAATTGGTTGAACCTTCTCGGGGTTTGAACAATTGGCTGCGCAGGGAACAGAACAGAGATGTCAAATTAGTCCCAATTAAATCCGACGTGCTTTTGGCGCAGCAGAGAAAGCCACAGGCATCCATTAGACAGGAGGACCTATTCTCTGGACCTTGCCTCTCACATCATGTGCAATGGGAAGTTGGATAAGACACCCAAATTAGGCTAAAAGGGGAGAAATGTGTCTCCACTGAAGCTCGAAAGGCAGAATTTTGCATGGGGAATGCTTCAATCCCTACATGTCACAACATATTTAAGACATTTTCTCTTCAAATGCATTAAAGAAGCTGTGGCACAGACAGTGATGAGAATGATTCTTTCTCCTAATACACTAAAATTTAAACAGTACCTACTGAAATAACTCCTTAGAGGCCGGTATCCCATCGCTAAGTCAACTTTTATTTACACTCGCACAGTACTTGACACTGATCCAGCTAGCTCAGAGCTGACTCTTCGAGTGAGAAGAACTCCTGACACTCCTGTTTCTATCTGTCAGCCAGGGCTCCCTGATTGGACCAGGTTAACAGCCCCAATCAGGGAACTCATATTCTATGAGGTCTACCTGGCTGACCTTGTTATAAACACTACGTCTACAGAAGTTATGGCAGATCAGTACAGATAATCAGTACAGATACAGTAGTTATGGCAGAATTACCAACTCCTAAATTTTAAAGCTAACTGTAGCTTAGCCTAAAGAACAATTGTGACATTTAGTTTGATAACTGCTGAACGCTCAATGGCTAGAACTGGAGTTACTTATAAGCAGATACAGACCTACTGAACTTTAAGTGCAGTTGTAAATCTCAATCTCCCAGTCAAATGGCTGATTTTGTCTTCTTTGTGTGGTTTGATGCCACACAATGAGTTTGAGATCAAGACAGACTATTGGAGGCAGGGATAAAGGCAAGAAATGTCTTCAGGGTTAGACTTTCAAAGTAATGCTATTTATTATACATTAGTCAGAAATATTGCTGTACATGGTAATCCTAGGTATGCCAGGCCTTGATTTATCATGAAACTAGGTAAGGACTAATCTATCTACTCCTTGTGTCCATATCAATGTGCTTTCAACTCGCATTCTAGAACATTCAAACTCCACCCAATACTGTGATATTTATACTCCACGATGTGCAAATCCTTGCCATCATCTCAAGGTTGCTCCAGAGTCCTGAAACCTTAGCACAACACTTTATTGAGAGTGTTTTCCGTCTATAATAATGAGTGCCATCTGGACTGTGGCAGAAAAATAACTTGTGCTAAATGCAACATCTTTGCATGTCCAAAGCCAATTGCATAAATTACACAATCACCACATTGCAACTCACACCTTGAACTAGAAACAATATCACCTTCACAACTTTAATAACAGTGTATTGATTGAAAGAACCAACAAAAGATAAACTGTTACACACAGAAAGAGTCAGCAACAACACTGTCTGGAATAAATTATTTCTCAAGATGAAAGGGTCAAAGACAAGCTGTTACACAGAGATTGAAAGCAATGAACCATGTCTTGGCGAGATTACATAAACAAAATTGCTTTTACTCCTGCTTGATAAACTGGATGCTTTATTACCACAAAGGACAAGGATCGCCCCGCAGAAGAATTTAAGCACTTAATTGCAGGGAAAACTGTGTTTTAAACAGATAGCTAACTCCAAATGTAACAAGAAACAGAGGAGTTCTTCTGATAAGAAGGTAAGTTATAGATTTGAGGACCTCAGGAAAGTAATCAGTGTTGGGGATGAAAGAATCCATTGAATCATCAATAATGTCACACCCCAAACTTGAAAGAGAGAAAATTGTATAAGAATCCAACACCAAAACAAGTCAATAGCAGAACTTAGAAGAATAACACTGCATAAGGATTGAACATGGGATACCAGAGATAGACACTGTTGGTGAAATCCTGACCAGATTCCATCATTAATCAAGTAATAGCCAAGTTGGGTTTTGAGGCTTAACCTGCTAACTTGAGGGGTCTTAGTTTGGTTACTACATGCAATAAAGTTTAAATCATTGCTTCAGGACCTGATTGTCTGTGAGACTTCTTAATAAGTAGCCAAACTAAACATAACTTGTAGGGATTTACCCCCAATAAACTCACTGTATTCTTAAGGATTTTTACCACTTTCATTTTTGAATTGTTTTCTTTGTGCCCAAGAGTCTTTCGTTTCCTCATAACAGTCTCAAAATGAGGACACAGCTTCCTCCAGAGTTCCCAAAGAGCAGACATCTTGACTAGAAGGTTTCACAAAACTGGTCGAGAATAGAGATGGTTGCGTAATTTCTTCAGCAATCATGCCTAAAGACCATACAGTTGTAAAGGACCGTTCTAAACAAAGGGATTTAGCAGTCCCTATCCATGCTAGCATTCAACTTCATTGGTTAATAGGAAAGGCAAATGCATGTTGGCCTTTATTTCAAAGAGAATGGAGTCTAGAAGTAGGGAGATTTTGTCAAAACTATACAAGGCACTAGTCAGATGACAGCTGGAATATTGTGAACAGTTTTGGACTCCTTATCTAAGGAAAAATATAATGGCATTGGAGGCAATCCAGAGAAGGTTCACTAGTCTGATATCAGGTATGGAGGGATTGTCTTATGAGGAGAGGTTGACTAGTTTGGGCTGATAGTCATTGGAATATAGAAGAATTAAAGATGACCTTATTAAAACATACAAAATTCTTAGGGAACTTGACAGGGTAGATATGGAAAGTTTGTTTCCCCTTGTTGGACAGCCGAGGGCCAGAAGGCATAAACTCAGAAATCACACGACATGAAGTTATAATCCAACAGGTTTATTTGAAAAAACAAGATTTCATAGTCTTACTCCTTCTTCAGCTGTTAGAGCGCGAGGTAGTATCAGGCACAGAATTTATAAGTAAAAGATCAAAGGGTCATACCACTGAAGAAGATGTACTCAACAAACCTAAGATGCTATTAAATCTTTAATCAGTTAGAAGGTTTTTTAATTGATTAATATTTATATGTAAATCCCCGAATTCCTTTGAAGTCAGTATCCTGAGAGAACTAAAGGTTCTAACAGTGTAAAGAAGAGGTGATATTTTAGGTCAGACAATGCATGTTAGGTGTGAAGCCTTGTTTAGAATCTGTTTGTGTTTTGGTTTGGAGTCAGACTGGTTTTATTTCTAAAGTAGGAATGCATAAAATACCACATTGACTGCCTGTTTATAAATTGAGTGCTTTTGAACAAAATAGAATATATCTGCAAATACAAATTCACTCCATAGATTCATGTGTGTGTGAGAGAGAGAAAAACAAAGAAAGAGTGTGCATGTGGGAGGGAGAGAGAGAGACAGAGAGAGAGAGGCTGTGTGTGTGTGTGTGTGTGTGTGAGTGAGACAAATGACAATGGATTGTTAAGAATTATCAAATCAGCCATGATCTCGTTGAATGACAGAAAAGACTCAATGGGCTGAAAGGCTTGCTTTTGCTCCTACATCTTGTGGTCTTATAAAATGGGATTTAGTTGAAATAATTTGAGTGTATTAGGTAATTGTCTTCCCACTCACTGCATCTTACTCCTGCTTTAATTGGAAGACTTTGCTATAATTTTGGTCGTGAGCTGTCTCTGTTATAGTACGTAAAGATTATTTTAAATAGATACAGTTTTCAAATAGACAGCTTGCTCTAAGCCCTGCCCTGCCTCTGTTTAAGAAGCTGAGAGACAGCTCAACAGATCGACACTCCCTTTGCAATTGTAGTTCATGCTTGGATCTCTGATATTATAATTCATCGTTGCCTCTTAATTCTGTGTCACAGCATTCATTAATAGATAGCTTGACAAAACATTGAGGAGGTGTACCGAAACCACAGAGAGGGGAATAACTTGTGAATATGGTATTTGATGAAAGGGTTTGAAGGAGAAGGAGCTGAAATGAACAGACACATCCATAATGATGAGATAGATAGATTCTTGGTCAACAGGGGAATCAAAGGTTATGTGGAAAGTGCAGAAACATAAGGAATATCAGATCAGCCATGAGCCTATTGAATGGCAAAGCAGGCTTGAGGGGTCTGTTCTTATTTCTTATCGTCTCATTATAATTGGCTAACTTTTTTGAAAAAACATTCATTCGTACACAAAGCCAGCATTTCTTGCCCATTATTGACTATTAGTGCCACAACTTTCTCAGCATTTACCTGTACAAGAAAGCCGTATTCTAACGTTGGAATGTTCTTGCAGTGGCTCCCAGCCTGTGGATAAATAGATAAAGTTTGTAACAGATTGAGTAAATGGAGTAGTTCATATTTTATAAATTTATCTTTCTCACTCAGATGGACAGTGCAGCTCTGGTGTTTTTTATAAATTCTTTCATTGCATTGGGGGGGTTACCATCAATGCCAATATCGGTTACGCATTCACATAATGTGGGCATCATTGGCAAGGCCAGCATTTATTGCCCATTCCCAATTGCCAACCACATTGCCATGAGTCTGGAGTCACATGTGGCCCAGATCGGATAAGGACAGCACATTTTCTTCCCTAAAGGACATCAGTGAACCAAGTGGATTTTTGCAACAATTGGAAATAGCTTCACAGTCATTATTAGCCTCTTAATTCCAGACTTTTGTCATCTTGGGATTTAAACCCAGATCCAAGAACATTATCACTACAATGATAGCCTAGCAATAACACCACTAGGCCATCGCCTCTCCAACTGAGTGACTTACTGAGCCACTTCTGGGGGCAATTAAGAGTCAACCTCATTGCTCTGTGTCTGGAGTTACATGTAGACCAAACCAGCAGACTTTACTAAGGGGCAATAGTGAACCAGATAGCTTTTTTGCAATAGTTGATGATAGTTGTCACAGTTACCATTCCCGAGACTTGTGTTCAATTCCAGAATTATTCATCAAATTCAAATTGCATCAGCTGCCATGATGGGATTTGAACCTGTGGCCCTAGGCTTTTGGATTTCAGGCCCAGTGCCATGAGTATTATGCCACTGTCATAGCTCAGTTTAGCAAAGTCTGACCCAGTACGGCAGCCTGCTCTGAACAGGAGCCATATTGGACACGCAACATTATCTCCGATTCTCTCTCCACAGATGCTGCCAGACCGGCTTGGCTTTCTCCAGCATTTCCTGTTTGTTTCAGATTTACAGCATCTGCAGTATTTTGCTTTTAGATGACAGTCTAAATTGGATTCTTGCTAAACTGTAAAATAATTTAGAAGCTCACAGACACATGGGAATGCTTTGGTGTTGTTTCTGACCATGAGTAATTTTCCATTGGCATATCATGAATGCTTTCCATATTGTTGGAATAGAGCAAGGAGAATCCAGGTATTTGGGAACAGAAAAGACAATTTGGCAAGGATGGGGGTGGTTGTCGGCAGATACCATCAACTGCAGTACATTGTAGAATATTATTTATTGTCTAATGATTTGGTATTGTTGGTCACAGTTCCTCTGAACAATCTGTTCTGAAACATAATTCAACTGGGGAGAGCCTTTCTGCTTGAAATGAGCATAATTCAAATGAATTAACATTGTCCTCAGAAATTGAAAAGCTTTGATTTACTCAAGCCACATATATTCATCGCTTATTTATTTAAATGAACCAGCACTTGCAGATCATTTACAAAACAGCTCAGTTGGCTGGAGAGCCGAGTTGTGATGCCAACATACGGGTTCAAGTCCTGAGGTTACCACAAAAGTCCCACCTTATCAATGTTTCCCCTCGCCTGAAGCTTGGTGACCCCCAGGTTAAACTCATCACCAGTTGTCTCTCTTGTGATGATACTGTGGCTTTAAGAGGTGTGTTTTGTCCTGGTTTCTTTTAGAGAGAGAGATTGGGGGACAGGTAGCAAGTTGTTTATAAGAAGATAAATAACTTGTGAAGCCTTGGATGTTTTTTTTCAAAGTTTGGAACTATAGAAGCAGCCTGAGCGGCTGTGGTCAAACTCCCACAGAACTAGGATCATTTGTTTAGCTTTCAGCAGTTGTAGTTGGGGTCTTGATGAATTGGAAGCTATTTTTTTTTGCCTTCTCTTATTTACAGCCAAAAGCTGGGGTTTCTGTGCCTGCCGTGGGAGTTTCATATGAACCAATCTGTTTTCTGAATTTGCCTTCGCCAACGGTGTGTTTATGGGATGCTATTATATTGGAACAGTTAATTAGTAATAGTTACTGTATCTATTACTTTGTTGAGTGCTCCAATAAAGTTATTCCAATTCCTTCTTTCTTTTGCTTTAATTTAACTAAAGTGGATAAATAAAGTGCGTTCTGCTTTAAATCCAGTAGTTTGACCAATTGAATTGCATCTGGAATGCAACACCTTACATTTACCATGCAAAAAAGTTGGGGTGCAGGCTATCTTCTTAATGTATTTTGACGAGTATTGGTCTGGTCCATAACACTCTCTAATAAGAGAGCAGCCCTACGCTTCTCTGGAGCTTTGGTAACTTCACTTTCACTTTCTATTATAAAGATGGTGAGGGAGGGTGAGGGGGAACTTGCCTGATTAGTCGAGGGGATTCCAAGCAGCTCCACTTTGGGCGATTTCATGGTGCAAGAGATGGAACGATTAATGATACGATTGACTCGGAGATCTGGCACCCCGAGTTTGCTCTTCAGCATGGAGTCCTGAATGAGGGGAAAGCTTGGAGATCTGGAACAAGAGGCAGAGAGATCGTTTCATCAGCTGGCAAGAGTAGACAAACACTGAGCTGCCAGTACAGGCAGAATGGGCCGAACAGCCTCCTTCTGCATCATAACAACTTTGTGATTCTGTGACCAGAATCCACATTTCACTTTTCACGGACAACTGCTTCTTAATTGTCAATTGTGTTAATCACCCATGAAGGACCTTATTGGTGATGATAGTATCTTAGCGCTCCCACAGAAGGATTATAGTGGCCAGCGCAGTTGTCACTAGGATTTACAGCTCATTGGCTTTCAGCATGGAAAAGACTCAATTAAATCTTCTTGAGTCTCTTCCCATTGCTGGAAGTGCATGGGACAGATACAGCTCTCTGTGTCTAACACTTGTTTTACCAAAAACAGATCACTAGCTATCGTCAGAAGCTATTGCTTGAAAGGCACCACTCCACATCGAGTATTGCTGACCAGAAAGACTTCCCGTCCCTACCAATGGTATGTTGGCAGGACTTGCACTTTGATGACCAAACTACAGGGCCACGTTATGAATGCACCTCTCACCACCATCAAATCGTAGATTGAGACTCGAACTGTGGGCCACTGGCTCAGAAGGAAGGATTCTACCCACTGAGCCACCAGAACTCTCTTTTGTTCCCCATACTCTTATGGAATGTCAGCATCTCTGGCTGAATCAGCATTTATTGGCCAACCCTAGTTACCTTTGAGAAGGTGGTGGTGAGCTGCTTCCTTGAACTGCTGCAATCCATGTGCTGCAGGTACACCCATAATGCTGTTGGGGAAGGAACTCCAGGATTTTGACCCAGTGACAATGAAGGAACGGCGATATATTTCCAAGTCAGGATGATGAGTGGCTTGGAGGGGAACTTGAAGATAGTGGTGTTCCCATGTATCTGCTGCCTTTGTCCTTCTAGATGGAAGTGGTCGTGGGTTTGGAAAGTGCTGTTGAAGGAGCCTTGGTGAATTTCTGCAGTGCATTTTGTAAGTAGTACACCCAGCTGTTACTGAGCATTGGTGGTGGAAACAGTGAGTTGGGATCTGGTGAAAATCAAGTGAGCTGCTCTGTTCTGGATGGTGTCAAGCCTCTTGAGTGTTACTGGAGCTGCTCTCATCCAGTTACTGCATTGCTAATTTCCTTACTAACTAATATTTGTATTCTTTTCCCTCTGAAATCTTGGCCTAAGTTGAAAGGAAAACTAATAATGGCATTTAAGTATGAAAGAGAACAATTTAAAAATTATTACATTGTCTATGTTAAATTTGATCTTCACTTTGTCACTCAGACTCTTTTGCATGTACGAGTTATTTCTTTTGGCCACAGCAATGCGTAAAAGACGCAAAATAGCTGTTGCCATAAACTTAGAAGTGAACCTGATATTTGAACCACCATTTGGTAAAGTATCATCTTTACCTCTCATTCTTTATTCCGTCTCTCAGTTTGGTTGAGACAGCAGCAAGGTGGCACCATTGTAAATTGCTTCCAACGTCACTCTGTAACAGGGCACCTCGAGGGTAATAAAGGCATCTGGTTCAGGAGTGATGGAACCCTTTTCTACCCCTCAACCATTGTGAGGGTGGACTTAAAGCTCTACTAATGATTTTATACCTTGCAGCAAAAGTCTGGGTGAGATAAAGAAGTCATGCCACTCCTGAATAGTAGGTTGGCATAAATTGCTCCTTAAGAGATGCCACATTCAAAAGAACATAAGGGTATAAGCACTAGGAGCAAGAGTAGGCAATTCAGCCCCTCTAGCCTGTGCTGCCATTTGATACAAACATGGCTGATCTCATCTCAGCCTCAACTCCACTTTCCTGGCCATTCTCCATAAGTCTTTACCATTATACTAATTAAAAATCTGTCTATCTCCTCCTTAAATTTACTATCTGTCTCAGCATCCACCACATGTTGAGATAATGAATTCTGCAGATTCATGACCCATTGAGAGAAGTAATTCCTCCTCATCTCTATTTTATCCTAAAAATATGACTTCTTGTTCTAGATTGCCCCACATGAGGAAACATCCTTTCTATGTCTCTGTTGTCAATTCCCTTTCGCATCTTATAGACCTCAAGTAGGTTAGATGTCATTCTTCAAAATTCCAGAGTGTGTTGGCCTAATTTGCACAATGTCTCTTCAGAAAACAAGCCCCTCATCTCTGGAATCAATCTAATGTACCTCCTCTGACTGCCTCCAATACAACTATAACCCTCCTCAAGTAAGGTGACCCAAATTGTACACAATACTCCAGGTATGGTCTCACTAATGCCTTGTACAGTTGCAACAATACTTCCCTATTTTAATGAATGGAATTGTATATTGACCAGATTTTTTAAGAATTCTAACGGAGGGTGGCAATCCTTCAAAGGTTATCCTGAAGCCTCCGAGGATTAAAGATAAAGACCCTAGAAGCTGTCACAAGCAACTTTAGAGAAAACAACACTTGATTTGGAGACAGTAAGGACTATAGATGCCGGAAGCCAGAGTGAATAGATATGACTATCGGACTATAGGACTAACGTAGTAAAGTGTTTGAATAAAAGAGACAAAGAAAATCAGGAGTTGCCCATAGATGTGAAGCTGGAAATGCACAGCAGGTCAGACAGCATCTGAGGAACAGGAAAGTCAACATTTCCGGCCAAATCCTTCAAGAGGATAGTGTCCTGATGAAGGGTTTCAGCCTGAAACATTGACTTCCCTGCTCCTCGGGTGCTGTCTGACCTGCTGTGCATTTCCAGCTTCACATCTATTGACAACTCCTGATTTTTATTTTTGTCCATTTTATTCAAACACTTTCCTACATTAGTCCTAAAAATATCTGGGGAGTTGGAAAAAGGACAGATATTTCACTGACCAGGTAGCCAAGTGATGACACTTCCAAGAACACATGCAATTAAAGCTGGTGACTCTTCTCTACTGAGAGTCAAACAAGGTTTTCCTTAATGCTATCATTTTTGTACAGAGCCCCCCCCCCCCGGTGCCCCTTACTTTGGGATTGATGAGAAGATGCTGAGCCCAGATCGAAATTTCTTCACTCTACTACTCGATTTGAACCAGCTCTGCCTTTTCTCTTGTTGGCGTTTCAGAAAATCATTGCTTAGGTGCTTCCACTGTTGAGATGTGAACATTCCTAGGATTCTGTGAAAAGAACAAACAAAGGACGCTGCCCATCCATTCTCATCACACAAACATCTCACTTCTTCTCCATCCCCAAAAAACAGCTAACACTTTCCTTAGCAGCTGTGCCAGGCCCACCATCATCCCTTGGTCAGGACATCTACAAAATACATTCAAATAATTGTCAATCTCATGAAAAAGTCAAACCCAGACTTTAGTCCCAAAAATCTTTACTTTCTCATTTTAGTTTTGGGAGCTGGGTTGGTGGCAGCAGTCCAGTGAGACTCTTTTTTCAACATTTCTCCTTTCTCATTTAAGTTACCAGGAATAAGAGAAATTGAAACAAAAACAGAAATTGCTGGAAAAGCTCTACAGATCTGGCAGCATTGGTGCTTTCGCCAACTTATGGTCCTCACTGTAAGCTATTCTTTTTCCTTAGTATACTTTGTCTCCTTAACATCTTTTCTTTGTCTCCTTTGTCAATCCCCTTTAGCATCTTACCTGCCTCAATTCAATTGGATCTCATTTTTCTAAGCTCATGAGTGTGTAGGCCTAAATTTGTTCAATCTCTCTTCAAACTAGTGAACCTCCTCTGAATTATCTACATTTCAGTTGCATCCCTCCTTAAGTAAGGGGACCAAAATTGTGCACAATATTCCTGGTACGGTCCCATTAATGCCTTGTACAGCTGCAGCAACGCTCCCCTACTTTTACGAATGGAATCATATATTGACCAGAAGTTTTAAAAAAACTATCGCAGGGTAACCAACCTTCAAAGGTTGTCCTGGAGCCTCCAAGGATTAAAGATTAATGAGCTCGAAGCTGTTGCAAGCAATTTAGGAGAAAACAACACTTGATTTGTTTGCCAAATGGGTTTTGCACTGGGTTCTAGTGGAGTTCCAGCAAAGCGCCACAAGAAAGTCAAAGGAAATTTCAGGATTTTGTTTTGAACTTTGATTTATTTGCCAAACATTTGTGAAATGGTTTTAGCTCCTTCTCTAAATTTTGTTTTGTAGGGTTGGCTTTTGGGAACTGAAACATTTGACTGACTGTCATTGTCTCTCTCTGGGTTCTATCTCCACCTACCCACTCAGTCTGAAGTCTGGTTACGTGCATTTTAATGAAGTTTTACAACTTTTGAAGTAAACCTTTGAGGGAGGGATCAATAATTCAGGGGGAAAAGAGGTAGATAAAGAAACTGTGTCGTTGCCTAGTAAAAGAAATTCAAGGACACACAAAAAGACAGGAAAAGGCATGTGCATGGGGAGTGTGGAGTGGGTGTGTGAGGGATTGTAGGGGTGTGTGTAGGTGAGGTGCTGCATCAGTCCTGCATTACTGCTAGAAGCTGAGTTTAAGGAACTCATATCGTTGCTCTGAAGTTGAAATAATACTGAATTTAGTTTCATTGTAAGTGTCTTAGGGAGAGATATCACTGAAGAAAAAGCATCTAGTGAATGCACAGAAGTTCATAAAAAGGAAACCAGTTGTAATTGTTCCAGCCTGAGCAAGAAGCCTTGGTGTGGACATTGTGGTCGAAAGTCACTAGGTTGTGAGCATTTTTAAAGATAGTGTGAGTTTCAATCATTTTTCTAGTGTCTTTAGTGGAACCTCCCCCCAAACATTTTTATCTTGTGAAATAGAGTCATGTATTTTCTTTAACAATAAAGATTTTATTCTTTGCATTAAAAGTGCGCTAGCAGACTCTTATGAATGATTCTTATACAAAAAAAATACAAACTCAAGGTCTAACAACTCAGACTTCAATCTGGGATCTGGCTTGTACAATATTAACTTCAGCTGGACTCATAATAATGTCAAGCTACCACACTACGCCCTTTGTGCTTGTCTTCTCTCATGGACAGGAAAATTGCAGGATACATTGAATGAGGCCATTATGTGGCGGTTCATTTTCCATTCAAGGATTTCAATAGGATTAAAATTGTGCTGGCTGCCACCAAAGCCTTACCTACCCCTTGCTATATTGGAGGCCCCTCAAGGCATGTGACAGGAAGACAATGGGCTACCAATCAATTTATTTTACATGACCCCTCCTGTTCAAATCAGCTGTTTGGGAGCCATAAAATTGACCTTACTTTGTATTGTGCATATGTTTTACATGCACTGCCTGATCTCTTACAGTCATGCTTGGTGAGATGCAAGTTATGCTGATTTATAAATAGAAGGTTGGAATTAATGACAATATGATAGCAATGTTTTTATAGATCAGTTTGACACTTAAAGAAAATGCAGATAATTTGCAAGTTTTTGATTCTCTTTTGAGAGATGCACTTATATAGCTACACATATAATTCCTATGCAATTACTTGTAATCATGATTTTAAAAGATAACATTATGTTATAAAGAGAATGTCTTGCATTTAGCTAATATTTTTAACAGTCTCGGGATATTACAAAATGTTATACAACCAATGAAGTGTTGTCACTGTTTCAAATAAGGGCATGCAAAAGCAGTTGCACACAGCAAGATCCCACAAAGCAATGATCACTGATTTTCGTGAAATTATTTTGGAAACTTGTACTCACTTCTTCAGCTGAAGTCCAAGACCAAATCCCTCTTTGTTGGATGGCTGGAAAACATCTACCGATGGCTCTGTTGGGCAATTAAAATAGCATCACTGTGAAGTCTCATGACAATGACTACTGGGTCAAACAGATACAATCAACTTTGCATCAACACTCTTTAAATGCACCTGAATTGAATATTGAAAAACTGAAAAATGGGAAGAAGCAAGGTTTACTCCTCCAAAGAACATTCTCACTCCAAGGCTCTTCAAAGAACCTAACAAAAGTGAATTAATTGGAAAATGAAGGGAATGAGGTGGCCATTTTGTGCACAGCAAGATCTCACAACCAGTTATGAGTGGCTACTCTTTTTTTGTTGAGGAGGAAATATTGGCCAAAACACCAGTGGAACTCTCCTGTCCCCTTTAATTAACACCACATTATCAGTGCTCCATATTATTTGACTAGAGAGAGAAGCTCTCCAATTAATATCATATCTAAGAGACAGATCAGCCATCAGTACTGTACCGGAGTATCAGCATGGGTAACAGGGTCTGGTTCACAATGAGAACTTGAATGCATAGGATTTTAGTTTGAGTCAACAATAGTAGAGTTCTGAAATGACAGCAGGAAATCCTGGAAAATATTTAACAGATCATCTGAGGGAAAGAAACAGGATTAGCTTTGAGGCAATAAATGCTGACCTATGGCTAGTAATATAGGGGCCTAGATTAAATATCCTGCGTATATGGGCTCAAAGCTCGCCATAGCAGCTTGTGGAATACAAGTATAATTAATTAATCGAACTGGAATTGAAAGCTATTCTCTGTAATGGTGACCTTGAAATGTTCATCAGTTCCCTATCAGGGAGGGAAGTCTGCCACCTTTACCCAGTCTGACCTACCTGTGACTCCAGACCCATAGCGAAGCGGTTGGCTGTTAACCACCCTCTAAAATTATTGAGTGAGCTACCTAGTTCAAGGGCAATTAGGGACGGGCAACAAATGTTGACCTTGCCAGCAACACCCACATCCCATGAAAGAATAACCTTCTTGGAAAAAAAGGTCAGTCACCTTTAAAGACTTGGTCTTGTGAATATATAACATTACTTGGAGTTTAAGATTGCAATAGTTTCTTGCTCAGAATGTGTCTTTGTGAAGAGAATGGTAAAGGAAGCTGCGTTCTTTTATGGTCATAGAGTCACGCAGCACTGATCTACGGCACAGAAAAAGGCCCTTTGACCCATGGAGTCCATGCCAGTCACACACCAATCTCAGCAAAGTTTCAGTCACATGGTCAATGTTTGATTCCATACAACTGACAGGTGTAGAGCAATGGGCATTAACTAAATAATCCCCTCAATACCTGCAATATGTTAAAATGGTGAATAGTTCTGCAGTGAATGGCACATCTGTGGAACAACTTGCGATCATTTTACATGGCAAAAAATGCTTTATAAATGTAAGTTACTGGAATATATTTATGCACCTATTGAAAAGATATTTTACCTAAGAAATGAATCAGCCCTTGATAGCTCAATAGATAATGCCTAAAACAGGTCTTATAATTAGCAACATATAATTTACTTGACAACGTATTATCTTCTGCAAAGGATGGAGACAGAGAGAAACTAATTGCTGCTGATTTGCATTATTTATGCCTTATCAAGTTATATCTTAATTCTACCGTAAAATGTGGCGGTTGCTAGCAAGACCAGCATTTGTTGTCCATCCCAAATTTACCTTGAAATCATCCATTATAGAAGGCAGCAATGTGTTAAACAGTAACATTGACCTGAAGGCACATGTGGACCAGACCAACTCAAGATGGGAGCATTCCTTTCCATAAAGCACATGAGTGAGGCCCCACTATGTGTGGTCTTCTTGCTGAAGATAAATGGGGTTTGTTCAGTTACTGGATCCTCCCAGTGTCTCAAACATATATGTTAGCATTGTATGTATAGAAAGGTCTTTGGTTTTGTTTTGGAAAGAGTCAAACTCTGATGTTAGAGATTTGTTTCCTTGATGTGCAAATGTACAAACAGAACTGTGTTTGTAAAAGCCGAAAGAACTGTGGATGCTATAAATCAGGAACAAAAACAAAGTGGCTGGAATAGCTCGGCAGGTCTGACAGCATCTGTGAAGGAAAAAACAGAGTTAACCTTTTGGATCCGGTGACCCTTCCTCAGAATGGGTCACTGGACCTGAAACGTTAACTCTGTTTTTTCCTTCACAGAACTGTGTTTGTGACTAGTTATATATACAAAGATATTTTTTATGAATAAAGTATATTTTTGAAATGTAAAAAAAAATGAAATGTTCGATCGGACTACATGCTGAGGAATGCACTGAAGCTTGGGGCAGCTACTGCCAAGGTGCAATGAGGAAAGACCACTGTCTGAGATCTTTCTGCCAAAGTTAAATAGGGGCCCGTTCAGTTATCGGAACCTCGTCGTGCCTCAAAAGCACATAAATATAGTCTGGTTCAAGTAAGAGATGCCTTTGGTTTGTTTGGATAGTGTCAAACTCCAGTGTTTGTTTGTTTCCTTGATAGGCTACTGTACAGAACCAAACTGGACTACGTATATATAAAGAGATAGTAAGAACTGCCGATTCTGAAGAAGGGTCCCGACCCGAAACGTCAGCTTTTCTGTTCCTCTGATACTGCCTGACCTGCTGTGTTCCTCCAGCTCCACACTGTATTATCTACGTATGTATAAAGATTTTTTATGAGTAAAGTGTTTTTTTGAAATTAAAAAAAATGATAGATGCCATGGTTACCATTATTGAGACTAGTTTAATATTCCAGATTAATTAATCTGAATTGAAATTCGACCAGTTACTGTAATGGGATTTGAACCCACGCCTGTTAACCTAAGCCTTTGGTGATATTATAGGGTACTCACATTACTACTACATCACCATCTTCCCACAGAATGGCTGTCCTCTGTGCACTATTGGTTTCAGAGATTTGCCTGTGAGGCAATAGCCTAGTGGTATTATTGTGAGACTATTAATCCAGAAGTTCAGCTAAAGTTCTGGGGACCTGGCTTCAAATCCCACAACGGCAGCTAGAATCAATTGAATCTCTACAGCATGGATACAAGCCATTCAGCCCAACAAATCCACACTGACTCTTCAAAGATCATTCCAACCAGACTCACACCTGTCCCTGTAACCCTACATTTCCCATGGCTAACCTGCACAGACCAGGACACTGTGGGCGATTTACCATGGCCAATCCACCTAATGTACACATCTTTGGACTGCGGGAGGAAACCTATACAGAAACGGAGACAAAATCCATACAGACAATCCCTACACCAGGGCTGGAATTGAATCCAGGTCCCTGGTGCTGTAAGGCAGCAGTGCTAACTACTGAGTTAACAACCAGAATTAAGGGTCTAATGGAGTCAACTGTCAGGAAAAAACCCAGCTTGTTTACTGATGCCCTTTAGGGCAGGAAACTGACACCCTTACCTGGCCTGGCCTACAATGTGGTTGACTCTTAACTACCCTCTGGCCAATTAGGGATGGACAATAAATGCTGGCTCCAGCCAGAGATGTCCACGTCCCGTAAGTGAATAGAAAAAAAAGTTGATAAGTCAAGTATGGAATTCACTGGGGAAAATTTCAAGAAGAAACTTTAATGAAATTCACAGTCATTACTTACCAGGTCCATCCAGGTACTGAGACAGAGAAAATCTCAGCCTGAGTACCATGGGCTCAATCCTTGCCACCTTCCAGGCTGTTGCTATCTCTTCCTGTTAACAAATTACAATTGATTACTCACAACAAAGCTCTGCTCTGTGGACACAGTTACAGTCAATTAGTTCTAGCTTAATATCTGATCCTGAAACTACCAGGAACTATTTTGTAACTGAAATCGAGCAAAATGCCTGCACTTAGGTAGATCTTAATGGACAATGTTGCTTAGCAACCTAAAAATATAAAGTATGTACCACATAAAGATCCTTAGACCCAAGACACCAGGTCCATCCATTGAGATGTAGAAAAGGTATTGCATCAAAAACTCTGCTCAGGTAGTTAATCTATAAATGGCTGAAGCAGTTGGAAGAAAATCTCACTGCTGCTGAATTTTGTTGTTGGAAGAGTATCAAGCCTTTTGGCCTTTCTTCTCTGTTCCTTGGAAACTACTCCTGTATTGTTCAATAAATGTAGACAAGTTGAAGTCTTGCCGTTTAGGATTAGGTAAGAGGGGACACCCTGGTGGGCCAGGTGCCTGTGTGATAATTGTTTTTTTTGGTTCTACGGCTTCTGATCTAATCTCCATTGAATCTGGAAATAAAGGTTATGCTAACACTGACTGCTGAATATACAACTTGCACTGCCTGAAGTAAGTGCCATTGTCAAGTTCACATCAGGGCTGCCTTTATTTTTGACTTCTTCCTTCACAGCTCACTTTTTCACTCTATTCATGTTAATGTGCACTTCCTTTTCTATTGTATTAACACGGGGCTTTGATAAAACTAAAATGAATCCTGGCCTGGGCACTTGAAATTTTTCTAATGTCTTATTGAAAATAATCTGTTATAGGTCAGAACTCAGACAACAACGAGATGGAGTACAGGAAGGAGATAGACTGCTTAACAGCGTGGTGTAAAGATAACAATCTATCCATCAATGTCAGATAATTGAAAGAGCAGGTCTTTGACTTCAGGAAGCAAAGTGGAGGGCATGTCCTTAACTACAACAATGGTGCTGAGGTGGAGATGGCCGAGAACATCAAGTTCTTGGGAGTCATGATCACCAACAATCTGTCCTCGTCCATCCACGTTGGCACAATGGGTCTAGAAAATGCCTCTACTTCCTCAGGAGGCTAAGGAAATTCAGCATATACACAAGGTCTCATCCATTTTTAGAAATGCATCATAGAAATCATCCTATCTGGATGCATCACAGCTTGATATGACAACTGCTCTTCCCAAAGACCGCAAGAAAACTGCAGAGGGTTGTGAACACAGCCCAGTCCATCGTGCAAACCTGCCTTCCATCCATTGACTCCATCTACACTTCCCACTGCATTGGGAAAGCAACCAACATAATCAAAGACCCCCTCCCACTGCAGTTATACTCTAATGCACCCTCTTCCATCGGGCAGTAGATATAAAAGTTTGTATACACATAGGAACAGATTCAAGGACAGTTTCCTCCCCTCTGTTATCAGACTTTTGAATGGACCTCTTTAATGTTAATGTTGATCTGTCTCTGCACCTTCTTGGCAGCTGTAACATTGTATCCCACACTGTGTTCTGTTACCCTAATGCACTTGTATAGGGCAATCTGCCTGTAAATCATGTAAGACTACACTTTTCACTGTATCTTGGTACATGTGACAGTAATAAACAAAATCAAAGCAAATTACTTGCAGTTTTTTCAACATTCCCATTTTCAACACTATCCAACCATTACATATTTAATGCATGTTAATTGCTGATGGGCAATAGTAGGTGACTGTACCATATAAAGTTACTGTAACTACTCATTAGAGGCTTGGACCCATAGCTCGAGAAATGTTCATTCAAATCCTACCATAGGACTTAAATTAAAATAATAGCTCTAGATTAAAATTCTGATTATTATGAGTAATCAAACTGCTGTTGTGTTGTAAATCCCATCTGATTCACGAATTTACATCATGGGAGGAAATCTGTCATCATTACCTGGTCTGACCTACACCTGTCTTCACGCCCACAACCATTGTAGATTCATAGAATCCCTACAGTGCAAATAGAGGCCATTCAGCCCATCAAGTGTGCACCAACCCTCCAAAGATCATCTCACCCTATCCCTGTCACCCCACATTTCCCATGACTAATCCAACTAGCCTGCACATCCCTAGATACACTACAGGGTAATTTGGCATGGCCAGTCCACCTAACCTGCACATCTTTGGACTGTGAGAGGAAACCAGAGCGCCCAGAGGAAACACACACAGACACAGGGAGAAAATGCAAACTCCACAAAGACAGTCACCCAAGGCTGGAATCAAACCAGGGCCCTTGGTGCTCTGAGGCGGTAGAGCTAACCACTGAACCACATGCCGGCCATAAATGTGACGTTGGTCTTACCCTTGCTAGCAAGCAATTCAGTTGCATCAAACTTCTACAAAGAAAAGCATTGACACCAACACTAGATAGTAGGCAGCAAGGACAATTGATGAGCATTCAGTATTGGTGTTGCCATCCTGAAAACAAATTAGAAATGAATTGAATCTTTTTTGTTAGCCACACAAAATCTTCATTGGAGCTAACTGATGTTCAGTCTGTTGCAGTGTGTGGTATTTTGATTTGCTGTTTGGGAGTTGGAATGTAAATGCTGCTGGAAAGATCACTTTCCTTTGATGTCAGACCCTGTGTATCCCATGGCTTCTTTCCACATGCAATAGATGGAGAGGTGACAGTCCAGTGGTATTATTGGTAAACTGTTAATCCAGTGATCCAGGGAATAATCTGGAGACCTGGGTTCAAATCTTGCCATGGCAGATGGTGGAATTTGAACTCAATAAAAATATGGGGTCAAATGATGACCATGAATCCATTGATGATTGTCAGGGGAAAACCCATCTGGTTCCCTTTAGGGAAGGAAATCTGCCATCCTTACCTGGTTTGGCCTACCTGTGACTCCAGACCCACAATGTGGTTTACTCTTACCTGCCTTCTGGGCAATTAGAGATGGGCAAGAAGTGGTGGTTAGCCAGCAGTGCCCACATCCCATGAACAAGTAATGAATAAAAAGTTGCAATGGCATACTGCAACCTAGGAAGCTTAAATTTCTGCTGATTTTTACACGCAAGATGGGTGGACAACGGGTAGCCGATGATAGTCGTTTGTGAATTATCTGGATATTTACTGTGTAGGTTTTCTATGGAATTTTTCTGACTCATTGCAGCTTCTATCAAAGAGATAATGCACCAACCTTTCTTAACTTAGAGCCATAGAAATGTAGTCCAGAAACTGACCCTTTGGTCCAATTCCTCCCTGCCAACTCGATACCCTAAATTAATCTAGTCCCATTTGTCAGCATTTGGCCCATATCCCTCTAAACCCTTCCTATTCATATACCTATCCAGATACCTTTTAAATGTTGTAATTGTACCAGCCTCCAACACGTCCTCTGGCAGCTCATTCTAAACATACACCACCCTCTGTGTGAAAAAGTTGCCCCTTAGATGCCTTTAAAATCTTTCACCCTCTCACCTTAAACCCATGTCCTGTAGTTTTGGACTCCCCTACCCCTAGGAAAAGATCTTGGTTGTTCACCCTATCCATACCCCTCATGATTTTGTAAACCTCTACAAGGTCATCCCTCAGCCTCCGATGTTCCAGAGATAATAGCCACAGCCTATTCAGCCTCTCCCTATTGCTCACAGTTGCCCAGAAGCAACTTAAATCTCTTTTTCTGCTGGTTAGCTCACAAATGAAATTAAACTTCAGTAAATCCAACCAGTGTCTGAATGATTCTTGAAACAACAAGTCAGCACAGATGAATTAAATATCAGCCAAAAGGTAAAGCCCTGAGGCAGTGTTAGCTTCATTGAAGTAAGCAAATGACAGTAATCTTCCAAAATGAAGATACATACAGTGACTCCCCAACCAGTAGGACACAAGTTAGGCGAGACCATGCAATTATTAGATGTGAAAATATAAGCCTTGGGATCTGCCTTGAAGTTTCATTGAGTAATGGATTTCTGTGTTTTATTTTAGAAGAAAAATGTTTCTTCTTCCTCTCAGCTGGAGCTGGTTGGCCCTGGTTAGGTGTATGACCTGGTTGGAGATAAAGCATCTGTTGTCAGACCAGCAGCAGCTTAAACTAATGCAACATATGGCACAATTCATCTCCCGTTCCCACTTGCATTCTATCCTCTCTGTTCCTACCTCAATTGCTCCACCAGATCGAGTGAGCTATCGACTCATGAATAAACGGCCACAGAGCACTAATTTCTACTTGAATGATTATAACTGTCACAAAGCCTGTACGCAAGAAATGATGCATCATTCAATCCAAACCAAACTAACCATTCAGGCTGACGTCTTGCAATGGACAGGAACAAAATAAAATCTCAGCCTCTCCTAACCAAACTTCTGATTGTGTAGAATTGAAATTGTTCCTTTCATTAACAGTATGTTATTTATAGTTGCATTACTAACCCCACTTTGTTCACTCCAATTGTTTGTTTTCCCTGGGAACTAGCTGTCACAATAAATATATTTCAGTGATGGTCACTTCTCGAGTCATTGAGTCAAACAGCATGGAAACAGACCCTTCAGTCCAACTTGTCCGTGCTGATCAAGTTTCCTAAACTAAACTAGCCCCACTTGCCTGTGTTTGGCCCATAACCCACTAAATCCTATCCTATTCACGTACATGTCCAAATGTCTTTTAAATGTTGTAACTTCATCTGTATTCACGACTTCCTCTGGCAGTTCATTCCACACACACATCACTTTGTGTGAAAAAGTTCTCCTTCAGGTCCCTTTTAAATATTTCTCCTCTCACCTTAAAAATATGCCCCCTCGTTTTGAATTCCCCAATCTGGGGAAAAGATCTTTGTTATTCACCTTATTTATCTCCTTTGACATCTTATAAACCTCCATAAGGTCACCCCTCAGCCTCCTACGCTCCAGTAAAAGAAGTCTCAGTTTATGACTCAAACCCTCAACATCCTAGTAAATCTTTTTTGAACATCCTTCAATATAATAATATCCTTTCTATACCAGGACGACCAGAACTGTATGCAGTACTCCAAAAACAGCCTCACTAACATCCTGGACAACCTTAACATGACACCCCAACGCCTATCATAGATATCCTTCAGGGTGGAAACAGAACATTCAGGCCCAATAAGTCCACACTGATTTTCCAAAGAACATCCCACCCAGACTCCTCCCCCCTACCCAATCCCTGTAACCCTACACTTCCCATGGCTATACTCAAAGGTTTGAGCAATGAAGTCAAGTGTGCTAAGCTTGTATCAGAGATAGTAGGAACTGCAGATGGTGGAGAATTTGAGATAACAAGGTGTAGAGCTGGATGAACACAGCAGGCCAAGCAGCATTGTAGGAGCAGGAAGGCTGATGTTTCGGGCCTAGACCCTTCATCCTCGCAGTGGGGTTAAAATTGTATCAGAGATAGTAGGAACTGCAGATGCTGGAAAATCTGAGATAACAAGGTGTAGAGCTGGATGAACACAGCAGGGTCTAGGCCCGAAACGTCAGCCTTCCTGCTCCTATGATGCTGCTTGGCCTGCTGTGTTCATCCAGCTCTACACCTTGTTATCTCAAGTGTGCTAAATGCCTTCTTTACCACCCTGTCTACCAGTGACGTAACTTTCAAAGAACTATGTACCTGAACTCCTAAATCTCTCTGTTGACCACTTGATCATCTTCGCTCTGGATGTTGCTCACAAAGGTGCCAATGTATGTGATCCCCAAACACTTGACTGGTTGAATGAGTTTTCTTTAATTTGGTCATGGGATGCAGGTATTACGGGCCAGCTTTTATTGCCAAACCCTAACACTGAGTAAACCATATTGCTGTGGGTCTGGAGTCACTTATAGGCCAGGCCAAGTAAGGATGGGCAATTTCCTTACCTTTAAAGGGCGCTAGTGAACCAGATATGTTTTTACAGCAATATACAGGGGTTGTTATTAGAATAGATTTTTATCCAAATTTTAAATTTCTGACATTGAACCCCACGCCCTCAGAACATGAGCCTGGAACTGTGGATTACTAGGCCAATCATATTGCTACTACGCCACCAGTTACCCCATGTGACCAAGTGGAAAAGAGGAGTTGTTGCACAGTCCCTCAGCAATGCCAGAAAGTAGGAGGAAGCTATTTGGCCCATCATATTCAAAGTAACCCGCTTGATTGGCACCACATCCACTCCTTCCACCACAGACGCTCAGTAACAGCAGTGTGTACTATCTACAAGATGCACTGCAGAAATTCACCAAAGTTCCTTAGACGGTATGTTCCAAACTTATGCCCACTTCCACCTGGAAGGGCAACAGCAGCAGGCATATGGGAACACCACTACTTGCAAGTTCCCCTCCGAGGTACTCACCATCCTGATGTGGAAATGTATCACTGATCCTTCAGTGTTGTAGGATCAAAATCTTGGAATTCCCTCCCTAAGGGCATTGTGGGTCAATTGCAGCAGTTCAAGAAGGCAGGTCACCACCACATTCTCAAGGGCAACTCGGGATGGGCAATAAATACTGGCCCAACCAATGACACCCATGTCCCATGAATGAATAATAAAAACAAAAATAATTTCCACGCCAAATTAGAAAAAGCTAATCCTACCTTTGAGCTTTTGGTCTGTTGCCCTGAAGGTTGATGGCACCTCGTGTTCATTCTTTAAAATGATACATTATAGATTTCTATCTAATTAAAGATGCTAAGGTTTGCTATAGCCCTTTGTGAGTATGTGTGCATGCTACGCAAAATAATCTGCAATGTGCTTCAACCAAGGAAACCTGTAAACAATTTGCGAATGCAGCTTCTTTCAAAAATAGGCCACACTTGCTGACACCAAGGAGTGTACACATGAGCACCAAGATATAAAAGCAGAATTAGGCCATTCAGTCCATTGAGTCTGCTCCACCATTCAATCATGGCTGATATGTTTCTCAGCACCATTCTTCTGCCTTCTCCCCATAACCCTTAATCCCTTTACTCATCAAAAACCTATTTCTATCCTAAATACTGGACAAAAACTGAAACAACTGCAGATGTTGTAAATCAGAAACAAAAACTGAAGTTGCTGGAAATTCTCAGCTGGTCTGGCAGCATCTGTGAAGAGAAATCACTGAACTTTCTTTTCTGATGAAGGGTCTAGGCCCGAAACGTCAGCCTCTCTGCTCCTATGATGCTGCTTGGCCTGCTGTGTTCATCCAGCCCTGCACCTTGTTGTCTCGGATTCTCCAGCATCTGCAGTTCCTACTATCACTGAACTTCCTGTTCTGAGGAAGGGTCACTGGACCCGAAACGTCAACTCTGATTTCTCTTCACATATGCTGCCAGACCTGCTGAGCTTTTCCAGCAACTTATGGTTTTGTTTCCATCCTAAATACACTCAATTACAATCACATTATCAATGATATCTCTTATAAATATAATGACAAATATTTACAAGTAGTAATTAAGGACAATATTTTAATGAAACAGTCTATCAGGTCACAGAAGTAAACTATAAAGCCAAGGAAAACTTTTATGCTAAATTTCAAAAATGGGCACAATGGAAATAATCAGCGAATCTTACAGTAAAAACAACATATCAATTAGAGTATTTTAATAAACCAGCACATTGTGATAGTATTGTTTTACAAGTGATTAGGTAAGTAAAGTGTAAAACAAAGTAAAAATTTTTTTCTTTTCATGTTGAATAACTGTCCTGATATTGTGCTCATGTGTGGTTGTTTTAGTGTCAGCAGATGCTTCTGTCAGCAAACAGATCCTAAAAAAAATTACCGTCTTTCAATTGAGAACAATTCACCACATCTCTCTGTTGCCTATCATTTACAATCCATGCATGCTGGATCATAATTGTGATGTTTAACCTTCACCTGATGAAGCAGCAGCGCTCAAAAAGCTTGTGATTTTAAATAAACCAGTTGAACAATAACCTGATGTCGTGTGATTTCTGACTTTATCCAGTCCAGTCTAACACTGGCGTCTCCACATGATGTTAAACAGTTACAGTTTAGCTTTGCTCAAAATGGACTGTCCCTCTAACCCCATGATTTGATTGGCCTCATTTTGAGAATCAACTGGACTCAGCACATTATATTGTCCACAGACTTGTAAATCCATGATTCCTGACTTATGGAAGTGGCAGGCTATTAAATTTAGGAAAACAACAATCAAGGATAGGTTTTCAACTGTTATCTTTTAAGTGACACACTCCATAACGGAGAGCTTTTATTGTATAACCTACAGTTTTCTGTTAGTATAGCCACAAGTGAATGAATTGCATGCAGTAGTATGTTACAGTTTGGTAGAGAAAGTGATACAGGCAGTAGTTACAACACCTCCAACATGTGTTCTCTAAATGCAACAGTTTTAACGTGGTCCAGCGGGATTACATTCTGCTTTCAGAAATTTTCCCTACCCATTTTGGGCTTTTACTTATTGCTCTTTATGGCTATAAATGAAGACTATACAAAGCAAAAGGAAGACTGTGCAGCAATTGACTCTAGATTCAGCACTTACGTCAAGAAAGCTCATATTAATGTGCAGGTCCACATCCACATCATCAATCGTCCCATACTCCCTGCAGGAAGAAATATTTTAAAGAAATAAATGGCAGCTCGTCAGAAAAATCAATGTTTTAGGTCCATTCAGTTATGATGCACAAAACACGTACTAGGAACATTGGAACAGGAGTAAGTCATTCAGCATCTCAAGCCTGACCTGTTGTTCAATAACATCACGACTAATGTCTCTCTTAACACTCCATTCATTTTGGCTCCATATCCTTTTGGACACTGGTCCGGCAAAAATCTCAGCTTCAAAATGTATTAACTGAACTAACATCCATTGTTTTTTTGTAGGAGAGAACTCCACAACTTGACCACCCAACCTCCTCAACAGAACGCTGACAGAACCTCCAGGGCAAATACCTGCCGTCTTTCAGTGTCCTTCAAAATTCCCAGCTTGGAACTCTCGAAAATTGTCACTTAAACTAGAACCCCTACAGTGTGGAAGCAGGCCATTTGGCCCATCAAGTCACACCACACCTCCAGACCCGAGCCATCCTGCAAACCTGCATTTCCCATGGTTAATCCACTTAACCTGTACATTATGGGCAATTTAGCATGGCCACTCCACCTAACCTACACATCCTTGGGAAGAAACCAGAGCACGCAGGGGAAACCCAACCAGACACAGGGAGAATGTGCAAACTCCACACAGACAGTTACCCAAGGGTGGAATTGAACCCAAGTCCCTGGCACCGTGAGGCAGCAGGGCTAACCACTGAGCCAATGTGCCAAGCTTCTCCAGTACTTTCTGCTTTTGTTTCACATCTCCAGCATCTTCTTATTATAGAAAATAAGTATTGGCCTTGACAGCAACACTCAATTCCCAAGAATGACTTAAATAATAAGCCTGACAAGAATGAGTGTTAGTAGGTCAAGGAATGAAACAACTAGGATATCCAAGTAAAACTATAGTCACAGCGACAAAATGTAGTCTTTTTTTCTTGGGGGCTTTTATGAAATAAACAACATTTTTCTTTCAGAAGTCAATATATCAGGCTGAAAGAACAATACGGAGAGTCACGGATGTAACTTTAATTCAGCTTTAATGGAGGTTTGCTCTTGCTGCTGTTATTTATTATCATAATGTTGGATATGAATGGGAATGGCTTGGCAGATTCGTTACCACCAATTTTTCTTTCTGGCATTAGTCTAGGCTACTGAAACCACATAGGGAAGGATGTCCACACCACACCTTAGGCTCAATCTTGAAAAGTAAATACATTTATTTCACGTTTCTTAATAGATACACAAGAGGCCTCACCCACAGTGCTGGCCCTTCAACTGACTCTGTAACATCTTCATAATCAGTGCTCGGATTTTTTGCTTCACATTTCCCTCTCAGACCAGAAATGGTTGAAATTAGAGGGAAGGCAAGTGGTATGGATGCCATAAAAAGTCTTTAGGGGCACAGCTTAAGTGAATGGGCAAAAATGTGGCAGATCAAATATACTGTGGGGAAATGTGAGGGTATGCACTTTGGCAAGAAGAATTGAGGAGCTAAATATTACTTAAATGTAGTCTGCAGAAAAATCTGCAAATTGACTTTGCAGATGATACCATTTTGTTGGGTTCTTTTGCACAGTGTTTACGGGAACATAGAGGTCTCACCTGCATAATGCACTCAGCACAGCATGATGTTTACAGGTATTTTTCCACAGCCCTAAGCCAGTGAGTTACACAGTCCGAAGAAGGAATTACAAGAGGGGGCAAAGGTCAGGATTAAGGTTCAAAGGAGGCCTTTGAAGTCATTGAAACCTTACAGTACAGAAAGAGGCCATTCAGCCCATTGAGACCGCGCCGAGCTTCTGAAGAGCATCCCACTCAAAACCAGCCCCTATCCTATCCCTATGGCTGATCCTCATAACCTCAACATCCTTGGACATTATGGGGCAAATTAGCGTGGTTAATCCACCTAACCTGCACATCCTTGGACTATGAGAGGAAACAGGAGCACTCAATGAAAACCCACGCGGACAAAGGGAGAACATAGAAACTCCACACAGTCAGTCACTCAAGGCTAGAATCAAACCCAGGATTTTTGCACTGTGAGACAACAATGCCAATCACTGAGCCATTGTACCACCCATCAGTCAATGGAAGTGAGTGTCAAAAGAGGAGTCAAGTAGAGTAAATTCGAACTGAAATCGCAGGGTTATCGGGACAGAGGGGGAGAATGGGACTGTATCAGAGATAGTAGGAACTGCAGATGCTGGAAAATCTGAGTCAACAAGGTGCAGATCTGGATGAACACAGCAGTGGGTCTGACTGGATTGCTTGAAAATGAAGCAGGCATGGAATCGATGGGCCCAATGGCTTCCTCTCGTGCCATATTGAAGGATGGCAAACTATGAGGTTTTAACTGAATGACTTTTCTTTAGCACATACTTAATACCAGTAACACGCAGCCCTGTTGTACAACGTTATCGTTAAAGCGGTTCAGACTAGTCAAGCGCAAAATACATTTGATAGATAACTTTTATAAGTATGTTCACATACTGTAATGACGGACCATAGGTTTGGCATCTCACCATATGGGGTCATAAAGCAAATGCCATCAAACATCAATAACTTAATCGAAATAGACAACTTTGAATGAAGTGCCACTTGTGTGACTGAGCGCTGTGGGTTTGGGCGTCTGTTTTGATGGGACAGGTCTAAGTTAGTATCCAAGTTTTCACTGCTATTCAGGCTCCTCAGTCAGGTTAAACCCTGTGTAGGTGTAGAGTGATCCATCTTTGAACAGACGGAGATCTTGCAGGCCCAGTCCCATACTGCAATACTAATTGGAAAGCAGCTGTTACAGAGCCGTGAGAGGATATATATCTTGAGCCACTCCATCCTTCCAGCAAATGGTCTGAAGCATAGAAGCAAAGGATGAGGGGGGAAAACAATTAAGCTAAAAAGACCTAAGTAAGGTTTTCCTTCAAAAACCACAAGAGTCTTTAGCTTTTATTCCCTAAAGATTCTCATAAAATTAGAACGAAAATGTCAGGCTGAGAAATAAAGCGTAGTAAAAATGATCAGTTCTGCAATACTTGAAAATCAGAACATTAAACACTCACCTGACAGAGACAGAATTTTCTCCATAAATTTCTTTCACCGCTTCAATGTCTGCATCGAGCTGTGGGTGTCGGTATAGATCAGCTGCACAGCTCCCCTATAACATCAGACACACGCTGTAATATATTGTCAGGCTCGCTTGAGAAAGAGCTGTGACCACAGAGGCACGCTGATGTTTTGGTCTTCCTAGGATTCACGCGAGCTCAGTCCCCTTCTCTCCCCTCACAGTCTCAGTCTCGCTTTCATTGTCTCTGTTGGTCTCTTTCTCTCTCTCTCTCTCTGTCTCTCTCACTTGTTTCCCTGTGTGAGCTTCAGTGATGTGAGTGATGTTTGAATCCAGCTTTAAAGGGGAAAGTCCATTGAAATGAATTTTTATAGCGCCCATGTCGTCGTGCTGGGAGGTTTAGTGGGTGGAGCAGGATCATGCAACAAAAGCACCATGAGTCACTCGATGGGACAGATTAAATTGCTCTCGCTGCTGCAGTGTGAGTCTCCCCCATTGCTTCACTGAAAAAGTTAGACTAAGTTGTGAAACTGGCACAATTCCTCAATGCAGCAACTTACAATGATTGTCTGGCATATTAAAGTCTTCTAATGCGTGGTTTTGTCTTTAGATTTTACTTTGATCAAAAAAAGAACTGACAGCACTGAAGCAGGCCACTCAGCCCCTCAAGTGTTTATACTCCACGCAAACTACTTCCTGACCCAATTCATCTAATGTTTCCGTTCTGTTTCTCTCATGTGTTTATATTGCTTCCCCTTAAATTTTCTCCTTCATTTCTCTAGAACTTACACAGTTAATGGTAGGGGAGTGCCGCTGAACAAAGAAGTGTATGGTTCCTTGGAAGTGGAGTTCCAGATAGACAGGGTGGTGATGAAGGCATTTGGTACATTTGCCTTCATTGGTCAGAACACACTGAGTACAGGAGTTGGGACATTATGTTGCAGCTGTACAGGACGTTGGTGAGGCCACTTTTAGAATACTGTATACAGTTTCTGGAAGCCCTTCTGTAGAAAGGATGTTGGTAAACTTGAGAGAGTGCAGATAAGATTTACACAGATGTTGCCAGGACTGGAAGGTTCGAATTATAGGGAGGGGCTGAATAGGCTGGGGGCTTTTTTTCCTTGGAGCATAGAAGGCAGAATGGTGACCATATGCAAATTTATAAAATCAGTAGAGTGATGGATAAGGTAAGTAGCCAATGTTTTTTCCCCAGGTTGAAGGAGTCCAAACTTAGACGGCATAGGTTTAAGGTGAGAGAGGAAAGATTTAAAAGGGACCTGAGGGGTAACTTTTTCATGTTGAGGGCAGTGCGTGTATGGAACGAGTTGCCAGAGTAAGTAGTGGAGGTGGATACAATTACAACAGGCATTTGGATAGTTAAATGAACAGGAAGAATTTAGAGGGATGTGGACCAAGTGCTGGCAAATGAGCCTAGGTCAGATTTGGATAACTGGTCTGCATGGATCAGTTGGACTGAAGGGTCTGTTTCTGAGCTGTATGACTCTATGACTCTGCCCAAAGGAGGAGGTCTGACCCATTATGCCATAAGTCAGGCAAGGAGGCAGGTCCTGAATCCATCTGAGCTGAAACGGGGTAGAATGCTAAAATAACTCCACAGAGGCCAGTATCCCATCACTAAGTCACCCTTCATTTACATGTGCATAGCACTTGACACTGGTCCAGCTTCCTCAGAGCCAGCTCTCAGAGTGAACAGAACCTCTGACACTCCTATTTATATCTGTCAGCCAGGCCTCCCTGATTAGACCAGGTTAACAGCCCCAATAAGGGATCTCATATTCTATGCGGTCTGCCTGGCTGACCTCATTAAAATAACTACAAACCCAATGCCTTTGACACCAACCTGATCTGGTTTGGCCGTCCATCCGATTGACCCCACTCCCTACATTTATCAAGGTGTTTGAGTTGCTGTGGCACCTTTTGCATGCAGTCTGAAGCTATTGATAGTGGTGGGCGAGGCTCCACTTTCTCCTCCAGTTTTGACACCTGCCATTAAAGTATGTTCAAAGACTCTACAGATTAACTCATAGCCTGGTGGCTGCATTATGAATGCACCTTCCTTGGCCGTTGAGTCCCAAGTTAAGACTTCAACCCAGAACTTCTGTATCAGGAACAAGGAGGCTACCCATTCAATCACAAGAAAGCGACCAAATAGCCTTCTCCTCCTCTTAGTTTCTATGTTTTTTCTTCCTGTGTTACACTGTAAATATACACTTACTAACTGCATTAACCTCTCTACCTGGTGTTACAGCCACATTCCAACTGCTTTCTGGGTGAAGAAGGTTCTTCTGAGTTCTTTGTTGGATTTATTCAACTCTACCCCACAACCCTCTGAGTGAAAGAGTTTTCCTCTAGTCTCCTCTAAACCTCCAGTCTTTCACTTTAAATGTGTGTCACTTTGTTATTGACCCTTGAACTATGTGTCAACAACTCAAAATCTAATATATCAACACATCATTGTTCATTGAATCCAGACTGGGTTTAAAAAGGTTGAACCTCAAGTTGCGTAGACTAGACTTGCATTGCCATGAATATTAAGGGTGACTGAGGGGTGATCCAGTGAAACATTTAAGATGATTAAAGGATTTCATTGAGAGCTGGAAGGAAACTATTTCCTCTGGCGAAAGAGTCCAGAAACAGTGTCAGTAAAACCTTAAAAACAGGGCTGCAACGTTCAGAGAGTTAATGGGAGAGAGCATTTCTTTGCACAGAGGGCACTGGAAATCTGTAACTCCTTCCTCCAAAAGAGCTGGGATCTGAGGCTTACACAACTAACACAGGCACATCACGCTTAGACTCAGTCCTCGATCTAATTAAGTGACAGAACAGGATTGAGGGGTTGAATGGCCTATTCCTGTTATTCTGATAGTTTAGGGGGTAAATGAGCAATGGCTGCTGTGTTACTGAGCTGAACTGACCAGGGAGGCTCCAAGCTTCTACCCTTATTCATTCTTGGTTGCTGGATGCCCCTTACAACTGCCTCAGAAAAACAAAATAGTGTATTCATTTCTGCTTCAGATCATTAATCCCCTATTGCAAAGTATGGGCATGTTTGGAACAGTTCAGAGATAAACTGCGAGTCTCCTCACAGCCAGAATTTATTCCCTGTCCCTAGTTACCCTTGCAAAGGTGGTGGCTTCCTCACAGCTAACACATGCCTCTGGGATAAGAGACAAAATCATAGAATCATAGAATCCCTACAGTGTGGAAACAGGCCCTTCGGCCCAACAAGTCCACACTGAACCTCAGAGCATCCCACCCAGACCCATCCCCCTATAACCCACCTAATCTACACCTCCCTGAACACTATGGGACAATTTAGCATGACCAATCCACTTAACCTGGGAATGGAATCACATTGTAGCTGGAGAGTGGAGGGTAAGTACAAAGTTGCAGCTGTACAAGATGCCACATTTGGAGTACTGCATGCAGTTCTAGTCACCCTACCATAGAAAGGAAATTATTAAACTGGAAAAAATGCAGAATAGATTTGCTAGGATGCGCCCTGGACTGTAAGGTTTGAGTTGTAAGGAGAGGTTGGGTAGACTAGGACTTTTTTCCCTGGAGCGTAGAAGACTGAGGGGTGACCTTATAGGAGTTTATAAAATCATGAGAGGCATAGATAAGGTAGCTAGCCAACAGATTATCCCCAAGGTAGGGGAGTCCAAAACTAGACGGCATAGGTTTAAGGTGAGACAGGAGAGATACAAAAGGGTTCAGAGGGATAATTTTGTTCACATAGAGGGTGTTGGTATGGGCTACTAGAGGTAGTGGTGGAAAGTGAGTACAATTTTGTCATTTAAGAAACATTTAGTCAGGCACATGTATGGGATAGGTATGGAGGGATATGAACCAAACACAGGCAAATGGGACTGGATTAAATTGTGAAAACTGGGTGGTAAGGGCAAGTTGGGCCAAACAGCCTGTTTCCATTGCTGTGGACCTCTATGACAAAGGTCAGGTGTTTTTTAGAGTGTTTCTGTGGCTTGGTGTCAATGAGCATCGCTAGTGCGGGTGGAACATCATCTTTATCCTCCACCTCCTGACACCAACAGCGAATTTTATCTTCAGGAGTTCCACGAAGGTCTTCCTTCATCTGCTTGGATGGGTTGCCACTCTGCATTATTGAAGGAACGTTGGGATCAGGTTGTTTAGGAGCAGCTCTTGTTGATGCAAGGACAGAGAAACAAAGGCAACAACAGAAAGACCATTGCCAAAATGGAACTTCCACATATGTGAATGCTGAAATGCAGTGGAAAATAATGGATCTGAATGTTTTTCAAAAAGCATATTTTGGCATTTATATTATTAAGAGGATGGTGATTTGGTACGAAACTCTTGCATAAATGAAAATCAAATTCTTCTACATTTTATTTGAAATCATTAATATCCCATCATTGTCATTTTGGACTCTGGGTTCATCGTGTGTCTGGTGTGTGACGATGCTGTAGCTTTAAGAGATGTATTTTATCCTTATTTTTTGGAAGAGAGGTTGTGAGACAGAGATGCTGAGCAGTTTAGCAAAACCACTAGAGTTAACAGCCTACAAGACCTTGGATTCTCTTTTAAGTTGGGACAATAGAAGCAGTCTGGATGGGTGTGGCCAGCTCTCACAAACCAGGCTTTTTTTTTATATAGCTTTTAGGTTTGGCTTTAAGCTGTTGTCATTGTGGGCTTGAAGAAGTAGAAGTTATTTTTCCTTCTCTCAACTACGGCTAGAAGCTGGGGTTTCTCTCTGTTGTTGGGTTACCTGTGAGACAAATCTATTCTTCTGAATTCGCCTTTTTGCCAAGGGGTGTGTTTATAGAATGTTACTATGTTGGAGCAGTTAATTAGTAATAGTTACTGTATCCATTATTCTGTTAAGTTTTCCAATAAGTTAAGTTATTCTAAATTTCGCTCTCTTTGGTTATATTTTAACTACAGTGTTAAAATAAATTGTGTTTTGCTTAATGTTGAGTAGTTTGACCAATTGCAACATTTGGAACATGGCACTTCACATTTGCCTTTAAAATAAGACAAAGTTAGCGGCCAGGCTACCTTCTCAAAATATTTTGAGGGTGTCTGGTCTGGTCCATAACAGGTTGAACACCAGTAATTCATAAAATTGTATTGAGTCAATAAGGGAACTCTTGGGACAATTTCCAGGGTCTCAGAAGAATATAAAAGGTTAAGTGTGATAGTAAATGTATTACAGGTAATGAGTGTGAGACCCACAGGTGTGCATGTTAAATTCAATAATTTTAATACATTCCTTGTTAATCATCTGTAGAATTACACACCAGTAGACAAAAGAAATTATTGCCTGCAAGAGAAGTGAGATTAGAAGGTGGAAGTTGATGAGACTAGCTCAGACGGACATGGTTCTTTTTTTTTAGTCACTCCTGTTATGTGAGTGTCATTCACTGCCCAGCATTTATTGTCCATCCCTAGTTGCCCTTTTGAAGATAGTGATGATCTGTCTTCTTGAGCCACTGCAGTCCATGCATTGTAGGTAGACCCACAGTGCCCTTAGGAAGGGAATTCTAGGATTTTCACCTAATGATAATTAAAGAACAATGATATATTTCCAAATCAGGATGGTGAGTGGCTTGGAGAGGAACTTACAGGTATATCTGTTGCCCTTGCCCTTCTAGATGGAAGTGGTTGTGGGTTTGGAAGATGTTGTCTGAGAATCTTTGGTGAATTTCTGCAGTGCATGTTGTAGATGGTACACTGCTGCTCCTGAACTTTGGTAGTGGAGGGAGTGGATGTTCATGGGTGTGGTGCCAATCAAGCGGGCTGCTTTGTCCTGGATGTTGCCATGCTTCTCGAATGTTTAGTGGAGTTGCACTCATCCAGGCAACTGGGGAATATTCCAGTGTATGTAAGTGGGTGATAATTGGTTAGGCTGGAGCTATCCTGCTTTGTGTGTACAGTTTATACTTTGGCAATTTTATACATTGCCAGGCAGATGCCAGTGCTGTAACAGTACCAGAACAGTTTGGCCATGGGCATGGCAAATTTTGGAGCACCAGTCTTCATTACTATTGTCAGAATGTTATCAGGGCCCATATTCTTTCCTGTGCCTCCAACTCTTTGTTGATATTAGGTGGAGTGAATGGAATTAGCTGCAGAGAAATGGGGGACTGCACATGGTAATCAGTAGGAGGTTTTCTACAGGTATTTGTAACTTCATACATTCAGCTCTTATTTTTCTATAATACTTTTAGTTTGCTATTAAGAATTACAAACTAGAATTTCTAGCAATTGAGCAAGCAGAGCAGTTGGTTAGAAGAGTTTCTCAGCAGGTCGGGGAACAAAATTTACAATACTTCATACAATTCGGGTCACCCCTTGAAAGGAAAGATGCTGTTAAACTTGAGAGAGTGCAGAAAAGATTTACAAGGATGTTGCCAGGACTGGGTTATAGGAAGACGCTGAATTCCTTGCCCAGTGAAGTAGTTGACGCTACTTCAGTAAACGTTTTTAAAGAAAAGGTGGATTTTTTTTGAACAATAAAGGAATTAAGGGTTACGGTGAGAATGCGGGTAAGTGGATCTGAGTCCAAGAAAAGATCAGCCATGATCTTATTGAATGGTGGAGCAGGCTCGAAGGGCCAGACGGCCTACTCCTGCTCCTAGTTCTTATGTTCTTATGTTCTTATGAATAGGCCAGGCTTTTCTCCCTGAAGCATTGGAGGCTAAGGGGCTACGTTATAGAAGTTTATAAAATCATGAGGGGTGTGGATAGGGTGAATAGCTAAGGTCTTTTTCCTAGGGTGTGGGAGTCCAAAACCAGAGGGCATAGGTTTAAGCTGAAAGGGAAAAAATTTTAAAATGACCTGAGAGGTAACTTTTTTACACAGAGGGTGCTGCGTGCATGGAATGAGCTGCCAGGGGAAGTGGTGGAGGCTGGTACAGTTACAACATTTGAAAGTCATCTCATTAGTTATGTGAATAAGAAGGGTTTAGGGGGATATGGGCCGAATGTTGACAAATAGATTACTTTAGGATATCTGGTCAGCATGGATGAATTGGACCGAAGGGTCTTGTTCTGTGCTGTACAGCTCGATGACTCTACTAGAGTGTCATTTTTGATGGTTGTTTGGACTAACAGCACAATCTGTTTATAAATGGGCTAAGTCCATAATAAATAGGGACATTAGAATGCACAATGGAGTTTTATAACAAGATTTTATAACAAAGGTGTGTCACGTGTGCAAAAGTAAGGTTTTTTTCATGAAGTTGGAATCAAAATTGACCAAATGGCTGTTTAAAAGTTTATTATTGAGTCACTATCACAGTCTGTTACTCTGTTAAAATAAATTTGCTTCTATTCGTATCATGATCTATTGAACACTTGCTCTTAAGTAAGTGACTCAGATAAGGATTACATTACATATTGTTCCCTAATAATGTATTTGTTTTATAAGTGTTTTGTTCTGAAGAGCACAGTCACAAGTTGTATATACAGTAACAAAGAGAGAGAATACAGTGGGGATCCTTCTGGCAATTCAAATTATATAAGAGCAGACAGTCTGTCTGAGACCTAGAAATATTCTGTTTGACAACAGTGTTCAACAAACAATCTTTCACACATTATTTAGACCCATTGCTGCATTCAGTGCTACAGTGAAAAATACATCATTCAGAAACAGCCCATAGCATATCCCAGGCTGTGTGAATTAAACAGAATGTGAAGTCACATTGAAATTTTAATTAAACAATATTAAAAGTTTTCACATCAAATATTGTGACCTTTCAAAGGGCTGAGAACATTCTTAAGAGATTCAGTTCTGGACCAAGTCTAATGGTGCCACATTCACTTACTCAGCCACCACATCTTGCAGTAATGTATTTTTCCAATTACTTCCTCTCACCAATTATTAACCACAGTACATTTATGATAAAGACTCATTTCAGCTCAAACTACCCCTTGGTAAATGAAAGCGGATCTTTAAGAGGATCCCACCAGCATAAAGTCAATCATTCAGTCATCAGCAGGTTTACAATAAGCAAAGTTTTGAATGCTGTCACTAGCAGAAAGCTTTAATGTGATCTGCCCAAAGGATGTCCTACCTGTTGGGTTGATATTTCTGACTGGGCCATCTCATGTATCTATTGGAAAGGAAGCACTGTATTATTTTTAAGCAACTTTGATAACAAATCATCAATGATCAAGTGTATATGGAAGCAGGTGTTTACAAGGGCGAACAAACAAGAGATATCTTCTTGTTAACAGACTCTTAAATAACAGATATGACATATTCTCGCTCCAGAGGAATGTGTGCATCTGGTTCTACTCTCCATTCAGTGAAATTCTCAATTCTGTTATCCTGTGCAGGGAGTCACAGTTGAACCTATTAGATTTCCCATGGCTTTGCACAGACCATGTGCTATCTCATAACAAGACTGTCAAATCTCAAAGTAGAGTCGTAGAGCTGTACAGTATGGAAACAGATTCTTCAGTCCAACTCATCCATGCCGACCAGATATCCTAAATTAATTTAGTCCCATTTGCCAGCATTTGGCCCATATCCCCCTAAACCCTTCCAATTCATATACCAACCCGGATGCCTTTTAAATGTTGTAATTGTACCAGCCTCCACCACTTCCTCTGGCAGCTCATTCCATACACACACCACCCTCTGCATGAAAAAATTACCCCTTAGATCCCTTTAAATCATTCCCCTCTCACCTTAAACGTACGCCCTCTAGTTTTGAATTCCCTTCACCTGGATAAAGACCTTGGCTATACACCCTATTAATGCCCCTCATGAGTTTATAAACCTCTATAAGGTCACCCCTCAACCTCCGACTCTCCAGGGAAAATAAGCCCAGCCTATTCAGCCCCTCCCTATAGCTCAAATCCTCCACCTCCGGAAACATCCTTAACAAACTGTATTATTTTAAATTTCAGCATTGTCGAATATTGCTCCTCCATTTGAACCCACAAGAATCCAATAATTGCTATAGGCCCTGGGGCCAGCTAAAGGTTAATTGCAACAGGAAGGAAGGAGATTGTGTGTGACGATAATTCATAGATTGACCTGCACTTGTAAGTTTCTAGCTTCAGATCTGCATAATCTGCATAGTACGAAATGAATGACAGACTTGCTTGATTATATTTTCCCATCCTGTTGCTAACTTGAAGGGCATGGATCAGACTTGAAACTGTTCTGTTTGCAAGGATTGGCTGGTGTGCTTTTGTCTCCAGATTCATTCTGCAATTTCCCATTCATCTGTTTTAAGTGGGAAATCCCAGGGAGATGGGGAAAAATAAATAATATCACTAATCAGCTGCAACATATCAATTATTTTCCTTAAGAACAGTTGCTTGATGAACTTCAATATTACTGAAAAGAGATGCACATTAACAGAGATTTTTGTCTTACACTCATTGTAGACGAATTTCAGTGCCAACCTGATGTCAGGTATGTAGGCCATACATTCCAACAATTGCTTTATCAAATCAAACCTGTTCTTCTGACTGCTTCTAACAGGCAGAGTGCAGATCATATTCAAAAAAACCTGCGTATGCAAAACCCAAAACAAAGCAATACATCTACTGATTGATGTGATTCCGCAGTTGGGTGACACTTGTTGAAAAATTCCAAGTGCATCAAGAGTGACAATTTAAGATCAATCAGTCAAGCTGAATGTGGCTCATTCACACTTGCTAGGAGGGATATACTTTTCTATACAGAGATTCATTCCCAGCAAATAAGCCTTGCACCCTTTTATGAATTATGTTTTTGACATGAGAGCACCCCAGCTAATCAGAGTTTCCAATGAATCAACACCCTTTTCTCTTGTAGTACAAGTTGTTGTGGCCATTTGAAATTTGACAATTTAACATTTGATAAGTGCAAGATGAAAGGCCTCTCGTTTCAACAATATCAATGTTACATTGTTTTTCTCTCTACTCCCTTCTATCTAATCTTAATGTCTCCACCACAAGCTGACTTTTACATTCGGAAGCATCCAAACAAACTGACCAAGGAGTAGATTGCTCATGACATTAAGATGAATTAACTTGCCCTTCAAACAGATATACTGATCTCCTTGTGGTACTGGTATGAATGTGCAAGTGGAACCTGGAACTGGAGGCATGGGAAAATCTCGGAGCAGTGGATCTACTTCCTATCACCTTGGTGATTGTTCATACCTTTGCAATGCTATGATTCCACTATTCAGCTCATCCAAAAGTTTGTTGTGAGAATGAAGTGTGAGAATGCGACTAACATGAAACAATCAGATTTTATTGCCAACATCACACTTCCAAGAATATAATAAGCTATTATTTTATAAACTTTGAACCATTTCAGAAGGTGGAATGTGAAACTTCCTGGGGGCAGGGAGGTGGAGGAGTGCAGGGTAAGAAGTGAAGTCCACTTGGTATATGTACTGCAGGTGCCTTTCCAATTGGACTCAATTGAAGGATGGCAGACAGGCTCCTGTGGGAGGCAGGTCTGAAACCTCAGCAGCGCCACAAGGGGAGGTGGTCATTCTGTGAAGTGCAGGTAACCTGGACCCTCCAAGGGCCAAGTTTTAAAAAATACTGTTGCGGTCAATGGTCATAGGGCAAAACCCGCGCATGTGAGGTCATTGAGGCTTCCCAGATCTGTCTTTCTGAAGCTATGGCCTGCTCTCCCATCTAATGTTGCTCTGGGAATCAACTGGGAGGTTGCCCCTATTTAGTTAGAAGCCTCCCCATAGAGGCCGCTGCCACTATCAGCACTGTTAAATTAACATTAATTTGGTTTTTAACAATATAAATCAGCACCCAGTCTAACCAACCCCAAGACTGCACGAATTCAATCCACATTTGTACAAATTTTAATGCCATCGCCAATCACCCACTACCAAACAAAATGTCTCCTGGCAGTCAGTAAATGCCTGGCCTGTGATTCTGCTCTTCCCCACATTACATGCATTGTGCAGTGGTAGTGCCACTCCTCCTGGACAAGAAAGCACAGGTTCAAGTCCCACCTGCCCCAGAGGTGTGTCATAACATCACTGATCAGGTTGGTTAGGAAAAACACGCAATAAAATGATCCCATCCATCTAGAATAAAAAAACTGGCCTACCACAGTCGATTGCCTTTTTCACTGATGTCCTTTCGAAAAGGAAATCTGCTGTCCTTACTTGGTCTGAAAGTGACTCCAGACCCACAACAATGCAGGTGACTCCTAACTGTCCTCTGGACAACTAATGCCAGGCAATAAATAGCCAGTGATTCCCATAACTTGTGTCTGAATAAAACAAAATTGACAGTTGCCAACTGGCCCACTAGATTTCCCAAATTCTAAAGTAACGAAAAAATGTTAAATGATAATCTCTAGGTTTTCCCTCTTCTCCTCTGCCACACATCATTCCAGATCGAATGGTTAACCTTGGACAGCAGTGGGCTGAAGCAAGAAATGCAGATGTTTTAACAAGACTCTGGGGAGAAATAGCGAGTTTTTGCTTGGGGATTATTAATTGAGAATCATAGAATTCTGACAGTGTAGAAGCAGGCCATTTGGCCCATTGAGTCCACATCAACCCTCTGAAGGGCACCCCACCAAGTTCCAGCCCCTACCCCGTTCCTGTAACTCTGCATTTCCCATGGCTAATCCATCCAGCCGGCACATCCCCAGACACTATGGGCAATTTAGCATGGCCAATCCACCTAAGCTGCACATCTTTGGCAACAAAAACAGAAATTGCAGGAAAGGCTCATCAGGTCTGGCAGCATCTGTGAAGAGAAATCAGAGTTAACATTTCGGTTTGAGTGACACTTCCTCGGAAAACCATTGGACTGTGGGAGGAAACCCACACAGACACAGGGAGAATGTAAAAATTCCACACAGACAGTTGCCTGAGGCTGGAATGAAACCTGGGTTCTTAGCTCTGTGAGGTCGGAGTGCTAACCACTGAGCCATCGTGCTGCTCCAGTTAAGTGTTGTTAAGGTCTTTGGCCTCAAAAACACTTTCTGTTGCTCAATGCAAAGAGTGCTGAAGCTGTAGTATTCTGCAAAATCTATTCAAAGGACCCAATCTCCTTTGCTATCTTTTACAGAGATGTCTCAAAGAGCCTATTAATTACTTCGCTTCCCCAGAGATCAGATTTAATTTAAAATGATAGTATTTTATCTGGTTAATAATCAAACCTTATCCTTCCTCCATTCCTTTCCCTTGATAACGTGATCACTGTAACAATTGGATTTTCTTCCTCACTCATTTATTCATACCGCTGCAACCATAAAAACAAAAGCAAAACTGACAAATGCTGAATAAAAATGCAAAATGAAGGCAGAAATTGTTGGAAATAGTCAACAGGACAGTAGAATGAGGAAGAGAGATAACATCTCAACTTGATATCCTCTCTTCAGATCCTTAGCAATGGACCTTTGACGAAAAGGTAATCGATCTGAACGTTGGGCAGAAATTAACTGGTCAGGTGAGATTTGGAGTAAAATAGTTTCTCCGCAACAGGATCTGCAGCAGCTAGCTGCAGTGGAGGTGGACTGCAAAACTAAATTCTTAAAGACCCTCCGAAAGGATTTTATTTTGCAAAACTACTTGCATTTTACCAATACCATTCAGAATCCCAATGCGCGAGGATTCCATTAGCTTAATAGAGTTAGGCTCTTTGAAGAAGTCAGAGGTTTTGGAAATTCTGTGGCTTAAAGAATGGGTCAGAAGACAAAAATGACACAACCATTCCCTTGGAGGTGTTTTCCCCTCCAATCCAAGGCCACCTGATTATTTTTATGCATTTTTGAATTTACCCAGGTGGTCTGGTAAGTGTCTACTTCTCCTAGGAGGGCTGCTATCGTGTGGAAAGTAGCCATTTGGCCCACTGAGTCTGTACTGATCCTCTAAAGAGCATCCTGCCCAGACCCTTGTATTCCAGCATTTACCATGCCTAACCCTCCCAGCCTGGACACTCTAGCACGGCTAATCCACCTAAACTATACATCTTTGGTCTGTGGGAGGAAACCAGAGCAAATACACGCAAACAGAGACAGAATGTGCAAACTCCACACAGACAGTTACCCATAGCTGGGATTGAACCAGGTTCCCTGGCACTGTGAAGCAGCAGTGCTAACCACTGAACCACCATGCCACCCTCTTCAGAGCTTTGGATCCAATGATTGACCAGCAAGAACAGGATCCTGTCCACAGTTCTTAATTTGATAGGCTTATAGTTGGCCAATTAAGAGATCACCTACAGTAAAATCACTCAGCCAGGTCTGCTGCCAATAAGTTCAAGCCTGAGGCTGTTTTAGCTCAGATATTGTTGTTATGGTATTATAGCACAGATTCCAGATTAGACAGGCCTTTTGGATAATCACATGACATCATGACCTGAAACCTACCTCACCTTCGGTAATGCTCTCTGTGTAATGGTGTCAATGTAGTGTGTTCAGTCAGTTATGTAATATACAGTAATATCAGTAAACACAAAACTCAGGGGTTTACTGGCTAAGTGTCAGTCATCATAGAATCCCCACAGTGTGGAAACAGGCCATTCAGCCCAACAAGTTCACACCAAAACTCCAACAAAAATACATCCCACCCAGACCTGTCCCCCAACCTATCCCTGCATTTCCCATGGCTAATGCACCTAACCTACACATCCCTGAAAAGTACGGGCAATTTAGCATGGCCAATCCACCTAACCGGCACACAGTTGGACTGATAGGAGGAAACCTGAGCACCCAGCAGAAACCCATACAGAACATGCAAACTCTACACAGACAGTCACCCAAGATCAGGATTGAACCTGGAACCCTGGCAGGATGAGGCAGTAGCCACCATGCCACCCTTGTTGTGCTGGGATTTTTGGAGGGTTTATCACTGTGAGACCAAGAGAAGTCTCTTACCATATCATAGAGTCAAAGAGTTGTGCAGCACATAAACAGACCCTACAGTCAACTTGTCCATGCCAACCAGATACTCTACATTAATTGAGTCCCATTTGTCAGCATTTGTCCCATATACCTAAAAACCTTTCCTGTTCATATACCCATCCAGATGCCTTTTGAATGTTGCAATTTTACCAGCCTCCACCACCTTCCTTGGCAGCTCATTCCATACACGCACCACCCTTTGTGTGAAAAAAGTTGTCCCTGATGTCTCTTTCAAATCTTTCTCCTCTCACCTTAAACATGTGCCCACTAGTTCCATTAGACTAAACATTAGTCCACTGGACTTCCCCACTCTGGGGGAAAAGAACTTGACTATTCCCCTATCCATGCCCCTCATGATTTTATAAACCTCTATGAAGGCCACCCCTCCATGTTCGAGGGAAAATAGCCCCAGCCTACACAGCCTCTCCCTATAGCTCAAACCCTCCAACGCTGGCAACTTGCTTGTAAATCTTTTCTGAACGCTTTCAAGTTTCACAACATCTTTCCCATAGCAGAGAGACCAGAAGTTTACACAGTATTCCAAAATCTGATCAAAAACTAACTACTTACCTCACCCTTACGGCACCCGCCCTGCCCAACTCTAGCTCCACCTTAACACGTGCCTTTCCCAGAACAGCTTGACACTGCCAGGATATCCCAGAATGCACTGGTGTTGACCCCATCTTTAAAAGGCCAAGCAAGTACTATCAGCCCGGAGCTACCTTGTACAGTTCCTGACACGTTTCCCTGTATATGGCAGACAAGGGAAATTTGGCGGCTCACTTTGCCATCAGGGATTTAGACGTCTTGTTGAATGGGGTGCTGTAGAGGCAGGATGTCCTTTTTTGCCAATGCCAGCAGTGGAGGCCAATACAATAGACCATGCCAGCCTAGTCTGAGATTGCCGCCTGTATCAGTATAGTTTCAGCCATCTAGAAGAATACCCAGCTTCTGTAGGAAGATGGTCAATGATCTTCTCTGCTCTGCCAGTGCTGGTACCATCATCTCCTCTTGGATACCTCACACTCACTCTCTCTCTGTGCTCCTGCATCCACCTTCCACTAAGGCACACGCTCTACTGCTCTCAGTGGTGCCCACAACATTTTCCCTCGCATACTGTGACCCACTCCAATTCACAATAACACTAACCCAGAACTGGTGGGAAGCCAGAAGTTTGGGAAGCCTTTAAAAACCAGCAGAGGATAACTGTCAAAGAAGTAAGAGGGGGAGAAGATAAAATATGAGAGTAAACTAGTTAGTAATGTGAAAGAAGATTGCAAGAGTTTTTGTTTAGATGCCTACAAGATGAGAGAGAGAGAGGCAGGAGTGGACATTGGATTAATGGAAAATGAGGTTGAAGAAGTAGCAATGGAGAACAAACAAAAGGTGAAGGAACTGAGTAGGTATTTTGCATGAGTTTTTACAGTGGAAGACACCTGTAGCAAACCAGAACTTCAAGAGAGTCAGGGGTCAGAGATGACTGTGGTGACCATCACTAAGGAGGAGTTTCTGAGGAAACTGAAAGATCTGAAAGTGAATAACGGACCTGGATCCAGATGGACTACACCCCAGTGTTCTGAAGGAGATATCTGAAGATAGCTTCAGATAGCTGAAGAGATTGTTGAGACATTGCTGGTGATCTTTTGGGAATCACTGGAGTCAGGAAAGGTCCCGGGGGACCAGAAAATGGCTAATGTAACACGCCCCTTTTAAGAAGGGAGGGAGGCAGAAGGCTGGAATCTGTAGGCCAGTTAGCCTGACCCCTGTTATTGCTAAGATTTTAGAATCTATTAAATCCATTGGAATTCTTTGAGGAGGTACAGAGCAAGTTGAACAAAGGGGAGCTAGTGGACATGATCTATTTGGATTTCCAGAAGGCCTTTGAAAAGGAATCATACAGGAGGCCGCTAAATAAGATAAAAGCCCATGGGGTCAATGTTTAGTTTGCTCGTCATATTTGATAATATCAGAAACCACTTGTTAATGAGGCGCGATATGCTGTTAGTGAGATTGTTAACAAGCAATAATCCCCCTTAATAACAAGCTCACCACTGCTTCGTGAGAATCTCACCTCACCACCCATCAGCTGCATAAAATACACAGCAAATTGTTCTTGTTGACCAGCTAGGTATCAGTCAGCTCTTCTCATTCAGCACAAAATTTTGCCAGAGTTCACTTTATTCAGGCCCCTACAAGATTCCATCCCCAGACTATGGGTGTTAGTCTGTGACATTGTAGCTCTATAAATAGTTAGTATTGTAAATAAACTTCACAATATCTGACACAAGTTTTGTGGTATATGTTACATATATTAGTAAACCACAGACTGCATCAGTTGTGGTCCTGAAGGGCCATACAACTCAAATGGCTAACTCTGATTCTAATTCCAGCCTGGCTGTCTGAGAGTGTCCAGTATTTTCTGTTTTTACTTCCATTTGCAACAATCTCCTTCTGATTTGATGATGTGCCCTTGGTCCAGGCAGTCCCAACCTGCATCCAGGACTCAAAACATGCCCTCTACCTCTGCGGAAACTTCCAGTTCCCTGGCCCCCAGCACTTCATCTTTACTATGGACGTGCAATTTCTGTTCACGTCCATACCCCGCAAGGACAGCCTACATGCCCTCAGTTTCTTCCTCTCCAACAGGCCCATCCAAACCACTCCCCTCCCCCCACCAATACCCTCCTGTGCCTCCCTGAACTAGTCATCACCCTCATTAAAGTTTCTTTCAATTCTTCCCACTTTCTCCAAATCCAGGGGATTGCCAATGGGCACTCACATGGGCTCCAGCTATGCCTGCTGTTTGTTGGTTATGTCGAACCGACCCTCTTCAGTACGTACACCAGTGCTGTTCCCGAAACTCTTCCGCCATTACATCGATGATTGCATTGGTGCTGCATCTTGCACCCAGGCTGAACTGGAGCAGTTCATCGACTTCACTAACAACTTCCACCCTGCCCTCAAATTCACTTTGTCTATCCCAGACACCTCCCGCCCCTTTCTTGACCTCTCTGTTTCCATTTCTGGCGACAGTTTACTGACCAACATTTACGATAAACCCACAGACTCCCATAGCTACCTGGACTACACCTCCTCACACCCTGTATCCTACAAAAACTTCATCCCATTTTCCCAATTCCTCTCTCTTCATGGCATCTTCCATTCCCAAGCATCCCGGATGTCATTTTTCAAACAACGTTCTTTTCCCCCCTCTTTCATTCAGACAGCCCTCCTCTGCACCTCCTCCATTCCCTGCTCCACAGCTCTAAACCATGCCCCCATCCCAACATAATAAAGATAGGGACCCCTTGTCCTCACTTTCCACCCCACCAGCCTCTGCATCCCAAAGTACCATCCTTAAACACTTCCGCCAACTCCAACTAGCCCCACCATCCAGAACATCTTCCAATCCCCAACCCTCTCTGCCTTCCACAAGGACCATTCCCTACACCACTCCTTAGCTCGCGCCACAGTCCCCACCAACCACTCCAACCTACCTGGTACCTTCCATTGTAATCACAAAAGATGCAACACCTCCCCATACACCACCTCCCTCCCTCCATCCAGGGCCCTAAACAGTCCTTCCAGGTGAGACAGACCTCCACCTGCATCTCCTCCAAACTAGTCTATTGCATCTATTGCATGTGGTCTTCTCTGCATCGGTGAGACCAAATGTAGACAAGGTGACCATTTCACTGAGCATCTTCGCCTGGCCCTTAACGGCCAACCTAACCTACTGGTCACTGCCCATTTCAACTCCCACCCTCACTCCCCCTCCGACATGCCCGTCCTCGGCCTTCTCCAGTATCGCAGCGATTCGGAACGCAAATTTGAGGAACAATGCCTTATTTTCCGCCTGGGAACCTGGAGGACTCAACATTGAGTTCTCCAATTTCAAATAACCTTCCCACCCATCTTCCAGCTCCCGTTCCAGCCCCACCTCCTCCCTTCCATTCCACCTTCTGACCCTCCCTTCCAGCCACCAACCTGATTCATCCCTCCCATCAACCAACCAGGTCGTACCTATTATCATTGTCCACCTAACACCACCATTCCACTACCCTCCTTTACCTGCAGCTGTGCCGACCCCCACATCCAGTCCTGAAGAAGGGCAATACCTGAAATGTTGACTTCTCCTTTCCTCCAAATGATGCCTGGATTGCTGTGTTCTTCCAGCCTCCTGTTTGTCCTTTTAACTCCTGCATTCTGAAACCCAGCACCAAGTAGACTACAGTTAGATCAGACTGTGCCCCAGGGACTGGTGAAGGGTGCCATTCGTTTTGCAAATGGGAATGCAGCAGCCTCAGAACAAAAGGCTTTCAATTTAGTTCTAAAGGCCATACATCTCAAAGCACACACAGCCACGTGTGAAGCATGCAGTATTGTGTTTCCTTTCAAGCCTGAATGCCGTTTAACAAAAGAACACATGGAATAAGCTTTAAATATGAATTTTAATTGATCACCTGGATTGTAGTGTCTGCGTTTTAAGACTGTGGCAATCAAAAGAACTTCTACTCTAATTGTTTTTCCATTCCACTGTGGATCCGGGTTAAGTAGTAAATCTTGAGGTAAATGAAACATTTTTAACTGAGAAAAGCTTTTAAACGTCCCAACAGAATTCTCATAGAGTCTTAACAACTTCAGTCAGTTCCAATTGTTAACTCAGGGAGTGTAACCAATGTGAAGCCCATGAACAATATAAGCGTCATATTTGACATAATTCCTAACACTACACTCAGATCAAAACAAATTTGTTTCTGGTCAAGTGGTCTCGAAAATCTCATATTTTTAAATGAAGTCCCTTTGATATCTTCATTGATATTTTGGCAACGTCTGTATCTTAATTTGCATTCTAGCCTTTGCACAGAGCAAACATTCAGTTCAGTTGCCAGAAAGTGTTAAGCCAATTTGCAAACGTTCAAAGTGAACCAGTTTTGATTGCCTTGGTGAGATTATGAATGTTTGTGAAATTCAGATAATTTGAGATTTGCATTGTCCTGTTCCACATCAAGTTCAAGCAAAGACCTTGCTGGCCTGTGCTAATTTCTCCAGTCAATATTGATCATGAAGGAAGACGCTTTCATTAATTCTAACCTAGAGTCAAAACATGATGTTAGAATATTGCATAGACAGATCTATCTTGCATTTACTTTGTGTTGTGATTAACTTCAAGCTTAAAGAGGCCAAATAAAAAAGTTGGGAAAATATTTCATATTCAATGTTATATAACTGCCAACTACAACACATAAACAACAGTGGTTCAAGAAGGCAGCTCACCACCACCTTGCAATAGCAAATAGGACTGAACAACAGTAATGCTCACATTTCGTGAATCAATGTTTAAAAATGTAGTTGTAGCTATGACGCCTGTATATTTGAGTGAGTGCTGAATTACTGCCAGTACTGTTTTAGATAGGCCCATTAATAGCACAGATCAAAACCTCACTGCAAAAATATTAGGGCATTATTCTCAATGACGGTTTAAAATGGTTCGCAGGCTTTTTCAAAATCTGAACCGGTCTTGCAAGAAGTTTGAAAATGAAGGAATCGCAGTTTTCTGCCAACTCTTCCTCCCCCATAATTGTGGTTTCTGTTTCGCTTATGCGTCTTGGCTTGTTGCGATGTTGACCCTATAGTAATGAGTAACAAGAGAGGAGAGAGCTTAGGGAAAAAGAACAAAGAGCTTTTGTGGGCTCCATTAAGAAATCTCTTCTTTTGGAGAAAGGAATAGAAAGTTATCATTTTAAGATGAGATGAAGTGGCTCGGCCAACATCTATTCCCCATCCCTAAATGCCCCTGAAGTGATTGGTGGGGATCTGCCTTTTTGAATTTTTCTTTGGAATGTAGGGATGCCCACAAAGTTATTTGGAAAGGAGTCACAGAATTTTGAGTGAGAGGAGTTTCATGTAGATTGTAAATATCTGAGTGGACCAGTTGGGATGAATATATAATTAGTACTGAAACAGACCAATGTCATATTTAGAGATAGTAGGAACTGCAGATGCTGGAGAATCCGAGACAACAAGGTGCAGGGCTGGATGAACACAGCAGGCCAAGCAGCATCATAGGAGCAGAGAGGCTGACGTTTCGGGCCTAGACCCTTCATCAGAAAAGGGGGAGGGGAAGGGGGTTTTGAAATAAATAGGGAGAGAGTGGGAGGCGGATAGAAGAGGGATAGAGGAGAGGATAGGTGGAGAGGAAACAAACAGGTCGAAGAGGCGGGGATGGGGCCAGGAAAGGTGAGTGTAGGTAGGGAGTTAGGAAGGGGATAGGTCAGTCCAGGGAGGACGGACAGGTCAAGGGGGCGGGATGAGGTTGGTCGGTAGGAGATGGAGGTGCGGCTTGAGGTGGGAGGAGGGGATAGGTGGGAGGAAGAACAGGTTAGGGAGGCAGGGACGAGTTGGACTGGTTTTGGGATGCGGTGGGGGGAGGGGAGATTTTGAAACTTGTGAAATCCACATTGATACCATTGGGCTGCAGGGTTCCCAAGCGGAATATGAGTTGCTGTTCCTGCAACCTTCGGGTGGCATCGTTGTGGCACTGCAGGAGGCCCAGGATGGACATGTCGTCTGAGGAATGGGAGGGGGAGTTGAAATGGTTCGCGACTGGGAGGTGCAGTTGTTTGTTGCGAACCGAGCGTAGGTGTTCTGCAAAGCGGTCCCCGAGTCTCCGCTTGGTTTCCCCGATGTAGAGGAAGCCACACCGGGTACAGCGGATGCAGTATACCACATTGGCAGATGTGCAGGTGAACATCTGCTTGATGTGGAAAGTCTTCTTGGGGCCTGGGATGGGGGTGAGGGAGGAGGTATGGGGGCAGGTGTAGCACTTCCTGCGGTTGCAGGGAAAAGTGCCGGGTGTGGTGGAGCTGGAGGGGAGTGTGGAGCGGACAAGGGAGTCACGGAGAGAGTTGTCCCTCCGGAAAGCAGATAA
>NC_063367.1:13056654-13070784 GCF_021869965.1 Rhincodon typus | reverse complement strand
CAAGCCGCACCTCCATCTCCTACCGACCAACCTCATCCCGCCCCCTTGACCTGTCCGTCCTCCCTGGACTGACCTATCCCCTTCCTAACTCCCTACCTACACTCACCTTTCCTGGCCCCATCCCCGCCTCTTCGACCTGTTTGTTTCCTCTCCACCTATCCTCTCCTCTATCCCTCTTCTATCCGCCTCCCACTCTCTCCCTATTTATTTCAAAACCCCCTTCCCCTCCCCCTTTTCTGATGAAGGGTCTAGGCCCGAAACGTCAGCCTCTCTGCTCCTATGATGCTGCTTGGCCTGCTGTGTTCATCCAGCCCTGCACCTTGTTGTCTCCAATGTCATATTTAAATTGCATTTATTACAGTGATCAAGGCAATCAGTTTGACTTTTGTCAATTGTTGAAACTATCCATATAAAACTCCTGAGATGTTCCCCCAATTGTATTTTCTTTTACTGCACTGGACAAAAATTTGATTGAAGTAACAATTTGTGTTAGAAAGACATTTCTTTCTATGTTGACAAGCCTGAGGCAAGTTGGCCGTTTTATTTAAACTCAAGCAGTAGTCATGGAACAATACTAATATCTAACAGGCTAAAATCTGTGATGGCAATAGTTTGTACTCCATTCTTAGTTTCACTGATATTATCAAATAGTGCATTAAGAGGCACCAGCTATTTTTCTGCAATAATTAGCAACAATTTTATTCTCCCATTTGTAAAGTTACATATACTCAGGGTACATTCCCAGGATCTAAGATGACACCGAAATCAAATCAAATCAATCGGGAGGTCAAAATTTGGGAATTTGAGCCCTATTCTTGGTGAACCACAGCTTTGGACTCAACTTTGCTGATACTGCAACTTGCTTTCAACCAGAGCGACAGACTTCAAAATAGGGCGATCGGAAAACAAATTGAGATTTCTGCCAAAGCCAGCAACAATACATTGGCTGAAATCCACGTTGATCCAGAAATAGCATCTCTTAATACATCCAAAAGTCCCCAGGCTTCTCAACAAACGGATGTGTGCTTTAGTCCTTTCAATATTAATAAATTTTATGTGTCTTTTGAAAGTAAAAGGACATTTCTGTCTGCAAATTCTGTATTCCTACACCAATGCTTGTAATGTTTAACAATCAGTAAATGAGTAACCAGAAGTAAATAGAATCCCTACAGTGTGGAAGGAGGCCATTTGGCCCATCCTGACTCTCTGAAGACCATTGCCAAACCTCCCCCCCAACAGTATCCCTGTAAACCTGCATTTCCCATGGCTAATCCACACATCCCGGGACAGGCAATTTTGCATAGCCAATCCAACTATCTTACACATTGTTGGACTGTGGGAGGAAAACCACACAGACACGGGGAGAATGTGCAAACTCCACACAGAAAATGCCCGAGGGTGGAATCGAACCTGGGTCCCTGGTGCTGCAAGGGTGCAGTGCAAGACGCTGTGCTGCCCCTAATCAAGACACTGTGAAGAATAGTGATGAATCTCAATATCCGTTGTCTTTTCTATATTTAATTTTGTTTGAAAAATCTGTGTTATTAATCTTTAAATCAGCACTGGGATGGAAAGCACTTATGGATGACAACAAAGAAAGCTGCCCAATATCCTAATTATCTCTGAGATGTGGATTTCCCATTTCCCAGAGTTAATTTGGATTGGCTGCTTAGTCAAAGAATCTCCAGGCATCCAGCAACATGTATGTCATCATGCAAGATAAAAAGTTGTTCTCGTAGGTAACAATCCCGGAAGTAAAACAGCTTAACTATCCTTCATATTTTATAAATTTTACAGACGGTAGAATAAAGGTGGAGACATACATATGAGAGGTCGAAATATCATAAGCAAACAGATTCCTAAAAAGAATTGAGGTTAAAAAAAACCCATGGATTTATCATAATACAGAATATAGTCTTTGTACAAATCTAAAATTAGATTTTCAGGGCTTAAGAGATTCTCTAATAATCATTATAGCTTAATAGATTTAAAAACTCAGTTACACCTCATTAACAAGACATAACTTCACAAGGAAAGGTTAATGGTAATATTACAGTGAGAAGAGGGAAGTTCCAGTCAGTTTAGGTGATTTCTAAAGTTTCTAAAGTGTGTGGGGGACTTCAAGAGCACAATTGATTGAAAAATTGAGGTAAAATCACTGATACTAAATTTATTTTTCCATGTTTAACTGAATAAGTGGAAAGCCCATTTTTGCTATCTCTTCACAGGATAATTGCAGTGAGCACTGATGGTTTTGCCATAATTACAGTGGTAAAATTGGGGTTAGTTCAACTGAATTTCGATAAAAAGAGGCCAGTAGCTTATGGAAAATATGATGGCTGTTCAGATGGTTTTGGCAGGTTGCGAAAGAAAGGACCCAGTTTTGATACTCACAATTTCAAAAGATAATGATGGCGTGATAACTGTCACAGGATGCCATTTTGGATCTGAGCTCATTCTCAAGACTTCCTTGGGAGGAATTTTTAAACACAATTTCAGATGTGTAGCAAGTTGGACTTGAACCCAACCCTCATGGGCCAGAGGTAGGAGCCTCTTACTGCACCATAATACCCCAAGCATTTCTATTCCAGTTCTTGTAAATCAAACATCTCAACCCCAGAACATCAATGCAAGAACTTCCTCTGGGCAGATATTTTCTGTTTACAGACATTTAAAAAATCTTTGGAGCAGGAGGAACTTGAACTTGTCTCTCCTGGCCTAGGGGTATGGACAATACCACTGCACCATAAGAATCCAAGGATATTCATTTTTTACTTGGACTCAGACGTAAGATAACAAACTGGGGAGATGTCAACCTTGCTCACAAATTACCTTCCCACCGAGAGATGATGAAAATGATTAAATTTGTCTACATATTATAGACAGATTAATTTGGCAATGTATTCATATGGATAAAATGCAGGCACCAGAACAGAAGTAAGTTGTTCACAATCTGAAGAGCTAATGGGAGCTAGCTAGCTAATGGCACTGTGGCAGTGACCAGCAGCAACAAAGATGAAGACTGGCAAGTAAAAACAATTTATTCACAAGGAGGTAACAGTTGAACTTGATCCTAGCTGATAGTAAATCAAGCCCACCAATGTCAGATTCAGAACAGTCAAGTTCGGAATTGCTCTAAAAAATTTGTGGGTAGACACTAGGGATTGGTTATGCTGACTGCACACCCTTCAGAGTATACCAGTAAACCATGACTCGTTGAAATGTTGGCATAAGTCAAAGAATCATGTGCTGCAATAGTTATGAAAGACTGCTACAGCATGTGTAATGTAGCATGTGAGATGGAGTTTTGATCAGTTTTTTTCTTTCACTTGCTTCCAATTTTCTTTAAGTTCATTAGTAAAATCTGTCCATTTGTACCTGACATTAAAACACCATTTCAGAGTAAACCTAATGACACGTTGGCTGTAATTGCTGAGTTTGACACAGAGCAATCAACTGTCTTTTGTACGGCCCTGGTTTCACCTCTACTTAATGGAAACCAGACTCCTTGTTGTTCTTATCAAGTTATCACAAAATGAAATACCTACTGCAGTGAACATAGCCCTTCTAAGTAGCACTGACTGATGAGCCTTGCTCCAAAGGTTTCTACATCAATTGTCATCAAATGAAACATCATGAACAATTCAAAGAAGGAAGCATTTGAATCATCATCATCATAGAATCCTTACAGTGTGGAAACAGGCCCTTCGGCCCAACAAGTCCACACTGACCCTCAGAGCATCCCAACCAGACCCATCCCCTAATGACCCACCTAATCTACGCATCCCTGAACACTACGGGCAATTTTCCATGGCCAATCCAACTACCCTGCACGTCTTTGGACTGTGGGAGGAAACCGGAGCACCCGGAGGAAACCCACGCAGACACGGGGAGAATGTGCAAACTGCACACAGACAGTCGCCCGAGGGTAGAATTGAACCCAGGTCCCTGGCGCTGTGAGGCAGCAGTGCTAACCACAATGTTCATCCTTCAGAATTATTAGTTATGAGGAGAGAGTTTGGGAAAGGTTAATCCTTCTGAGTTTGGCGCCACAAATGTTGTCACTATTTTGCAAGAGACTTGTGATGTGTTTCCAGTTATTTGATTGCTGCTTTTTTTTGTGATTAACGTCAAGGGCATTTGCGAAGAAAAGTACCCTTCATGTTCCTTGGTCCATGAAGCTTTAAGATACCTTTTCTTAAATAAAACAAGTGAACAGAAATCTAACAAGCCAAATTAATTCACAATTTTTGTTTACTCAGAAGTCTAGTCTTTACACAAGAATCTGTGGCAAAATCATTTTTGTTTATTTGTCAAAAGGACACAAGCATAATGATTCAATTGGCATGTTGAAACTGTAAAGGAGCTGTAACAGGGAAAAGAAAAGGCTGCTCTACTGTTAAGTACCCTCACTATCGTCCGAGTGCAATGATCATAATCATGTTAAAGGCAAGACTTCTGCATCCTAACCTAAATCAAACCATTACCACGTACCCTGAATCTCATTTCATTGATTCACTTCTTCATTTTTCTTCCCTGATAATGTACACTACACAGTAACTGTTCAATAGAAGAGTGTCAATATGCCCCACGTACCAGATATTCAGTGGGGCTATGGCATTGCCAATCTTCAACCGCACTATAACCTTCAATCCTTCCCCAAGCACTTGTTTCACTCCAGTTGCCTTGAATGTACTCTCTGGAACTCACTTTATCAACCAATCTGTCCCTTCCTCTCTACCTTTAAAATCTTCTCAAAGTTCATCTCTTTAAATACCTCTTCTCACTTAAACGCTCTTAACTTTAATATCTGATTTCCTTATCTTATTAATGACAGGTTTTGGGTCATTGTGCAGTTTAAGTTGATAAAATTGGCAGCTGCCTACAGAGTCACAAAATTACACAGTTTAGGAGGAAGCTATTTGGCCACCTTTGTTTTCGTTTGCCCTTCAAGAGAGCAAAAAATTAGTCCCTTTAACCCAATATTTCCCCACAGCCCTATTAACTGTTCCTTTTAGGATATATCCAATTCCGTTCTGAAAATGGCTTTTGAGCTATCTTTGACAACCCTTTCGAGTGAGGAATTTCAAGGCCTATGGATATCCCCAAACTTCCCCATCCATGTGTCGAGTGGCTCTTCAGCATTTGGATTGATGGTTCTGCAAAAGGTAATGTGTTCAATATATTAGCTGCCCTATGGGAATACAGTATTGTCCATCTTCAAACTTAATGACAATGCAATACAGGCTCTTAGTGAGCAATATCTACTTATTGCTTACCTGCACACCATAAGGAAATTCGTCAGAATCATTGTCTCCATCAGAATCATCATCGGTCCAGTACTGGCCTTTGATGTCCTAAAGGAACATGACAGATATAAAAAGAAAGTCAAGTTTTGTACCACATGAACAAAGGTAGCATACAGCTACACAACGTTGCCAAGCTTCAGACAATAATAAGAACAAAATAAATCAAATGGAAATCAAAGTTCATTTAATTAATAGTTAGTTTTATAATCTAATGTTTAATCTGTGGTTTTGTCACTGAACTCGTAATCCAAAGGCTCAGGCTAATGTTCTGGGAATGTAAGCTCAAATCCTACTATCGCAGATGGAGAAATGTGAACTCAATAAAAATCTGTAATTTAAAAAAGCTAGTCTAACAGTGACCATGTAACCATTATTGATTGTCATGAAGACCTATCTGGCTCATCAATATTCATAGGGAAGGAAATCTGCCATTCTTACCTAGTTTGGTCTCCATGTGACTCCAGACCATCTGCAATCTGTGTGACTCTTAACTGGTCAGTTAGAGATGAGCAATAAATACTGGCCTAGCCACAAACACCCCACATCCCGTAAACTAATAAAAATAGGTTTGATCCTTACTTTCAAACAAAATATTACAAATTATGAGAACGAGGCAAGATTGAAGCAATATACAGTTTGTGGTCAAGTGATTTGGCTCCCATGACAGAAACTGGCTTGAGAAGCATTCGCTAAAAAAGAAATTACTTGATACAGAGAGGTGCTGATCTCGGCAATGCATTTTAAGGTGAAGTGTCCAAGGAAGCTATGAGGCTTGCTCAAAAAAAAATGTGCTAGGCTAGGTAGTCTCAATTGTCCATCATGATCCTAGGGGCAGCTGACCCACCAGGTCTGTTAACTCAGTGAAACACTTGATCCGGTGGTGGATGAGGAAGCGACAGAGAACATGGTTCAAACGAAAGAGGAGCAGTGGGGCCAGAGAAAAAGAAAAGGTACCAAAACAAAACAGGAGTTAACTCCCTGATTGGCTATGCTGAGCAGGGTTACAGATAATGGTGTTTCTCAATGCGATCTCACCTGTTGACAACCTTGATTCCCTCCGCCCCATCCTTTCAAAGTCGAGTGAGGAAAGCGCCACACCACTGGGGAAAGCCTCGTGAGGCAGGCTGCACCTCGCTCCGTACTGTTTGCAGCCTGATGTGAGGCCAAGACCATAAGGTAAGACACAAGTTAATCCTTCATACAATGTAGAAGGTACAGTCAAACAGCAAAAGGTACACAGGACTCACTTGAGGTGTTGAAATGAGTCAATGGAAAGAAGTTACCTTCTCGATTCCCTTCCACCTCACTGTCAGTATTTAAATACCATGTTGCTCTCTATTTTTGTAATGAGTACAAATCCATGAAGCTAAGTGATAGCTCACTTGCAACATGAAGGAGATTAATCTGCCATTTAGTCCCTACAAGGGCACGCGCCTCAGTAGGAGTTGGATGGTTTGCCATGGTCCTATTGAATGGTGCAGCAGGCTCAAAGGGCCGAATGGCCTACTCCTGCTCCTATTTTCTATTGTTCCATGGTCATTGTGTACATCTCCCCACAAACGGGGAAGGTGCTTGTATTGAGGCCCCATCAGTGGAGGTTAGCTCTGCTGAGCCAGTTTAGCATCAATACCATTGGATCACAAACAAAAACAGAAATCAGTGAGAAAAGCTCAGCAGGTCTGGCAGCATATGTGGGGTGAAATCAGAGTTAACATTTCAGGGCCAGTGACCCTTCTTCAGAACAGATTCTGAAATACCCACATCCCAGGTGCCATAGAATGAAACAAAATTGGAGGATACAACACAAGAGAGGGCCATTCAGTCCACGTTTCTATTCTATTCTCTCATTCAGTGAGATCACTGATAATCCTGAACTCCACTTTCTTGCCTTTTCCCCATAACCCTTGATTCCCTTCCCGATTTCTATTTCAGCCTTGAATATACTTAATGACCCAGGGTCTATAGCCCTCTGCAATAAAAAATTCCATTAATTAATTACCCTCTGATAGAGAAAAAACCTCTTCATCTCTGTCTTTTACACACAGTCCCTTACTCTGAGAGTATGCCTTTTGGTCCTAGACTCTCTCACAAGGGGAACCAACCTTTTTGCATCTCTGCTGTGAAGTGCCTGAAGAATTGTGTGTTTCAATAACCTTAAAGGCTATGGAGCTCATGCCACACTCTTCCCTTTTCCTTGTGGCCTCCAAATAACTCTCTCTTCAGGTGCTTATGCAACTCCTTTTTGAAAGTTATGATCAAGTCTGCCTACCCCACATACTCAGGGCATTCCAGATCCTAACCCAATCACCATGTAAAAATGTTTGTTCTAAAGCTCATTGCAGTCTGCCTTAGTTATCCCTATTTGGATGAAACTCACTCATTTAGCCAAAGCTCAGCAAGGAACCAACAGGTTCAGCAGAGAGATGGGAGAGATGGGTTGAGAGGAAAGCAACCAAAGAAACTAAATTGTGGGTGAACAAATGAATAAGGAACAAGAGTAGGCCATTCGGCCCTTCGAGCCTGCTCCGCCTGCTCAATAAGATTATGGTTGATCTGATCCTAACCTCAACTCTACATTCCTGCATATCCTCAATAATCTTTCACACCTTTGGTCATCAACAATCTACCTACCTCTGTATTAAAAATATTTTAAAGATTCTGCATTCACTGCCTTTTGAGGAAGGGAATTCCAAGGAAAACAAATCCTCATCTCTGTCTTAAAAGGGTGATGCCTCATTTTTAAACTATGACCCCCGAGTTCTAGAACTAGTGGTGAGTGACGCAGTAGACTAGAGCTTCTGGAGGTTTCAGCTTTTAAGAGCTCGGGTGGCGGATAAAAAAAAGACGCATCTCATCCCATCTTTCGTGGGGCTGAATCCCATTTTTACAAACAGCTCATAGCATCAACATGGCTCAGTGACAGCATTCTCACATCTGAGTGAGAATAGCAAAGGCTTCAAAGCCATCTTTAGGGCTTGAAGATGTAAATTTACACTGGCACCTCAATGTCATTTGGAAGAATCTGCTGCTTCCACTAATTCCAGTTTTCTCAATGTTACAAAATTGCAAACTAAACAAAGAGGACATTTCAAAGCCAATGCTGCAAGACAGCAATGCTAACCACTGGGCCACCAAGCCCACTTAAATTCTGAGATAGTAAGAACTGCCGATGCTGGAGTCAGAGATAACAGAGTGTGGAGCTGGAGGAACACAGCAGGCTGGGCAGCATCAGAGGAGCAGGAAAGCTGATGTTTCGGGTCAGGAACCTCCTTCATTTTCTGAAGAAGGGTCCCAACCCAAAACGTCAGCTTTTCCTGCTCCTCTGATGCTGCCTGGCCCACTTAAATTCTCTTGGTTTCTCTTTGTTGTCTTATGGGTGGGACACAATGGAATGTTCGCTGACGCCTGATGCAACAAAGACCCAATGAAAAGTTTGGTGTTCGGTTTGTTTTAGCAGAAAGCCTGACATTTCAACAACTCCTCTCTTTCATGTTTAAATCCTGTTTTAACCCCTGTTACACCTCCATCAAGAACCAAACCAACTTCCAAGGGGGAAGCCTCCTTCCCCTCTCTTGTGCCCTGTCCACTCCACCCCCTAACCCCATCTCCTACCACAGAATTGTTACAGTGTGGAAGAAGGCCATTCAACCCATCACACCTGCACTAGTTCCACATACTTTCTAATCCACCTGTTTGGAGATGCTATTATGCACCTTTGGAGCAGGTGGGCTTTCAACCTAGCCTTCCTGTTCTTCAAACGTATTGCATTGGTTTGTCTAGTGCGAGTGAGGAAAACTACTGGGTAGCCCAATGAGAAGAAGCTCTTACCCGAAGTAAATTGTAGTTGATTGCATGATAGCAATCAGGTACAAGTTACATTGTGTATGCATATTATATATGAGGGAGTACAACGAAAGTTCACTGGACTTGTTCCCAGGATGGGGTGACTGGCCTATGAAGAGAGATTGGGTAAACTGGTATTCTCTAGAGTTTCATAGAACGAAAGGTGATCTCATTGAAACCTAAAATAAAACATAAAAAGATAGACAGAGCAGATGCTGGAGAAGAGTTTGCTCTTGTTGAAGAGTCTCGAACCGGGGAGAACAATTTAAACATAAGGGGGATGTCACTGACATGAAGGGAACTATTTTTGCTCAAAGGGGTGTGAATCCTTGAAATTCACTAGCATAGAGGCAAAAGTTTAGTCTTTGAGTTTGTTTAAAAGAGAGATTGATAGATTTCTGAACACCAATGGTGTAAAGGGTTATGGGGATATTGTAGGTAGAAGCATTCATTCAGATGATTCTTTTAAACGGTGGAGCAGGCTCATAGGGCAAAACAAGGTAAAGGGTTGGTTAGCCCAGTTGGCGGGTTGGCTGATTTGTTATGCAGAGTGTTCTCTCTCATGAGATAGCAGCTCTATGGTTGGTGAAACTATAGCAACTTCACCTTCTTGTATGACAGCCATCGACGATTAACATGCAGAATATATCTTATTTCGGAAAGAAATAGATGGCCTCTTGAGTAGACACAAACTGTATTTGTTATATAGGACGATTAATAACTGAGAGGGTTAGCCACTAATTGATCATTTCAAATTTTCAATGTCGTTTTACACATAGGATGAAATGTAGGTTTGATGATGGGGTTGCTCGGGCCATTGAAAACATAAAGAAGACCCATATTTTGACATTTGAAAGTTCACAGGAAGTCTATGAATAGCTAGTAAAACTCACTCACCATTTACGCTGAAATTCAGAGACTGGTCTGTGTTCTGACTAGGCCTTGATCCTCCATTCTGACAGAGGGGGCTGGTAATAAATGAAGAAAAGGGCCTGCAAACAATTGCCTGCACCGTGAAATCTCCTTGACAACCAATGATCTCTCAATAACTTCCCCTGTCATTGAAAGGAAGAGAAAAGGGAAAGAAAAATGTCAATTGCGTCCTGTACGAACTATAAATGTAAGAAAGAAGATAATATCTAAAGAGTGATGCCTCAAAACATTTAAAGTAACCATGTTAGCAGTGAGAATTTGCTGCCTGAAAATGGACATGTTGCCTCAGATTAGTTTCTTGCTTCCCATCTGTTTCTGTGGAGAAAGCTGAGGTGAAGCGAACAGCTGCTCACAATGCACCATGGAAATAGGAGATTGACATCTGCGAAGCTTGCAATCATTGTGTCCAGGGACCGTTTAATGAAGAACAGATGTCACTGGGGCAGAAACAATGGCTCGCTCTCAGATGTCTTCATCGGGGTAGAGAAAGCAACAGACACAGCCTGGGCTGATAGCTGTCCACATTGAAGTGTACATGGCCAACATTTCCCACCTGAGCAGACAGCTAAGCGATGAGTGCAATGGAGACCCTTGTTTGAAAATACCAACATCTAATATTAATAATTGATTAACAAATATTATTTTTAGCTCTAAATGGACAGATAAATTATTAAAAACACTCCCACTCCCAAAGCAATCATGGCAACCTTTGACAAAATTCAACTCCAAAAGGTATTGAGAGGAAAAGATATGGGGGCGGTACGGGGGCTCAGTGGTTAGCACAGCTGCCTCACAGCGTTAGGGACCCAGATTTGATTCCAGCCTCTTTGCGACTGTCTGTGTGGAGTTTGCACATTCTCCCTGTGTCTGTATGGGTTTCCTCTGGGTGTTCTGGCTCCCTCCCACAGTCCAAAGATGTGCAGGTTAGGGTGGATTGGCCATAGGAAATTGCCCATAGGGTCCAGGGATATGCAGGCTAGGTGGGTTAGCCATGGGATATGCAGGTAATGGAGATGGGGTGGGTCTGGGTGGGATGCTCTTCAGAAGGTCAGTGTGGATTCGATGGGCTGAATGGCTTGCTTCTGCAGACCCTGGTGAAGATCTCATGGTGGTAGTGTACCTACCTCTGAATTAGGAGGCCCAAATTAAAGTCCCACCTGCTCCAAAGATATGCGATAATGTCTCTAAATGGGATGATTAGAAAATATATTATAAAGCCAACGTAGAGCTCTGTCGTGGTGCAGTGGTACTGTCTCTACCTCTGAGCCAGGAGAGCTGGGTTCAAGTCCCACCTGGTCCAGAGGTGTGTTGTAAACCATCTGAGCAGATTGTTTAAAAAATATAAGCCAGACCAAACCCCTTCCAACTCTCCCTCACTCTTGATAATTTGTATTGTCTTTAATGGGCTAACTATCCATCGGATGATTTAGGGGTGATTCCCTGCTGGAGGTTAGTAGCTAAAAACAAAAAAAAACGGTAATTTGGTGATGGAGAGAAAAAAACTCAGTTGCATGTAGGAGCACTTCTGAATAAATATATATGTGAAAAGAATGAAGCAGACCCAGGGATGGTTCTGCAGAACTGTCTTTTCTGGGCTGGGATGAGCCTATGTATGCCATCAGTCTCAACAACAAATGACATTCTTTTCCAGTCAGGCTTCCTGAGTTATTACAGCGACTTAAACATGCGCCTCTTCCTGCAGTAACAAACTATCACAGTAATATCAGCTCTTTTGGAAAGAAAAAGAAGCTATCCTACTTGTAAGAATGAGCATGAAAACTAAACTCCTACTGGAGAAACAATACATTGATCAATCACATGAACCTTTATAAGGGAGGCAGGAGTATACTGGTATTAGTACTGGACAAGTAATGTAGAAGCCCAGGTGAATGGTTTAGGGGATATGGGTATGAACAGATGTTGAAAGTTAATTTTTTAAAAAATCTGCAATTAAAAAAGCTTGCTTGAATTCTCATCCATGTAACCACTGTCAATTGTTACAGTCTAATAATACAGAGTTGGGACTGTGATGAGGAGAAACGTCTTCATCCAGAGAATGGGAAGCCTGCCAGAGGAAGAGTTGGATATAGTTCTTGAGGCTAAAGGGATCGGACGGTATGGGGAGAAAGCGGGAACAGGGGATTGATTTGGATGATCATATTGAATGGCAGAGCAGGCTCGATGGCCCGAATGGCCTACTGCTATGAAAATCCATCTGGTCCACAAGACAATCCTCAAGCTTCCATGAAACCATTTCATTCATTACTATAGATTTCCTTCCATAAAAATGACATTGCTGTGAAAAGTGTCTTGTTCACTAAAAAAGATGAGTTTTTACAACAGTATTAGTTCTCATGGTCACTATCAGAAACTAGCTTTCAGTTCCAGATTTATTACTGAATTTCAATATCAACAGCTGAGGTGGTATTTGAATCCATGTCCCTAGACTAGGAGCCTCTGGGCAATATTATCACTGCACCACTATGAGTCCCTGATTTCATAATTCATTGTGAGGGAGGAAATACTTTTGACATGACAAATTGAGGGATTAGATTTGGGACAGCATGGTGGCACAGTGGTCAGCACTGCTGCCTCACAGTGCCAGGGACTTGGGTTCAAAACCATTCTTGGGCAACTGTCTGTGTGGAGGTTGCACATTTTCCCCGTGTCTGTGCAAGTTTCCTCCCACAGTTCAAAAATGTAGAGGTTATGTGGATTAGCCATGCTAACTTGCCCCATTGTGTCCACAGATGTGCAGGTTAGTTGGGTTATCCATAGGAAATGCAAGGTTATGGGGATAGGGTGAGGGGGCTGGGTTTGGATGGAATGCTCTTCAGAGAGGATCGGTGCAGACTTGACAGAAAGAACAGCCTCTTTCTGCAGTGTAGAGTTCTGCGATTCTATGAAAATCCACGTGATCAAAAATCCAGAAAGCTATACATCATACCTGAGTTTTCAGGCACATTTGGCACACAGAGGGTAAATTTTCTCAATAAACTCTCTCAGTGTTATGGACCCCTCAAAGGCAACTAGTGTTTCTGGGAAAATTGTTCCATCAGTAAAGTTATCTATCAGATAATGCTTGAAATCACAGCTATATAGGTAGTTGTATTCATCTCAATATTGCTTACAAAAGGAGGGGCAAGTTGGATAGGTATAAAAAATAGTCAACATAGTCCTAGCAGACCATGGGGCTCCTCTCTGATTAGAGAGAGGTGGTGGTTTAACCTGAGGGTCACCATGCCTCAGGTTATGAGAGAGGTTAGGAAGGAAAGTACTTCATGGTAACCTCAGTCAGAATGCATAACTCGTCACTCTGCATTGTGACCAACCATCCAGCCAATACACCTCTTTGAAGATCTAATTGCTTTGTAAATTCAGGTAGCTGCTAAATACTTGTAGATGCAGTGATCAGGAAACTAGGATCAAGAGTAGACTTTCAAACTCACCACCATCCCCCTTCCTTACCTCATCTCATCCCTCACAAGCCTATTACACCATCTCAATAGATCATGGCCAAGTTAGACCTCAACTTTATCTATCCAACTTTTAATCCTTCTCCCTGAAGACCTTTGACAAATACAAACATGTGTTGTTTAAATTTTCAACTTGTGAATGTTGGATCAATCAACGTGTTCAATGTTTTAATCTCATGATTCTATGCATTTAAATAATAACTAAAACATTTTCTGAAGAAGGGTCTAGACCCGAAACGTCAGCTTTCCTGCTCCTCTGATGCTGCTTGGCCTGCTGTGTTCATTCAGCTCTACATCTTGTTGTCTCACTAAAACATTTAACCTGGGATTCCAACAGAGAGAGCCAGCTGGGCTCTGGTTTCAGGTCTCACCTTAAAGACATAAACTCCTTCAGTACTGCACTGGACTCTCAGCCTGGGTTCACACGTTCAAATATCTGGAGTGGAGCTTTGGGGAAATATTTAAGGTTTCCCCAAATTCCTGGCAAACACAGATGACATTTAAGTAACAGAGATAGTAAGAACTGTCGATGCTGGAGAATCTGAGATAACAAGTTGTGGAGCTGGATG
>NC_063367.1:13028952-13056254 GCF_021869965.1 Rhincodon typus | reverse complement strand
CATTTCGAAGAACAATTTTAACAAAATATCCTCATCATAAAGAGACATAAAAATCCCATTAAAACCAAGTCAAAAAAATGCAGGGTTTTGTTTTAACAGAAGCATCAGAATCTTCAGAAAAGGGTCCCGACCCAAAACGTCAACTTTCCTATTCCTCTGATGCTGCTTGGCCTGCTGTGTTCATCCAGCTCTACACTTTGTTATCTCTCTCATAGTAATTTTAGATTTGTCCAACCAAGCTCTCACAGCTTCTGGTTTGGGGTTGAATCACCCAAATTCCTTTTCTACTCTTTGAAATGGACAGTAATGCTTCAGGTATCCTGTGGCTGGACACTAACAACACAAACCGAAAGGTCAATAGAAACTTATCACCATTAAAGCAAAGTATCATTATTTGGATTGATGACCCACATCAACCCCTGCAGGGAAAACGTCCATTCTATACTGGGTCTAATTGCTCATTTGGTTAACAGTAGTGGGGGAGGACCCATTAACGAATCTGAGCAAAAAGCACTTGTCCCAACAACAAGATGTAGTTTATTGCATGGTAGAAAAATCGTTCGGCCACTTTTGGAATACTGCATTCATTTCTGATCTCCCTGCAATAGGAAAGATGTTGCGAAACTTGAAAGAGTGCAGAAAAAATTTACAAGGTTGGAGGGCTTGAGCTATAGAGAGGCTGGATAGATAGGCTGGGGCTATTTTTCCTGGAGTACCGGAGGCTGTGGGGTGACCTTATAGAGGTTTATAAAATCATGCGGGGCATGGATAGGGTGAATAGCCAAAAGTCTTTTCCCACGGTAGGGGAGTCCAAAACTAGAGGACATAAGTTTATGGTGAGAGGGGAAAGATTTAAAAGGGACGTAATGGCCAACTTTTTGACGCAGAGAATGGTGCATGTTTGGAATGAGCTGCCAGAGGAAGCGGTGGAGGCTGGTACAATTACAATATTTAAAAAGCGTCTGGATGGGTACATGAATAGGAAGGGTTTACAGGGATATGGGCCAAATGCTGGCAAATGGCACTAGACTAATTTAGGATATCTGGCAGGCATGGATGATTTGCTGTACATCTCTATGATTCTATGACCCTGAATAGATAGAAATAGGCTAAGCAGGGGACAATGATGGCACATCTGTCTCCATCAGGATCTAAAACTAGTCTTCGCTTAGATCCCATGAAAACTATATGAAAACATTAGATTGGGTGTGTAGAGCTAATTGCAGTCTCCAAAACTAACCTCAAAACCATGGTATTATACAATATCTTAACCTTTCCTTTTTTAAATCTTCCACAGTTAGCTTTTGCACATTTGAGTATAACACGACATTTAAATGTATAACTGCCCCATGTGCCCATAGGTCTCCAAAGTAAAAAGGGTAGAAAGGTAATTGGACCATAGGGTTGCTCTCTCTCTCATTAGAGAGGGAGACAACTGGTGATGGTTTAACCTGAGAGTCACCATTTCTCAGATGAGGGCAGATGTTGAGGAGGAGAGTCCTTCATGGCAACTTCAGCCAGTGTGGAAGTTGAACCCATGCTGTTGGCATAGGTCTCTAACTTCACAAATTAAGGCAAACTGGAGGCTTCACAATTCAGAATCCCCACCACTACATACTTACACTCACCTTTACTAGCTTCATCCCCGTCTCCTTGACCTGTCCGTCTTCTCTCCCACTGATCCGCTCTACTATCTACCTTCTATCACCGCCCCTCCTCTCTCTATTTATTTCAGAGCCTCCTTCCCCTCCCCCATTTCTAAAGAAGGGTCCCAACCTGAAACGTCAGCTTTCATGCTCCTCTGATGCTGCCTGGCCTGCTGTGTTCCTCAAGCTCCACACTGTGTTATCCCAGACTCTAGCATCGGCAGTTCTTACTATCTTTGTTCCAGTAGGTGTCCTCTTAAAACTTGGACAATTCTTTGCCTTGAGAACTGTTAAACTTGGTTCTGATCTTCTGCAGATTATTTCTCCAATGGAGAATCTTTTGTCTCTTGGATGTTGTTTGCAATGAATACATTTCCTGCTAAACCCAATAGTTGGCCCATTATTTTATCTAGTGGACCTTTCCTGGCTTACCTTAACAGAGGGACTCTTCCCTGCTAATTCAAGTAGTTATTCCATTCCATCATGTGGGGAGACATTTAATCTTATAAATGGCCATCGCCGAAGCCGATTAAAACAAATACTTTCTGCTTTGCTGTATCCTAGATTTTTCAATTTTCCAATTCTCCACAGGAATACCTTGGGCATCTTTCCAATGGAGATGGTTTGATCACATTAACATCTTTGTATATATGCATTTAGCTTTTTGCCTGCTGTGAAACCATATCTTACTTCTGGACTTCTGGAAATGACCTACAGTTTGACAGATGCAGCAAATGTTTTGTCATAGCTAAGCACACTTTGTGCCTGTGAGGCTGTTTGTTTCCATAGAGTTACCACGGATTCTAAGTGCCTGCCATTTAGCCACTTCTTAGTGTCTGTTTATTGCATGAGTCTTGAGAATGTTTGTACGTTTTAAGGTGGAGAGGTTCTATTGCTCTCTATGGTAAATCTGTCCTTCTCTTCTCAGGATTTGTATGTGAGCCTTCCTGGTTTTGCTTCCAGCACAATTCAAACTGCTTTATCCAAAGACAACTCTTCTTTGGGCAGTAATAAATCTGACAAAGACTCACCAATAATTTCAACAAAATGAGGTTTTTTGGATTCCGATTTCAAAAGCCCCAATGTTGGTTTTCCACTCGTCTGCAGAATCATAAACGACATACTTTATGGATTCCCCTGGATTCTGAAGATTTCTGGTAAACCTTGATGTTTCCATATTATTATTTGTTGCGAGATTAGAGTAATTATCAAAAATTGTTAAAACTTCTTCAAAAGTGTTGATGTCATTTTCTTTTACATTTTAGTGATTTATAATATCATTAGTTGGAGATCTTATTCAACGTATTAATGTATCTGCTTGAGATTTTGTACTTAATTATGAAGCAAGTCTATATGTTAAGAGATAGTAGGAACTGCAGATGCGAGAGAATCTGAGATAACAAGGTGTAGAGCCGGATGAAAACAGCAGGCCAAGCAGCATCAGAGGAGCAGGAAAGCTGACGTTTCGGGCCTAGACCCTTCTTCAGAAATGGGGGAGGGGAAGGGGGTTCTGAAATAAATAATGAGAGAGGGGGAGGCGGATAGAAGATGGATAGAGGAGAAGATAGGTGGAGTTAAGAACTGTTTTTGCTAAGATGTCTAATCTCGTGTTCTGTTTGGCCCATCTCTGACATTAAATTTTTGAGACAGCGTATTTTCTCCCACCATTGTTTTCTGAATATAGTTATTATTCTTAATACTAGAAAGCCGTTGTAAATTTGCAGTGTCTCGACACACTAATTTTCTACTTATGCTTCAGGGGTTAAATAGCAATACAATATCTCTGTACTGTTTCCTGGGAGTTTCCCTGTCTTTTTTGTGACCAAAATAGTGTTTTCTACATTCTCCAGCCTAGGAGGTTACCAGCTACTTCACAAGCATAATAGATGCCTTTTACAACTTACAACACAATGCACAGCCTCATCCCCAATTTTCCAAATGAACTTCTGTATCTATGGTCTTCATAAATCTCCCCACTAAATCTATCATTTAAATTAAGTATTTCCTAATGTTGTCTTTGCCATAAAATTATTTCTTTTTTGTCAGACTCTATGTTATAAATCTTTTCAATTGCTTTTCTGTAAACTTTAACTTACACAGCACATTCCCTTTGTGTTAATTAAATGAATGGACCTTGAAGCCATTGTAACCTGTGGTGCCCAATCATGATGGAAATTAAGTGTTTCTCTTTACATTTAGCCTTCCCATCTTGATCTTTTGCACTATTACTTTAAATCCTTTTCCCCATGCTTACAAGGAACTTTAACTTAATTTCTGGAACTCCAAAACATGATGACAATGTGTGTGATGTGTAATATTCTTGATCTGATTGTGTTGCTAAGGAATATTCACAGAGATTGCCAAAGTAAGGAACACATTAATTTTATTTAAGAAACATCTTACTGTGGCTTCAACTTGCCATAAAGGGAGATGGTGAGGTGGGGAGATGTGGGGAAGCAAGATTATGTGACATTACATAATTTTCTAGGTTGTATACAGTGTCGCATTAAATCGCTACTTGTTCAGTATTCTTGATGGCTGTGTGGTATTATCATCAGACTATTAACCCAGAGACCCAGGTAATGATCTGGGGACTTGGGTTCAAATCCTGCTGAGGCAGATGGCAGAATTTGACTTCAATAAAAACCTGAAATTTGAGTCTAATGATGACTGTGAAACCATTGTCAAGTGGGGAGGAGAAAAACCATCTGATTCACTAATGTCATTTAGGGAAGAAAATGATCATTTTTCTCTGATCTGGCCTATATGTGACTCCAGACCCACAGAAATGTGGTTGACTCTTATCTGCCCTCTGGGAAATTAGGAATGGGCAATAAATGATGGAATAGTCGTCGATGCCCGCATCCCTTGAATTAATAGAGATAAGCCCTCTCTAGAGGACAAACAGTCGCTCCCTCTATTCCAATGTTGTTTGAATTTCCATACATAGCAAACGGCTTTAATGTAAAATCTCACACAAGCCTTCAGGCGTCAACAGTTTACAAAGAAGGCTATGGTGTCAATGGTTTTTGAATAAAATGACAATCCATTGATTTTGTGCTCCAGATCCAGGACATTTACCGGGAAAATTACATTGGGAGTCCAACTCGACAGCCAGCATCCTGGAACATCCCAGAGAAAGATACTTGGAATATGTACCCAATCTTGAGTTGTTACAGGAGGATTATGTCATCGGATCCCCCTTTCCTTTTCATTCAATGACAAGGGCTGCATTTATGTAGCACCTTTAGCATTCAAAGGTGCTTCACAGCAACATTTTGTCTATTCATTCACCAGATGTGGGCATCACTGACTAGGCCAACTGTCATTGCCTATCTTTGGTTGCCCAGAGGGCAGTTAAGAATCAAGCAGATTGCTATGGGTCTGGAATAACATGTATGCAAGCTGCAGATTTCCTTTCCTAAAGTACATTAAGTGAGTCAGATGGTTTTTTTTCCAACAATTGACAGTTGTTTCATGGTTGTCATTAGACTCTTCCTTCCAGATTTTAATTGATCTCAAATTCTACCATCTTCCATTATCAGATTTGAACCCATGTCCCCAAAACATTACGTGGGTCTCTTAATTAATTGCCTAGCAACAATAGCGCTAGGCCATCACCTCTCCAACTTTGCCTGCACATTTGCAAATAAAATTTCTCACAAAGCCACAAACAGATATTAGAAGCAACGACCAAATGCTTGATCAAAGTGGTAAATTTTAAGAAGTGGCTTTTAGGAAAAAAGAGATAAATAAGTGGGATGGTTTAAGGGGAGAACTCTAAAGATTAGAGCCCAGACAGCTGAAGGTAGGGTCGCCAATGGCAGCACAATGGAAAAGGACAGATACACAAGAGGTCACAACTGGAGTAGTCTGGAGAAGACAGTTGCAAGGATGGAAGAGATTATAGAGATTGGGAGGAGTGAAGGAATGGCAGGGTTTGAAAACAAAGATAAACAATTTATTGTAAAAATATCTCCATTTGAGACGTACAACATTATGGGAGACATATATAAGGTAAACAGGAAAAGACTTTTCCCCTTGATGGAGTGATCAATGATGAGGGGCATAAATTTAAAAGCAGGAGGTTTAGATGGGATGTGAGGGCTTTATTTCACCCAGAGGTTGGTGGGATTCTGGAACTCACTGCCTTAAAGAATGATAAGGCAGAAACCCTTATAACATTTAAGAAGTAATTAGATGCGCATTTGCGATGCCAAGGCATACAAGGCTATGGGTCAAGTGCTGGAAACGGGATCAGAATAGATGATGATTGCTTTTTGACCAGTGGAGACTTGAATGGCTGAGGGACTTTCTTCTGTGTTGTAGATCTCAATGCCTGTCTGATTCTAATTTTCTCCCAATCTCAATTAATACTGAATTTGATATGCTTCACTTGGTAAATTAATCCCAAAGCTTGAGTTGAAGAAGCTGGTCCCACATCCCTTTTGACATTCAGCACATAACATCTGAGGTATTTTCCCCAGTAAAGTAGTTTTTGTTTCGGAGTGGTAAGTGGAAATCACAGTGTGAGACAAAGCCAATTGGGCCTTTGTTTTTTTTGTTACACATGATCAGAACTTGCTGGAGAAACTCAGCAGGTCTGACAGCTCTGTGGGGAGAAATTGCAGTTAACATTTCAGGTCCAGTGACTCTTCTTCAGAACTGATAATAGCTAAGAAAAACATGGAGCATCGGAGGATGAGGGGTGACCTAATAAAGGTTTATAAAATCATGAGAGACATGGATAGGGTGAATAGGCAAGGTCTTTTCCCCAGGGTGGGGGAGTCCAAAACAAGAGGGCATAGGTTTAAGGTTAGAGGGGAAAGATATAAAAGGGATCTAAGGGGCAACTTTTTCACGCAGATGGTGGTGTGTATGAAATGAGTTGCCAGAGGAGGTGGTGGAGGCTGGTATGATTACAACATTTAAAACATCTGGATGGGTATATGAATAGGAAGGGTGAAGAAGAATACGGGCCAAATGCTGGCAAATGGGACTAGATTTATACAGGATGAGTTGAACCAAAGGGTCTGTTTCCTTGCTGTATATCTCTATGACTCTATAAGACAGTGGGTGCGATGGGTAAGGGAGTGAGAGCATAGATGGAGATGGAGCCCGGGGGAGAGAAAGACAGTTAGGCAAATGAAGGGATGGATAATGGTAAGCCAGGGAAGGAGAAAAGCTGAAAATGATCCATCTGCCCCTCATCCCCACCTCCTTGACTTGTCCATCTTCTCTCCCAACTATCCGCTCCTCCCACCTCACTGACCAAACCCCACCATTGCCTACCTGCACTCACCTACCACCACCCCACCTACCTTCCCCAGCCCCATCCCTCCTCTCTCTATTTATTTCAGAGCCCCCTACCCCTCCCCCATTTCTGAAGAAGGGCCCCGACCCAAAACGTCAGCTTTCCTGTTCCTCTGATGCTGCCTGGCCTGCTGTGTCCCTCCAGCTCCACACTGTGTTATCTCAGACTCCAGCATTGGCAGTTCTTTACTATCTCCTTAAGTTGAGTTGGTTGCGCTGAAAGCAGCCCATGTGATGACAGGGCCAGGGGTGTGGGAGTGGGCTACAGACATGGAAGAAGGTGCTCAGGCCTTCAGAATATTGAACTCAACATTGGGTCTTGAAGGCTGCAGGGTCCCCAAGCAGCAAATGAGATGCTGTTCTTCCAGCTTGCACTGAGCTTCACTGGAGCTCAAGACAGAGATGTTGACCAAGCAACACAGTGGTGTATTGAAGTGGCAGGGAACAGGATAGTCAGCTTTTGTGGACAGAACATAGGCATTCTGCAAAGCGGTTGTCCAGTCTGCATTTCAACTCCTTAGTGTGGAGGAGACCACATTGTGAACAGTGATACATTACGCTAGATTGAATGGTAAATTGCTGCTTAACCTAGAAAGTGTGTCTGCAGCCTTGGATAGTGAGGAGGGAGGAAGTAAATGGGCATGTGTTATGCCTCCTGCAATTGCATGGGGAAGTGTTGGGAGTGGAGGAGGCGTGAACCAGGGTGTCCTGGAGGAAATGGAATGCTGACAAGGGGGGGTAGGGAATGTGTGTCCTGAGGAGGCAGAAAAGCTAGCTTATGATTCTTTGGATGCAGATGCTGGTAGGGTGGAAAGTAAGAATTGGGAGAGCCTATCGCTGTTGTGATAGAGGAGGGGTGAGGGCAGAAATGTGTTAAATGGATCAGACATGGCTGAGGACCCTGTCAACCACAGTGGCAGGGAATCCATGGTAGAGGAAAAGGTGGACGTTTCTGAGACAGTCCCCCACTGTGGAAGAAAACATCATCAGAAAAGATGCAACAGAGATGGAGAAACTGGAAGAATGGAATAGAGTCTTTACAGGAGTAGGATGCGAAGATGTATAGTCCAGATAACTGTGGGAGTCCGTGGGTTTTTAGTGGATATCGGTGGTCAGCCTATCCCCAGAAATGGAAACAGAGATGTCGAGGAATGGAAGGAAGGATCAGAGATGAACCAGGTGAAGGTGAGAGCAGAGTGGAAACTGGAAGTGAAATTGATACATTTTTCCAACTCCAGACGAAAGAGGGAATAGCACTGATGATGTCATCAAAGTACCAGAGAAAGTATTGTGAGAAGGACCAAGTAGGGTTGGAACAAAGAATGTTTCACATACTCCACAAAGAGACAGGCATAACTGAGGCCCATGCAGGTACCCATGGCTACACCTTTGATCTGCCCTAGCTATCAGTGACTGTATCTGACTGTAGTTAGTTTCTGCAAATTATTTTGGTTCTTTGTCAGTACATAGCTCACTAGCATAGATAATTCCATCCTTCCTCCACAGTGTCTTACACGTCACTGCTCACATGACCCTTCTTTCATTATATACATTACCATCTCACTAACATATCGATTCTCATTATATTACATCTGTCCCTTTATCTCACTTCCTTCCATTGGAGCAATTCCTAAACCTACATCTTTGACTAAGCTCAATATCATATTCTGTTTTGTAATGTTTCTGTGAAGGTCTTGAATAGTTTTATTATGTGAATGGCACTATACATGGTGTTAATTCATTTGAAGTACAAAAAAATTTGCAAATATGGTGAAATTTGACGAAAGGGCTTCCCACCACAGCAGCCAATGGCTGGAATTTCAATCCAATTCATAAGATTTGAAACTGAAAGCTAGTGCCATGGTCACCATCCACGAAACCATCATCAATTGCCATAAAACATTATTTGATTCACTAATGTCTTTTCAGGAAGGAAATTTGCTTGTCTTTAACTGGTCTGGTCTACATGTGACTCCAGAGCGACAGCAATGTGCGTGCCTCTTCTCTGCTCATGGGAATGGTCCAACAAGCCACTTCAAGTTCAAGGGCATTTAGAGGCAGCAACAAACGCTAGCTTTGCCAGCAATGTCCACATCCCATTGAAGGAGAAAATAAAAAGAACCGAATTTCCCACCTACAGCACATGAACTGCAGTGGTTGGCAAAAACGGCACAGTGGCTCAGTGGTTAGCACTGCTGCCTCACAGCACCAAGGAGCTGGCTTCAATTCCACCCTTAGGTGACTACCTGTGCAGAGTTTGCACTTCCTCCCCATGTCTGCATGGGTTTCCTCCGGGTGTTCTGCTTTCCTCCCACAATCCAAAGATGTGCAGGTTAGGTGGATTGGCCATGCTCAATTGCCCCCCAGTGTGCAGGTTATGTGGAACTGCAGAGTTGTAAGAGATAGGGTAGGGAGTATGTCTGGGTGGGACGCTCTCTAGAGGGTCAGTGTGACTTGATGGGCTGAATGGCCTGCTCCCATATTGTAGGGACTCGAAGACAGCTCACCACTACCTTCCCAAGGGCAACTAGGGACATGCAATAAATGCTGGCCCAGTCAGCAACTCGCACCTCCCATTAGTGAAGTATCTACAAGAAAGTGCTCAATCGCAGCTGGCTGTACAAAAGTGGTACTCACCTCAGGCAATGGACAATCCTCAAGGACAGAAAGGGATCATGCCCCTTCTCAGGTGCAAGTAGAAGATGTGAAGTGAAATGGGTTCAGGTGGCAATAATTCTGGGTATGGTTATTGGACACCAGACTTATCCTGACCAGTAAGAAAGGTGAAAAGCATGCATTTGGACCATCATGAAGAGTAATCTCACGGCATTCCCAAGCGCTAATTCTAAGTGGTTAGAGAATGATAAAAAGTGTCATACAGTCAACACAAACGGTGAACAGCGACATTTTCACACTTACGAATTAGAGAACAAACAAATAAAGCCTCACAATGTTTGGAGAATCTGAGATTCGAACTAAACTATTTAAAAATAGCTTAGCACAAGTTAGCTTGAGAGTCAAAGTTGTACAAGCACTGATTGGTATCATCATAAAATAATGCAAGAGATTATTTTTCATGGGAGTGCATGACTCTCCACATCAATCCCATCAATAGTATATCAAAGCTTCAAAGAATGAAGTGTGTGTCTTGGAAGACTTCTTGGGGAACCCTTAAGAACTTGCACAACTTAAAATGGAAGGCAAAAAGATCGGGAACATCATCTTTTTTTATTTGTTCATGAGGTTGGGTATCACTGCCGAGGCCAGCATTTATTACACACACCTATTTGCCAAGTTGGGGAGCTAAGAGTCAAACACATTGCTGTGGATCTGGAGTCACATGTAGGCCAGACCAAGTAAGGATGGCAGATTTCTTTCAGTGAAGGTAATTAGTGAACCAGGTGGGCTTTTACATTGATAGTGGTTACCTGGTCACTGTTAAGCTAACTCTCAATTACAGATGTTTATGGAATTTACATTTCAACACCTGCCATGGTGAGATTCAAACCAATGTCTCCAGAACATTAGCCTCGGGCTCTGCATTACTAGACCAGTGACATTACCACTGCTTCCTCCTAAAATGTGCAATTTGCAGATCAATGACTTATTTACAGTACAAGGAAATTCTGGGTTTAAAAGATATTTGCAAACAAATATTCATAAATAAATGTTACCAAGAATGCATCAAATAAGGGAGAAAGATGAAGGATCTGCAAATGACATATTGTACACACCAGGTTTGGAGAGTGAGTACAAAAAGGAATTGCAAATGTACCATATTGTCCTGTCTCTAACCTCATCACTCCTGGGTGAAAAGGAAAAGTTTCCCTACTATCTCAGATCTTGTGTACACTGAATAAGTTACTGGACTATGATCTAAGACTAACCAGTCAGAAATCATAGAATCCCTACAGTGTGGAAACAGGCTATTCAGCCCACCAAGGCCACCCCAACCCTTCGAAGAGTTTCCCAGCCATACTCACCCTCTACCCTATCTCTGTAACCCATATATACCATGGTTAATCCACAAAGTCAGAGTGGCCAATCCAAACCTGCACATCTTTGGACTGTGGGAGGCAACAGTCACAGGCACGGAGAGAACATGCAAACTCCACACAGACAGTCACCTGAGCATGGAATCAAACCCGGGTCCCTGGCGCTGTGAAGCATCAGTGTTAATTACTGAGCCACAGTGTCACCCCAACATTTTTTTTAATAGGATTATAGAATCACTATAGTACAGAACAGGCCAATCAATCCATTGAGTCCACACTGACCCTTTGATTAGAATCCCAACCGGACCCACTCCCCAGAACAGGCAGAATCTTTGATGTGAAATGGATACTATAACTATAATCTGCAATCATAAGCAACTCAAATGCCATTTGCTGCATTAAGAGAAATAAATCTGTATTGCACTTTATGTAAACTAAACTTTGAACTGTTCTGTAACGTCAGTCCGTCTTTTCTCCTGTCCTCCATTAGATGGGTCCATACCTATGGGCAAAATGTTGACACGGTTTGCCATTGCCTTCTGCAGGATGGACTGACTAGGAAACTCTGGTGCTCTCGTCGTCTACCATTTGGCAAATTGGAAAGAATTACTGGCTGACAATCAACTGATTTGGATGTGTTATGGCCAACAAATCCAGACATGGGATTCGAACCTGGAGTTTCAGGTCCAGGTTTAGGGTCTCTGGAACAGTGTCACAAGAACTTCTGTCATGACATGCGGTTTTATTAATTTTACAACATAAATATACTTTAGGTAAAAGTTATAAAAGTGGCTTTTCTTCTGAACTCTGCCATTATGCTGAAACTGGGTTAGGAGCTTGTAATGGGGTGGGAAATGGTCACTCAATATGATTTACCCCTGCAGTTAATTAATAACAACAGTTATTAAGGCTGAGGGTCTTGAGGCTGTTTTCGTTAGAGAGAAGAAGGTTAAGAGATGACTTGATAGAGACATACAAGATGATCAGAGGATTAGATAGGGTGGACAGTGGGAGACTTTTTCCTCGATGGTGATGGCTAGCACGAGGGGACATAGCTTTAAATTGAGGGGTGATAGATATAGGACAGATGTCAGAGGTAGGTTCTTTACTCAGAGAGTAGTAAGGGCATGGAATGCCCTGCCTGCAAAAGTAGTAGACTCGCCCACTTTAAGGGCATTTAAATGGTCATTGGATAAACATATGGATGATAATGGAATAGTTTAGGTCAGATGGGCTTCAGATTGGTTTCACAGGTCGGCGCAACATCGAGGGCCGAAGGGCCTGTACTGCACTGTAATGTTCTATGTTCTATGTTCTATGTCACCTCCAGGCAGTGCATTCCAAACCCAAACTACTTGCCATGTGAAAATGTTTTTTCTCCAGTCAGACTCGCCATACTAGCAAATCGTTGTAAATCCATGCCCTCTCGTTCTGGATTCTTTGACACTAGTGCTACTTCTTCAGTTTTATAGAAGTATTCCAAATGCAATGGAATGGAAGAAATTCAACTCTTGCTGTACCTCGCACTCTGCCGTTCTGTGGTTGTGCAGGAAATGGATTGGCAATTTTCCTAATTGCCAAACCAATCTGAGTTTAATCAGGAAGGAAAAAACATTCCAGTGTTTATGTTTAAAAGGAAATCATGAATGCAGAGTTCACTGGAAGCAACGAGACTCCTCCAGACCTGGAGTCACACTTGCCCTGGCTGATCTACTTTTCCATTCCACCAATGAAATCTGTTGTAACATACCACAAACTTGCCTCGCTAGTGATGATTCTGAAGAAGTGACAAAACAGTGGCCTATTACCAGTAGCAGTCGGGGGTGCATGCAGATGAATGGGAACATGGATTGAAACCAACACGAGGCCAACAAGTCTCTATGTGTACACAACTACATCACCCAAGTGTCATTAAGTGGCCAGGGCCTGGACACTTCTGTAAAGTTAAATTTAATACATAAATTAGCAATTTGCGACCCTTCTGCTTGTGATTCTTGGCAAAAATGTCGAAACGGATGGCTGAATTCTTACAGAAAAGTTAACCAATTGCCCTCCCCAGTCTCTAGCAGAGTTCTAAACATTCAAACATAGCAGTAGGAGTAGGCCATTCAGCCCGTTGATCTTGCTCCATCATTCAACTACATCTTAGCTGATCTTCCATTCCGACACTATTTTCCCACATTATTCATCAATATCTTTAATATCTAGGAATCTATCAATTTCTGTCCAATCCCGTCCCTAACAGAAAGCATGGAATGACAGAAAACGGGAGAAGTAGGTCTTTCGAGCCTGCTCTTTCATTCAATATGATCACGGCTGATCATCCAACTCAGTCCCTTGTTCCCATTTTCTCCCCCTACCCTTTGATCCTTCACTTAAGCAAGAGCAGAAAGCACACTAATAATTAAATAAAAAGACTAACTGGACTCATTATAAATTTGTTAATTGGCAAAGGACATAACACCCAAAGAAACAATTCAACAGATGAGTGCTTAAGACAAGATCAGACTTGACACAGATAATTAAAAAGTGCAGGGAACTTCCGTCAGCTCCTCAACAGAGAGGAACTGCTTCTGTCTGAAAGTACCATGTAGCAGGAAAAACTAGTGCCAGTGATATGCTTTCCTGCCAGTTCAAATGACTAGAGGCTAACACAGAACCAGTTGGAAACTTCAATCAAAATGTTGCTCCTCAGGCATTGCTTCTCTGTCCTCAGCTGACCTATTGTTGCATACCTGTGGAGAATTATAGGTCAATGGGTTTACACATCATCCTCCTGGCAAATGGCCCCTGCGTGCAAGGCTTTTCATCAATACTTATTCAACGCTGCTCCAAATTCCATCATCAAGCTAGACCTGGAGTTAACTATTCTCACTCCTATTGCCTTTTTAGCACACCTGCAACACAAACTTACGATTTGAGTTTTATCCATCACTGGGACATGGACTATAAGGACAAACAATCTTACTGAACATTCAGGCACATTGAGTTAAACTGGTTAGCATGAAGTAAATGCTCAGAAATCACACAATGTTTCGCCAGCCCTGAAAACAGGTACCACATGTTGGATGGTCCTATGATAATTGATGGTGGCCCTGGAATGTAGGCATTGATGGGAGAGCTGTTCTGACTGCACAAAAAACACAACAATCAGGCGAAATTATGCTGCTTTACCACAGACCCCATATTCATATGGCCTGGGAAAATTTTCATTATTCTTTTGCTTCAGATTTATTTTAAAAATTTGGAATTAATAAAGTGCAAAGAAAACACTTTAAAACCCACACAATGGGGCAAAACACAGCCATAACAGAGGATTAAAAACTGGGCCTGAAAACCCAACGGCCAAAATCAAATGAAAATAATTGCAGAGGATATTACAAGTCTTGAGATGATGTGACAACAATGGATCAAGCTCAGCTAATAAAATTGAGACATGGCAAGACCCAGCACAAAAAACACATGTCCCTTTTTATGCCTCCCCTATTCTATTATCGAATCGAAGAAAAATATGACTTTGCACTTGTGCTGTTTTAGTAACAATTTAAAACTAAGTACAAGGCCAGGTTCTCCCAACACTTTTATTTCCCCTTAAATCCTTTTCCCTCCGACCTGACAGTAGACCACAGGCCCAGCAGCTTTCCAGTCGGAGAATGAGAAGGGAATGCAAGTATTGAGAGGGGAGAGATCTGTACCGTCTGTCAGCCCTTCTGAGCTGGGAACAATTGGTTGGCTAACAAGGAGAGGTTTGGATGAATTAAGACACTATGAGCAATATCCCTCAACTCAATGCCTTAAAGAAAAATCAATTATTTTTAATAAATAGACAGTCAGTATTGGCAGATATTTGGATCCTATCAAAAGGAAGAAATGGGTGGGGGAGCTTTTTACTCCAAACAGTCTGGTAGATTGGTTTAATTCTGTTCGACAACAGTGTCTAGCTGTTGTCATTTTCTTTTTGTTTGATTAAAGGAGCCCCCACTGACATGGGGAAGTAACAATAGCTACTTACTGTGGCCAGATGTTATTTTCCCTTTCCAAGATCCTGACTGTGGCGCCGTGACAGGAGAGATGCAGAAGAAGCAGAGAAAAACCGAGAAAACAGACAAGGATAAATCTGAAGCTCCGTGTACTGCCAGCTTTTGTATTTAGCTGTACTCTGAGCAGCACGGTTAGCTTCAGGCATGCTCTGTGCCGAGTAAATCACATGACTGCCAGCTGAATGACCTACCAAACCCCAACCTTATATAGAGAATGGCAAGGCAACAGTCAGGGGATGACATTTTTACAGGGTGCTCTGTGCTGAATCATTTGTGCTCCATTCTGTTTTGCACCCATTCTGCAGTTTGCAAGGAATGCCATCTTATTCATGTAACAGCGCTGTTAGATCATTTAAATTGTATCTCGTTTGAAAATTATTCGTGGTATAAATGTGTCATGGGCAGTGCTTAACAACGGGATAAGAGAAACTGTGTGATGTGCAATCACTTTCAACTCCTCATAAAGTGACCCTCTGATCAAAATGGCTATATTGTGCTTGAAGCACTTTTTGTTGCAGCTTGTGCTTTTTGAACGAATAATTTTATTCACTGAAATATAAAACACCAGTGTCATTAAAACTCTGACTAAAGTACTCTGAAGATTGTCACTTTTCCCGAAAATTTACACTGTTTTTCTTTCTTTTGAGACCAACTGGAAAATATTGTCATTTCAAAAGGAGTCCTTATCTGTAACCACTTTTTGTTTTCCAAGTTCCAACCCTCTGTTTTTGTCTCTCATCATTTAAAACAATCATTGTTGCTTCCATAGATTTTTTTCTCTCTAGCTCAGTATTACACTCACCTATGAGTTAGAGGATTGTGGGTTCAAGACCCGCTCCACAAGACTGGTGAAATAACATTTAGGCTGACACTCCAGTACTGAGGGACTGCTGCAATGTTGCCAATGTTAAACAAGCCACTCGACTAACTGGGGGAATTCTCCCAATAGTATTAGGACCAATGTGGAAATATCATTATTTGGTCATCATTGCTGCTTGGGTGTGAGCAAATTGACGAGAATGCTTGCATTTGAAAAGCTTAGTTAGTTGGAAAACACTTTGAGATGTCATGAAGTTGTGAAAGGTTACAAGTATTTCTGTATTCTTTCCTCTCAACTGTAAATGTGCCATCTTTAATGGTCTCCATTCACATCATGTTTGTTTAGGACTGCGACATATACCAACTCATTTTTCCAAGAACTGAAATTTGCAGAGCTCCTAAACTTTCTCACAATGCATTAGGTTATACAATAGACGGACTCTAAAAGAAAAGAAGATTGGAATCACCCAAATAACAATTGTTTTCATCTTGTTTCCTCCAACAAAAGTATTGGTGTTTTGCACTACAGTCTTTAATCTTCAACCATGATTCTCAATGTCTACCATCTATATTGTATGCCACAAGTTTTACTGCAGAAGCAAAGTTTTCTTTAAAATTATGCTTTTCCTTTGAAGTTACTTAACATTGGGACAACATTCCTGACCTGGAGCTAAAACTTACCAACAATTTAGCAATTTATACTAGGTTTCTATGACTAAACAATTGCTAAGTACAGAATACCTCAGATGTTATAAATCAATGCTGGGAAAGCCATAAAAGACAATCTAAACATTACCCTTTCACATTCATTGGCATTAGAATCACTGAATCCTCCATTATTAATACCCTTGGGTTACTATTGATCAAAAACTCAATTGCACTCTCAGTATAAATACAGTGGTGACAAGAGCAGGTCAGAGGCTATGAATACTGCAATTAACTCACCTCCTAATTCCCAAAGGCCAGCCCACCATTTACAAGGTGCAAGTCAGGAGTGTGATGGAATATTCCCCACTTGTGTAGATGGGTGCAGTTCCAACAACACTCAAGAAGCTTGACATCATCCAGGACTTAACACCCCACTTGATTGGCACCATGTCCAAAAGCATCCACTCCCTCCACCACAGGTGCTCGGTAGCAGCAGTGTGTACAATTGACAAGATGCACTGCAGAAATTCACCAAAGATTTTTAGACAGCACCTTCCAATCCCACAACCACTTCCATCAAGAAGGATAAGGGTAGCAAACATATGGGAACACCACTATTTGCAAGTCCCCATCCAAGCCACTCACCATCCTGACTTGGAAATATATTACAGTTCTTTCACTGTTGCTGGATGAAAATCCTGGATCTCCCTCCCTAGGGGCATTGTGCACATGAAACGCAATGCTTCAAGAAGGCATCTTATCACCACCTTCTCAAGGGCAACTAGGAATGGGCAGTAAATGCTAGCCCCAACAATGACACCCACATCCTACAAGTGAATAAAAACAAGAAATGCAAATGCTGGAAACCTGAAACAAATCATAACAGAAAGTGGTGGAGAAACTCAGCAGGTCTGACAGCATATGTGGAGAGAGAAACAAAGTTAACGTTCTGAGTCCAGATCCCTTCAAAGTCCAATCTTATGTTTTCTTGGAGAGTTTTTTGCCTTAATATTACATTAGGAATGGGGACATTAATTTATTTAATTAAAATTTATGATTAATAACAAAATAAATGTATTGAAATTGGGACATAACTAGTCATAGAGTATAGCAGTTGGGATATCATGTTGCAGCTGTAATGGACATTAGTCAGGATACTTTTGGAAATAATGCATTTAGTTCTCGTTGCCCTGCTGTAGAAAAGATGTTGTTAAACTTGAAAGGGTTCAGAAAAGATTACCAAGGGTGTTGCCAGGGTTGGAGGGTTTGAGCTATAGGGAGAGGCTGAATTGACTGGGGCTGATTTCCCAAGAGCGTTGGAGGCTGAGGGGTGACTTTATAGAGGTTTATAAAATCATGAGGGGCATCGATAGGATGAATAGCCAAGGTTTTTATTTCCCAGGGTAGGGGAGTCCAAAACTAGAGGGCATAGGCTTAGGGTGAGAGGGGAAAGATTTAAAAGGGATCTAAGGGACACATTTTCATTCAGAGGATGGTACATGTATGGAATGAGCTGCCAGAGGAAGTGGTGGAAGCTGGTACAATTACAACATTTAAAAGGCATCTGAATGGGTACATAAATAGGAAAGCTTTAGATGGATAAGGGCCAAATGCTGGCAATGGGACTAGATTTATTTAGGATATCTGGTCAGCGTGGGCGAAATGTACCAAAGAATCTGTTTCTGTAAGTATGACTATGACAGAAATAGGGTTCCTAAATATATAATAGTCACGAATAAATCCAGTGGGGAATTCTGGATTTTTTTATTACCAAGGAATGATTAGAATGGAGAGCTTACAAGCACAAGGTATCATTGCAAATAGTAGTATAGATGTATTAATGGTAAGCTGAATATGTACATGAGAGAGGAAGGGATTGACCAATATTGGGATGGGATTGGATGAGAAAGGATGGGAGGAAGCTTATGTGAAACGTAAACACCAGCATGAAGCTAATGGGTGGAATGTCTTGCTCCTGAGCAAATACTTTACCATCAAGGAAATAACAGAACAGTTCTTCAGCATATATTCTACCTGAATGTATTCAAAGATCTAGCACGCCAAAGATACCTTTACAATGTTATGCAATGAGCACTTAGTTATTCGAGAAATGTTAAGTGGAATTTTAAGGTTACCATGAAAGTATCACCTTCTCAACCTTTCTGTTAGACTGAGGACTGGTGACTCTATGACTCATCTTTCTCTAATGGGAGAGCAGCACTATGGTCCTCTAAGATTTTGGTGACTTTTTTTACTTACATAGTTTGTTTCCATAGACTGATCATAGTATTCAACTCTCTTTTTGTTTGTCTTTACCTGGAACTTTTCTCTAAAATTTAGAAGGTTAAGAGATATTATGATCAAAGACTTCACATTTTCACCAAAAAGTAATTAGTTCTTCCTTGGGTGATGTCTGTCTATGTACCAAGTTTAGTTGGAATTCGATCATTTCTTATTTAGACATACTGTTTTTAATGGGTTGGCTGGATTGGCTAGTTCACAATGCAGAGTGACAGCGACAGCATGGGTTCAATTCCCATGATGGATCCTTGATTTTTTTTAAAGGACCCATTAATATTGGGAGATAAGACAAATTGCCTTCTTTGCTCAATGTTATGGCTATCTTATTTAGAATGCTGTCTGTTTTAGAATGTTGTGGATTGTCTGTCAAAATGTGAGCAGAGTTTTCAGAGCAGGCTGTTGACTATGTTTTGAAGAGAAACGTCCTCTGTGAGATGGAAGTTCTTCATAAAAATATTTATTTTCATAGCTTTTTTTGTTACAAAGCATCAGCCAGGCAGGGGAGAAACCTCAAGGAAGAACTGTGTAATAATATAAACACTGATTTAACACAGCCCTCTATTTTATGTTTTGATCCCCTCTTCACTCTTTGGCCAATGAAATTGATTCAAATTCTCGGGATGGTGCGGAAAAGTCTCATGGTTATCTGGCCAATGAGGTTTCCCCACAGATGTCTCCTAATTTTTCTGAATTCGAAATTTCCTGAGTAATCATTTGAGGATTACTTCTAAAAGTGTGCCCTATAATAACATTGAAGGCTCTATTCCTGCTATGTCAATATCACAAGTCAATGACAGGCTATGGTAACAGCATTGTTGATGACAAGTGCTGTTAGCACAACAAATAGGCCCCAGTACTGAACAAAACACCCAGTTGCACTGAGAATAATGAAAAAGCAGAGACTTTAATCTCGGAGTTCACGATTTATGATATCACCCAATGCAACCAGACTAGATTCTATTAGACCAGTGATGTGCAATCTTCAGATGTCTATTTCAGTCTCTTTAAAATTATCACAATTTCTTTTGTGTGCATGCAGAAATGCCTTTGTTGTTTTTAGAAGCAGAATTCAATATCTATTTTAGTTAAATCCTTCCACTGAGCATGTCCAACCAAAATTTAGTATGCAAACATAACAGAACCTTTTAACAACTCACCTAGATGTGAATAAATGTGTCGTTCACTCAATGAAGGTGAGAATGTCAAAGCCTACCCTTGTAGTTAATCTTTTCATTTCTATTTCACTGTTTTTACAACATTTTTCAAATGACCTTTTCCACTTGTCCAATGAACACTGGCTAGACTCTGTAATGAGCAGTCCTGCTCTCCTTTCTATCTGTCTGCAGGTATAGAGTATGATGTCTATCAGCTAAATTTTCCCACATTGGTTTTGTTCTTTCCTGTCATTGGCTTTGATGCTGGTAGAGATTGGAGGCCAGTTTGGCCAACTGAGCTGCTCATCTAAGCATAGTTAGAAGTCTGAAATCATGGTAAGCAAAAATGTTAGCGTGTGTAGTAAGTAGCCAATCCGCTATCATGCATTTCACACGACCTTTAAAGCTCAGTCTCACTCTCTAGATCTCAATCTGTCAAACAAAGCTCCAAACACCTTTTTATGAACTTGTTCATAAAACTCCCTGAAGTGGAAAGTGAACCCATAACCTTCTAATCCAGAGTTGAGAATGCTAAACACTGAGGCATTTCTGATGCTTAAAGCAAGCAAGAGAAGGTTAAAAAGCAGAAATAAGTCACAAGAAAAGTATGCTGGCTCAGGAGTCTACAGTATGAAGCATATCCGTTTATGCACATGTTGGAGCTCTGGTCAGACTGCAAATTTTATTTCCTTTGAGAGATTCACTAGGGAATTGCAGACTGCAGTAGGGAGAGGAGGCCTAAGAATTAAAGGAAGTGCTAGTTCTTGGTGCAGAAGGCAGGAATAGTCACACTGTAGGTCCTGGAAGATATTTGGCCAAGGAAAGCTACAATGGCTCCATTGAACTGGTGAACCTCCAGATTAGTGGGCAAATCTGATATTAATTGCATTTGTAACATGCCGGGGGAGGGTGTACCAGCTTGCAGGAGGCTATACCGAGAGGGCAGTAAATACTCGGCATCTTATATCCAGCTGCTTGTGTAAAAGTTGGTGGGGGGGAGTGTTTTCGCAAAGCTTTTCTGGGGCCTGCTCCTGCTGCAGAAAACACAGTTGTGGTCAATTGTTCAGTGTACAATAAGTGCTTTTGTTCACCGTTGATTGCTCAACCAGTGTGATTTGTTAAAGCTGAGTGTGGTGTGTGAGAAAAGAGAAATTGAACTACAGGCAAATAGCTGTAAATATGACTCTGAGGCATCCAGGAACACAACAGAGACTCAGAAGCTACACTATAATTATATATTTCAGGATTATTTGTGTACCAAGAGCACTCCTTCATGCCTCACAAGGAAGCCTTGGATTTCCTTCACATCAGGTTAACTTCCCACTCAGGATCAGATGCTTTCTCTTCACCAGTTTGGTCTATAATTTGATCACAGGCAACCAAATTGATCATTGGTTGTGATTCTTTTTTCTATAATAGACGTCCTCCATTAGAATATTAAAACACAGAACAACATTCAGCCCATTGTTCCAAGGCCAGCTCTTTGGAGGGCATTATGACTAATGCCAGTCCTCAGTACCCTGTAATTTATTTTCCTCCAAGTACTTAGCAAATTCCATTTTGAATGTTACAACTGAATGTGCATCTATCACTCTTTCAAACAGTGCATTCCAGAGTACGATTGACTGGTTTGAAATAATGCTCCCTCATGTCACCCTTGGGTTCTGTCGTCAATCACATTAATCACTTTCTTCTGCTTCCTGGCCATCTGCTGCTGCCTTAAACGTTACCAAATGTGATACATCCATCACCCCTGTGCTCGCTGGCCTACACCAGCTGTCAGCTCAATAATAACACGTCCCAATCTTGTTTTCATATCCCTCCAAAGTCTTGATTGCCCCTTATTCTGCAATCTTCTCCCATCCTATCAACCTCTGAGATATCTGCATTCCTCAATTCTACTTTCTTGACCATCCCTATGGCTTCACTATCGATGTTCTTGTCTCAACAACTTAGGTCTAAATGAACACTAGCTCGCTCTCAAGGATTTCCATGAACATTAACGGGCTGCCTTATGTAGCTAACATGAGTCTTTCTCCCAGTGACCCTTACTTACCAAGAACTGACACCTAGGTTCTGAGGAAATCAATGTATATCTCTGTGAAGGAGAACAGGAGCTATCCTCAGTAGAAGCGACAATGCTTGGGGAGGAAGTAACACAGCTATACAGAGTGATCCAGAGAAAGATAGTTACTGGCAGAAAAACACCACCCCTGTTGGAAAGAATTTAAGAGTTTTAATTATTTGCAAGACGGCACAGGGTGGCACGGTGGCTCAGGGGTTAGCACTGCTGCCTCACAGCGCCAGTGACCTGGGTTTGATTCCATCTTCGGGCTACTGTGTATGTGCAGTTTGCAAATTCTCCCTGTGTCAGTGTGGGTTTCCTCCAGGTGCTCCAGTTTCCTCCCACAGTCCAGGTTAGGGTGGATTGGCCATGGGAAATGAAGGGTTACGGGTACAGGTTGGGGGGTGGGTTTGGGTGGGATGCTCCTCGGAGGTTCAGCGCGACCTGATGGGCTGAATGGCCTGCTTCCACACTGCAGGGATTCTATGATTCTAGGTGCTTCAATTGCCATCCTTTCCAAGGAGTGGCAATCTTGCACAGTTCATTGGCTAGAGAAGGGGTATAGGGTTTGGAATAGGGGGACTATTGAGTCCAGATTTGGAGGGAATGGGTGCAAGGAGGGAGCAGGTCATGTCCAGCTCTGGAGGAGATTGAGGGAATAAGAAGCCTCCTGTCCAGGCAGCAAGGGAAGAGGGATCACGTCCAAAAGCAGGGGAAAGGGGATTCAGATCTTGGGGTGGAGTGCCAGTCCCAGGCATAGAGGGGGTGTTGAACCCAGCCCAGGTGGAGAGGGGTGTCAGGTCAGGATCCGGGGGGTTTGGAGAATCTTGGAGAAGTGTAGGTGGGGGTGTGTGAGTTACTTTGGGAAGGAATCAGCTGAATACTCACCCTGAAGTTTCTCCGACTGAAATGGATTCTTGCAGAGAATTCCAGGTGGAGTGAAATTGCTGAACGGAATCTTCAATTTCCCTGGCAGGTCTTTTGGAGTCTGTTATGTCGGGGACTGCCCAAGTGCAAATCCCATCTTTTCTTTATTCATTAACGGGATGAGGGCGTCGCTGGCTGGGCAGCATGTATTGCCCGTCCCTAATTGCCCAGAGGGCAGTTTAAGAGTCAAACACATTGCTATGGGTCTGGAGTCACATGTAGACCAGACCAGGTAAGGATGGCAGTTTCCTTCCCTAAAGGACATTAGTGATCTAGATGGGTTTTTCCGACAATCAACAATGGATTCATGACTATCATTAGATCCTTAATTCCAGATTTATTTTATTGAATTCGAATTCCACTATCTGCCGTGGCAGGATTCGAACATAACCCCAAACTAAACTAGTCCCACTTGCCTACTCCTGGCCCATATCCCTCCAAACCCTTCCTATTCACGTAATTATCCAAATGTCTTTCAATCATTGTAATTGTACCCACATCCACCACTTCCTCTGGAATACATGTCCCCTGAATATGACTGTTTCTGGGTTAATAGTCAAGAGACAATGCCACTAGGCCGTTGCCTCCCCTCAACAATGGGGCATCCTCTGCTATTAATCACTGGATAGGCCCAAGATAAAGCCAAAACAAAGAAGGATTGGTAACAGTGGAGTACTCATAGATAACCCTTGCCCTGTGCCCCAGACTGGAATCAAACCCAGGTTCCTGGCACTGTGAGGCAGCAGTGCTAACCACTGAGCCACCAATAGAAGTGACAAGCACCACAAGGTGGCAGGAGTGGTCATCTGGGAAAATGCCATAAGAGTGTGCTGGAGGCAGATTTAATTATTGTTTTCAAACAGGCATTAAATCATTTGAATTTGATCACTTTGCAAGCTTGGGCTTGGGATCAGACTCATCGGAGTGTCAGGGTCCCAAATGCGCTTGGAAAACTGTTCCCTTCAGAAACCACACACCTTGATTCCTACAATTGTTAAAGAAAGTCGCACTGTTGTCACATCTGATACACTTAAATTCCATCACCAAAGTAAATGATTTCTGAAGAAGGGTCTAGGCCCTAAACGTCAGCTTTCCTGCTCCTCTGATGCTGCTTGGCCTGCTGTGTTCATCCAGCTGTACACCTTGTTATCTCAGATTCTCCAGCATCTGCAGCTCCTACTATCTCTCACCAAAGTAACAAATGCTTGTAAGATAGATTTAAATCACAAGGAAATAAATACGAATAAGGATTAAGTCCACAATTTGCTTTGAATTGGGTGGTAAAAGCCAGTCAAGGCACAGATCCAGTCTTTGGCTTTTCTCAAGCTTGCTGATCTCTGGCAGAATTTCACTGCAGATGCTGCTAACAGGTCTCTGTGTCTCTGAGCAGGAGAAAGAGAATATCAGCTGGAGTTCACACTCCTAATTGTTTACCAGCGATTCCTGCTGGAAGGTGTATGTGTGTGGAAGTCAGGTGAGGACTCGGCTGTGCTGTTGCCAACAGTAAAACTGTCTGCCAGTTCTCACTGTCCAGACGTGAATGCTGGCCAATTAGGTAAAGTGCAGGAGATTTCCTAGCATTTCTCAGGAACAGCGACAAAGGGAGAAAATTAGAGGGAAGGAAAAGAAAATAAAAGACTTTTTTTTAAGGTTCTATTCATGTTAAATTGCACAGCTGCACAATTATTGAAATATCAAAAGGAACAACAGCAGCCCAGCATGTGAAGAAAAATCACGTTCTTGATACCGTTTTTTTAATAACTACCATTCCTCACAACATTCACAATGTCCCCATGTCAATTCCAGTGGAGTTTGTTGCATTTAATTTTCTTTCGAGGGGAACGTAAAAACAGGGGAAGAAAACAGTAATATCTGGAAATGAATGCTCTGGTCATACAGGAGCTGCATTTTAGAGGTGTACAAGACATCTAGGGTCGGTATGTGTTATTTGCAAGTTTTACAAACCTTTGCAGCCGTTGTGAAAAACATTCATGACCTTCAACTTGTTGTTTCATCACAGCTTTCCTTTTTTATTGCAAGGTAAAAATCAATGTTTGATCGAAGTCAGATGAAAACAAGCCCCTGGATTTGGAGGTAGTAGGAACTGCCGATGCTGGAGAATCTGAGATAACAAGGTGTAGAGCTGGATGAACACAGCAGGCCAAGCAGCATTAGAGGAGCAGGAAAGCTAACGTTTCGGTTCTGGACTCTTCTTTAGAAAAAGCCCCTGGATTTCATTTGTATATTGTTACGTCACCATACTCTTACCAGACCATAGGGCTGCTCTCGCATGAAAGAGAGATGACTGGTGGCAGTTTAACCTGAGGGTCACTATGTGTCAGGTGAGGTTGAAAAGGAGGAGAGCTCTTCATGGTAACCTCAGCTGGTGATGGAAATTGAACCCATGCTGTTTATATCACATTGCTTTGGGAAGCCAACTATCCAGCCAACTGAGCTAAATCCAGCCCATTGGAGCAAGCAGGACAAGCAAACATCAATACAGGAAAGGATAATGAAGCAGATAGCGTATTGGAGGGTCCAGGAGGACGCTGGTAGAACCCATAGCAGGATTTTTTTTTGGATGGAATCTGTTTTCCCACCCCACCACCTCCAAGAGCCAATGGGGAATAAATCCCTGCCAGCTCCCTGAAGGTGTTGAGCTTGCTCAGGGTGAGTGTTCTGGCCCTGTCCTGGAGGAAGTCCCACCTTAAAGAGCTGCGACCTAGTTGAATTGTAACTGACATCCACTTCTTGGATCATGGGCATTCCCCAAAGAAGAGAGAGCGGAGGGAGATTGGGAGTGTGAGGTTCAAGGTATCCCCTATGGCAAGGGAGGGCATTGAGAAACTGAGGGATCCAATTTGAAAGGCCAGCAGTAGGGTGGCAGAGTTTAAAGAGAGGGCATGAACTTGAAGGCGAGGGTACGATGGGCACAAGGCTTGCCAACTTAAGTTCCCCACCCCCGTGCCCAACACTAGCTCCCCAGTAAAATGTTCCAGGCCTTCCACTTGAGGCTGGTCTCCTTTGGCTTGAATAAGAATTAGAGATAACAATAGGATGAGGTACAAAAGAAGGCATTAACTGATGGTCCTGTCTGTTGACACCATTGGAAACCATCCCATATGCCAAGTTGGCATGACTCAAATGCATATATTTATTAATTGGCCATTTAAAGGCCATGATACCATCAAGTGTAGGGGTGTCATAAAGATAAGTGCCCAGAATGAGCTGTGAAACAGATTCGCATGCACCAGATTTCCACTCCTGAAGGAGGTAGCAGGAGCTGGGGAATTTCCCAGCTCATTGTTCCTACCTCAGGAGAAAGTGCCCTGTCAGACCCTAACTTTTACCTGTTGGCAGGGTAAACAGGCAAGGTCAGAGGTGGTGGGCATGGGATGAAGATGAGCCAATTGTCTCCAACTCCATGTTGCCTCATGGGATGCCAAATGCTGAGGCAGGCTGTCATTCTCTGGGACTTGTTCTGAGTTGTCTTAAGCCCTGTAGCTATCACTCCTCACATCCCATCCACTCTGTGTCACCTCCATACCATGACACCTCATGCCATCCTGTTTGCCCCAGTCGCCATCAGGAACCTTTAGAGTCACCGTGTCAACTAAATACCAACTCATGCACACCAATGTACCCACCTTCAACTGGCCTTGTATCCTCCATACCAACTCATCCAGTGTCCTCATGAGAAGACCTCAGCATCTCTGTTATGATGAAATAAAGTACAAGTCTACATATATAATATAATCTTTACTATAGTTAAAAATACTTCTATTAATAAAAGCCCATTCAAAGCTTGTATTCAAAACACACATCATAGGTGCTTAATCCTTTAATAACCATTTTGATCTGTCAATCATATAATTATTTCAGGGCATCTTGCAGGTATGGAAAATAGCTAATTAGAATAATAGCCTTGGGAAGATGTCAACAGTAACTGCTAAAATAGTTATTTTTTTCAATCTCACTGATAGAGGCCATTTGTTTATTTAATTTTAAGAGGTTGATGATTTAAATAACTTTACAAATTGAAATTCTTTACCTACTAGTAGCTACATCAGGCTATAGATTAAATTTCTTTCATGCTTTGGTTTTAAAAACAACTTGACAATTCTGCAGAAACTATCCACCACCAAGAAGCATTTAAGTACACTCTAAAAATTTGTGATATCCACACTTCAAGTTAATGCATTGCAACTCAGTGCTAAGTTGAACTGGTGTTGCTGTATTTCAGTTTCCCTCATATGTGAAATTCTCCTCACTCCCTTTTGCCTACCATGTATGAGATCCCGTTCATAAGTAACAGCTTTCATAAATCCTGTATTTCCTGTATCTCCAGCCACTGAGAACTTTCAAAGCTAGCCAGCCTTTTTTATTTATGAGCA
>NC_063367.1:12969253-13028552 GCF_021869965.1 Rhincodon typus | reverse complement strand
TTCCTGCTCCTCTGATGCTGCTTGGCCTGCTGTGTTCATCCAGCTCTACACCTTGTTATATCAGATTCTCCAGCATCGGCAGTTCCTACTATCTCTGTAACAAACTGAAAGATAGCCTGGTTGACCAGATAAAATTCATTGCACTCTGCTTACAACTCTTACTTTTCTCTAGAAGATCTGGCCTGGTGCTGAAAGGAAATAAAGGGGCAGGATAGTATTTCTATTCTGTACATGCCTACAGTTAAAAGATGTACCTACAGTTAGAATATGGTAATATGCAATGATATAATTAGGGAATATAATCTAGTGTGCTAAACTAGAATGTAGACTGTGTGAATACTGTTGGATAGAGACTATAGGTGAGTCAATATGTAATCTTTCAACTAGAAATTATTATCTGCAGAAATAATTGTAATTAATTGGAAGCTTGTAATCTGTAAAAAAAATTGTATGAAACCTTGATTTTTGCCACAAAGATTTGAGTAGTATACCACATTTGATATGAACATCTCCAATGCTAAAGATTTAAACAAAGTACCTTGGGTCTCATCTGCTCCAAAGAACGGATAGAATCATAGAATCATCAAATCCCGACAGTGTGAAAGCAGGCCATTCAGCCCATTGAGTCTGCACCGACCCTCCAAACAGCATTCCACCTGGACCCAACTCCTTATCCTCCCTCTGTAACCCTGCATTCCCCCCCATGCCTGATCCACCTAACCTGCACCTTCCTGGACACGATGTGCAACTTAGCATGGCCAATCCACCTAACCTGCAGATTTTTGGACTTTGGGAGGAAACCATAGCATCCGGAGGAAACCCACGCAGGCACGGGGAGAATGTGGAAACTTCACATAGACCGTCGCCCAAAGGTGGAGTGGAACCTGGGTCCCTGGCATTGGCATAAAGGGTTAAAATCACCCTTTCAGTGCTCTGAAGTGACATGGGCCATGAGTTTATACTCATCCTCTTATGCAAAAAAAGCAGCATTTTGAGTTTGTTCCAGTAAAAGTTGCCAGAGACGCTAATCCCTTCACACTTCATCACCAGAATTATATAGTCATAGAGCTGTACAACATGGAAACAGACCCTTTGGTCCAACTCGTCCATGCCGACCAGGTATCCTAAATTAATCTAGTCCCATTTGCCAGCATTTGGCCCATATCCCTCTAAACCCTTCCTATTCATGTGCCCATCCAGATGCCTTTTAAATGTTGTAATTGTACCAGCCTCCACTACTTCCTCTGGCAGATCATTCCACACCCTCTGTGTGTAAGCGTTGATCCTTAGGTCCCTTTTAAATCTTTCCCCTCTCACCTTAATCCTATGCCCCCTAGTTTTGGACACCCCTACCCTGGGGAAAAGACCTTGTGTATTCACCCTATCCACGTCCCTCGTGATTTTATAAGTCTTTATAAGATCAGCCCTCAGCCTCAGCCTCCATGGAAAACAGCTTCTGCCTATTCAGTCTCTCCTTAAAGCTCAAACTCTCCTTATAAATCTTTTCTGAACTCTTTCAAATTTTGCAACATCCTTCCTATTGCAGGGAGACCAGAATTCAATGCAGTATTCCAATAGTGGTCTAACCAATGTTCTGTGCAGCTGCAACATGACCTCCCAATTCACACTCAATGCACTGACCAATAAAGGCAAGCATACCAAATGCCTTCTTCACTATCCTATCTACCTGCGACTCCACTTTCAAGGAATATGAACCTGCAATCCAAGGTCTCTTTGTTCAGCAACACTCCCCAGAACCTTACCATTAAGTGCCTTTCCAAAGTGCAGCATCTCACATTTATCTAAATTATACTCCATCTGCCACTCCTTGGCCCATTTGCCCATCTGACCAAGATGCCATTGTACTCTAAAGTTACCTTCTTCGCTGTCCACTACACCTCCAATTTTGGTGTCATCTGCAAACTTATTAGCCATACTTCCAATGTTCACATCCAAATCATTTATATAAATGACAAAAATCAGTAGACCCAGCACGGATCCTTGTGGCATACTGCTGGTCACAGGCCTCCTATCTGAAAAACAACCCTTCCACTACAACACTCTGTCTTCTACCTTTGGGCCAGCTCTGTATCTAAATGGCTAGTTCTCCTTCTATTCCGTGTGATCTAACTTTCCTAACCATCTACCATGCAGAACCTTGTCAAATGTCTTGCTGAAGTCCATATAGATCACATCCACCGCTCTGTCCCCATCATTGTTACTTCTTCAAAAAACTCAATCAAATTCGTGAGACACGATTTCCCACGCACAAAGCCATGTTAACTGTCTGTAATCAGTCCTTGCCTTTCCAAATACATGTTAATCCTGTCCCTCAGGATTCCCTCCAACAACTTGCCCACGATTGATATCAGGCTTATTGGTCTATAGTTCCCTAGCTTTTCCTTACCATGTTAGCCAACCTTCAGTCTTCTGGTATTTCGCCTGTGACTATCGATGATCCAAATATCTCAGCAAACAGCCTAGCAATCATTTCCCTAGCTTCCCACAGAGTTCTAGGGTACGCCTGATCAGGTCCTGGTGGTTTATCCACCTTAATGCTTTTTAAGACATCCAGCACCACCTCCTCTGTAACATTTTTCAAGAGGTTGCTATTTATTTCCCCACATTCCCTATCTTCCATTTCCTTCTCCACAGTAAACTATGGTCCAAAATATTCATTTAGTATCTCCTGCAGTTCCACACATAAGTGGCTTTTCTGATCTTTAAGGGTCCCTATTCACTCCCTAATTACCCTTTTGTCCTTAATGCATTTGTAGAATCCTTTTGGATTCTCCTTAATCCTATTTGCCAAAGATATCGCATGTCCCATTTTAGCCCTCCTGGTTTCTCTTTTAAGTATACTCCTGCTGCCTTTATGCTTTTCTAGGGAATCATTTGATTTCTGCTCTCTCTAACCTGACATATGCTTCCTTCTTTTTCTTGACCAAAACCTCAATTTCCCCGGTTTTAGTAAGATCTGCTTGGCCAGAATGGCAGCTAGGTGGTCTTGGCCAACAAGTAGTAGGGCCTTATCTCAGCTGTCCACCATGGCAATATAAAGGGGGCTCTTCGTTATTTACTTATGCTGAAATCAGACTCTTAGGTCATGGGATTTGTTAGCAACCATTCAAAAACAGGTAGAAATGAGGAAGGAAACATATTCAGGGAGCAATTGAGGGAATTCATGTCAGTGTGATCTTGTGCCATATGAAGTTACGTGTCCTATTGTTGAGATGGCAGTCTTAGTTCACCTCTGAGCCAGAAGGTGATCTGTCCTAGTCCACCCTGAGGAGAAAAGAGAGTGCTGCATTGCCTCTTTAAAAGAATTATAAAGCTGAGCCCACCTCTACCATGTCAAGTCAACGTAAAAGATTCCAAGACGCTTGAAAAAGCACAGGGAAATTATCCTTTGTGTAGCTTTCAATCATCCCTAAACTAACATTATCGCAACGGATTTTGAATCATTATTACTTCTGAGTAAGGGCCATTGGACCCGAAACGTTAACTCTGATTTTTTTCTTCACAGATGCTACCGGACCTGCTGAGCTTTTCCAGCAACTTCAATGTTCTGAGGAAGGGTCACCGGACCCGAAGGGTTAATTGTGATTTTTCTCTTCACAGGTGCTGCCAGACCTGCTGAGCTTTTCCAGCAACTTCTGTTTTTGTTCATATCATTATCTCCCCGCTGATCGTGGGAGTTGGCTGTGCTCAAGTCAGCTGCTATGTTTTCTACATTGGCTGCACTTCAAGAATACTCCATTATCTGTAAAGCAAACTGAGATGGTCAAGGGTGATTTATAAATGCAACTTTTTTCTTTTATCCAGCAGTCCATTTCCTTCAGAAAGAAGTAAACACTTTCCTGTGTGATTTAACATTCATGAATGATGAAGTGTTATCACAATACAAATCCACTCTGAAGTGCTATGAAACTCAAAGGGGGCACATAAGCCAACCTCCCCTCCTTTTACATTACATCATAGAATTCCTGCAGTGTGGAAGCAAATCATTCAGCCCATCAACTCCACACCAACCTGCCAAAGAACATTCCACCTTGACCCACCCCATCCTTGTTACCCTGCATTTCCCATGACCATTCCACCTAACCTGTACATATTTGGACTAAGGGAGGAAACCAGAGCACCCAGAGGAATCCCACACAGATAATTGCCTGAGGCTGGAATTGAACCCAGGTCTCTAGCATGGTGACGCAACAGTGCTAACCACTGAACCATCTTGAAAAGGTAGGGGTGCCAAGCTTGAGCCCCAGCTGAGGGGTCAAGATTACAGGAGGCTATTGACACTCTGCAGCATGTCTGTTGTCCTTGCCTCAAGACAGTTTTCTTTTGAGGTGGAGCTGTGATGAGCTGAATCCCAGGATGTTGCCTCTGGGCAACCTTGTAATGTTGTGGTAGACTGAAGGGCAAAGTCTTTGCTCTGCTCTGTTATCAGGCCATTTCAGGTAGGGAAGTTTGAACCATAACTACTCCACTGTATTCCAGATATGTAGCTCCATTGATCACCAAGTCTCACATTATTCAAACCCACACCAAGTCCCATTCACCCAGCATCCTTGCATTGGCTGACTAGATGAGCTCACATTCCAGCAACGCTATATATTTAAAGTTAGAACCTTCTGAACATGATTATGTCAACTCGTCTCTGACTGGTCTGCCACATTCTAATCTCCATAAACTCAAAATCACCGAGAACCCTGCTGCCTGTACCTTAACTCGCACCATGCTCTGTTTCCCTAACTTCCCTATGCTTGCTGACTGACACTGGTTCCTGGTCAAGCTACATCTTGTTTTAAAGTTCTCTTCCTTGTTTTCCAATCCTTGCATCACTTCATCTCCCCAGTTTCCGTAATCTCCTTCGGTATCACAACTCTATCAGGCTATCTACCCTCCTCAAATTCTGGCTTCTTTAACATCGCTAATTTGAATCATTCCACTGTTATAAGCTGTGCCTCTGTGTCCCTAGGCCCCAGGCCCTGAAATTCCCTCCTTACACCTTGTCACTTCTCTAGATCCATGGTTCCCCTTAAAGACAAACGCACCTCTTTGGCCAGGCTACCAGTTACCTGAGCTAATATCTGCTTACACCACATGGTGCCATGTTTCGCTTTGTAATTTTTAAAAATTCGGTCATGGGGTGAGGTCACCACTGGCTAGGCTCATCCTTTATTGTCCATCTCATATAGACTGAAGAGGTTGGGACTGTTCTCTTTGGAGGGAAGACGGCTAAGAAGAAACTTGAGAGAGGTTTCCAAAATCATGAGTGGGCTGGATAGAGTAAATCGGGAGAAGCTGTTCCTCCTCATAAAAAGGCCAAGAATGAGAGGGCATGGATTTAAAGTGATGTGTAATTGAAGCAAGGGTGATGCGAGAAGAAACTTTTTCACACAGTAAGTAGTTGGGATATATAATGCACTGCTTAAAAGTGTAGTAGAGGCAGGTTCAATTAAGGCATTTGTGAGGGCAGAGGTGATTTGGATAGAAACGGTATGTGGGGATATGGGGAAAAGGCAGGAGGCTGGTATTCAGTACTAGAACCAGTGTAGTGTGATGATACTATGGCTTCAAGATGTCATTTTGTCCTTGTTTATTTAAAGATAGGTTTTAAGACAGAGGCAACAAATTGTCTATTTGGAAAGCCAATAAAGGAAACAGCTTGTCAGGCCTTGTTTTTTTTCAAAAAAATTGGAACAATAAAAGCAACCTGAAGGGGTTTGGTCAAGCTCTCACAGAGTCAGGATTTTTAGTTTGTTTAGTTTGCAGAAGCAGTCCCTGTTGAGGTCTTGAAGCAATATTTTCCTTCTCTGAGTTATAGCTAAAAACTGGGGATTCTCTTCCTGCTGCTGGAGTTGCATGCGACACAATCTGTTTTCTGAATTTGCCTTTTGCCAAGGCTGTGTGTATGGGATGTTACAATATTGGAACAGTTACTGTTTAGCAGCTAACTAATCTATTATTCTGTTAAGACTTCTAACAGAATTACAGCTAAGCCAATTCTTTTATTTATTCTTTCTTTTGCTGTATTTTAACTGGAGCATATGAATAAAGTGTGTTTTGCTTCAAATGCAGTCGTTTGACTAATCAAATTACATCTGGAATGCAGCATCTTACATTTGCCTTTAAAATAAGAAAAAGTTAGGATCTAGACTATCTTCTTAATGTATCTTGAGGGGGTTTGGTCTGGTCCATAATGGTAAGCATGATGGACTGAATGGCCTTCTCTGCTGTAACATTTCTGTAATACTTGTTCCTGTGAATTGGCGTCTTGAAATGTTTCGTTACATTCATGGTGTTTTATAAGTACAAGCTGCTGCTGTGTACACATTACTATTTCAAATTCTCATCCCTGTTTCCAAAGCTTTCCAAGGGCTTGTCAATTGCTATCTTCATATCCTCATCCAGCACTGCCATCCTGCAGAAATGCAGCATTCTTCGAACTCTGGCACCATGATTACTTCTTTGCAGTATTAATGGGCATATCTTTAGCTCTCTACTTCCTACCCTAACTGAGGGGCATTGGTGAGACAGACAATTTTGTGAGTGATTTCAAGGACATGGGATCCAAGCAGCGAACACAGGGTAGTGCACAGAGTTTTAGGTAAGTTGAATTTCAAAGAGTTCAATGATTAAAAAGACAATTGGAAGAGCATTGGACTAGAGTCTAGGTATGACACATAAAGCAAACAAATTATCTATGCTGTGAGGTGCTGATATCAAGTGCAAATTTAACATTATTCTTCCAAGAAGTGACTGAACTCCTCTGAATTCTGATTTTCTTATTCTGTTCATGAACGTGGAATGTTACATGTCAGGTAAATGATAAATATTGCTTAATGCAAAGTAATAGCAGTATTGCAGAAAATGTACTTTCAAGAAAAATGCATTAGATTAACACATAAGGAAATAATAAGCATATTTCAATCAGAAGTCCTCCTATTTCCCCACCCCATATACTTGGACATCACCTGCAAAAAAAAAGTTAGATGTGTTGTTAAAGATGTTCTCTCCTTCCTTCTGTTCTTTCTTTACCACCCTGATCACAACTGCAACATTTCCCAACAGAATTCAAACTTTGCTTTCGCTAGTCAGCTTAAACCACAGTCTGAATCAGTATCTGTGTCTCACTCTGTGCAGCCAAGCACTAATAAAGCTCCACGAAGTTCCATTCCTGCCAAAAGTAAACTTGTCAGCTGTTACTAGGTGGTACTGCTAACATATACTCAAAACGAGATCCCGTTGTGTCTTCGCATCTGAGTCGTTCAGTGGCAGGATGCAGTGCTGTGTGTGAGTATGTGTCATTTTTGTCTCCTCCTGAGAAAGATCCCACCCACTTATCAGAAAGGGCTCTAGTAATAAGTGGAGCTTTTGAGCATCATTAAAATCACAAGAAAACTACTACAGATATGAGAAATCTAAAATAAAAAAAACAACAAACAAGAAATACTGAAAATCCCCTGCAGATCTGACTGCATTTTTAATTCTGTTTCTCTTCCTTTCTGGGTTTTATCATTGACCAGAAACTGATCTGGCCATGGAAATACTGTGGATATAAGTGTATGTTCAAGGCAAGGACTCCTGCGGCAAGTAACTGACCTCCTGACTCCTCAAAGCTTGTCCACCATCTACAAGGCACAAGTCAGGAGTGTGATGGAATAACCCACACTTGCTCTGGATAAGTGCAGCTGCAACAATGAAGGAGCTTGACTCTATCCAGGACAAAGCAGTCCACTTGATTGGCACCACATCCCTTCAGCTCTGTTGCACTGTAGCAACAGTGGATGCCATCTACGAGGTGTGTTGCAGATTTTCACCAAAGGTCTTTAAGGTAGCACCTCTCAACCCATCTGGAAGCTCAAGGGCAGCAGACACATGGGAAAACTACCATCTGCAAGATCCCCTTCAAGCAAGTCTCCATACTGACTTGGAAGTATGTTGTCATTCCTCCAATGTTGTTGGGTCAAAATCCTGCAACTTCCTCGCAAACAGCATTGGGGTGTGTGCAGCAGTCAAGAAGGCAGGTCATTACCATTTCTCAAGAGCAGTTTGGGATGGCCAATGAATGCTGACCCAGCCAGTGAAACCCACATCCCCTGATGAATTCAATAAAACGTAGAAATTCTAAAGGGTTTTGTGCTGAAGTGGGCAGGAAGGTGACAGATAAAGTTCAAGGTGGAGCAGTGAGGTGATACACTTTGGTAGACAGACCATGGAGAAACAGCACAAAAATGAAGGGTACTCCTCCAAAGGTTGTGCAGGAGAGACTTGGGTATGTGTGTGCACAAGTCTTTAAAGATGGCAGCACAGGGAGAGAGAGCAGGTCGTAGAATCAGAGTTATAAAGCACAGAATCAGACCCTTCGGTCCAACAAGACCATGCCAACCATAAACCCAAACTAAACTAGTCTCACATGCCTGTGCTTAGCCCATATCCCTCCAAACATTTCTTATTCATATACTTATTGAAATGTCTTTTAAACATTGTAAATATACCCACATCCATCACTTCCTCTGGAAGTTCATTCCACACTTGAATCACTCTCTGTGTAAAAAAGGTCGCCCCTCATGCCCCACTCACCTTATAATTATGCCCCCTATTCTTGAAAAGCCCCACCCTAGGGAAAAGAAACCTGTCATTCACCTTATTAACATCCCTCACAATTTTATAAGCCTCTATAAGGTCACCCTTCAACCTTCTACACTCAGGTGAAAAAAAGTCCCAGCCTCTCTTTATAACTCAAACCCGCATTCCTGGCAACATCCTGGTAAATCTTTTCTGAACCCTTTCCAGTTTAATAATGACCTTCCTATAACATGCAACCAGAACTGAATAAAGTGCTCCAGAAGAGGCCTCACCAACATCCTGCACAACCTCAACATGAGTCCCAACTCCTATACTCAAAGGTCTGTGCAATGAAGGCAAGACCATACTAGAATCAGTTAATAGGGGCTTAAAGTACAGGAGCAGGAATGTCAATACTGAACTTTTATAAGGCATTTGTTACACTTCCGCTGGAGCAGTGTGCACCGTTTTGAGTGCCACATTTCAAGTAAATTTTGACTGCCTTGGAGAGAGTGCAGAAAAGGTCTACAAGAATGATTTCTGGGATGAGAAACTTCACTTATGGAGAAGATTAGAAAAGTTGGAACGGTTTCCCTTGGAGAGGAAAAGGCTACAAGCAAATTTGGTGGAAGTTCTCAAAGTCATGAGAGGTCTGTGCAAAAAAGTATTGGGGAAACTGTTCCATAAACTCATAAAAGGAGCAGGGAAGTGAGGACATAGATTTAAAGTAATTTGCAAAGAAGCAAATGCAATATAAGGAGAAAAAGAATTTTCTTACACAGCAGTTCTGTTCACTGAGTGATAGTTATGAAGAGATAAATGTGATGTCAATCATATATGTTACTCACAGGATCGCAAAGTATGGAATCAATCATAGTACCAAGGACAATGACACCAACACTGCCTGCTCAAGATCCTTTGAATCCACTCGGAAGAAAGACGCACCAATACCAGTATCCTTGACCAGGCCTACATCCCCATCATCTAAGCTCTGACCACCCTTGATCGACTACAATGGGCTAGGCACATCGTCTGCATGACCGACACGAGACTCCCCATGCAGGTGATCTACTCCCAGCTTCGAAACAGCAGGTAAGCCACAGAAGAGGCTCCTCAGTGACACCCTCTGGGCCTCACTGGGGAAGTGCAGCATTCCCACAGACACCTGGGAATCACTGGCCCAAAGTGGAGGAGGAACATCCGGGAAGGCATCAAGCACCTCGAGAATTGCCATCGGGAAAAAGCGGAAGCCGGGGAGAAACAATGAAAGGAACATGTGCCACACCAATGCCCCATTCACCCCTTCCCACAACCACCTTCTGTACCTAGGATAGCAGAGTCTGAGGTGGCCGTATCGGGCTGTACAGCCATCTATGGACACACCCCAAGAGTGGAAGAGAGTCATCCTCATCTGTGAGGGACTGCCAATGATGAATGCCAAAGAATTTTGAGTGACTAATTTTAGCCAACTTGTCTGGAGCTGTTGAGGATTGTGATTATTTTCTGAGTTTTCATTAGAAACCAGTTAGGAAATATCCACCATTAACTCTCTGAGGACCAGTGACTTGAGTTTATTTCCAGCAAGGTAAACGAGGAAAGAAGAGATTAGAGGCTTTGTGTGATGGGTTAGTATGGGTGATAGTGAGTCAGCAGCTTGTTTTGCCCATCTGCCCAATTTCAGCCGAAGTTAAATAAAACAAAACTGTTCTGATGAAGAGTCACTGGATTCGAAACATTAACTCTGCTTTCTTCCCATAGTTGCAGCCAGACCTGCTGAGTTTCACCAGCAACTTCCATTTCTGTTTGGCTTCAGTTAAGATGTTCAAGGCCCAGTGACTCAAATACCCACTTTACACTCTGACTGAAAGTTAAGGTGTGTCTTCATCAAGCTCCAATTTAATTCTATTATTTCTCCTCTCTAAAATGGGGATACAGTACATATTTGTGTAAATTTTGAGTTTCTAAGATTGGGTTCTAACTTCTACCAAAATAGGTCTAAGTATCAATTTTGGGGAGTTTCCTGGAGGGTTTTTCTCCGTGAGCTCTATTGAGTGATCTCATGCAGTACTTCACAGCTCACTTCAATATTTACATATGTCCTCCCATGACACCCCTCTAGGCTGCACCAGCACTCCTCGCCAATGCCCTGACCTTTAAATGTTTACACTGGGGACGTGATGGCTGAGTGGCTTTATCACTATACTACTAATCCAGAGGCAAAAACAGAAATTACTGGAGAAACTCAGCAGGTCTGGCAGCATCTGTGGAGAGAGAAAGCAGAGTTAACATTTCGGGTCCAGTGTCCTTTCTTGAGAACATTCTGAAAGGTCACCGGACCCGAAATGTTAACTCTGCTTTCTCTTTCCACCGATGCTGCCAGACCAGCTGTGATTTTCCAGCAATTTTGTTTTTGCTTCTGATTTATGGCATCCGCAGTTCTTTATTTTTATTTTAATTAATCCAAAGATCCAGATACTGTCCTGAGGACCCGTTTGACTCCCACCACGGAGGTCAGTGAAATTTGAATTTAATAAATATCAGGAATTAGCTTAATGATGACCACGAGTCCATTGTCAATTGTTGGAAAAACCCATCTGGTTCACTACTGTCCTTTAGGGAAGGAAACTGCCATCCTCACCTGGTCTGGTCTACATGTGACTCCAGACCCACAGCAAGGTGGTTGACTCTTGACTACCCTCTGAGCAACTAGAGATGGGCAATAAATGGTGGCCTGGCCTATGAAACCCACATCCCGTGAATGAATAGACACAAATATTGCAGCCACCGTATTGAAATGCTGACAGCCCGGTTTGAAATTACTACCTGGATCAGCATGGTGTTCACTGTTCAGAGGAATGTGCAGTAATATCACCAGAAGATAAATGGCTTGTGGCTCTCTGCAATGGTACGCAACACTCTTCTCTCTGCTACCTCACACTCTCTAATGCTGACATTACACACACCTCTCCCAAGGAGGCTCATGGTCTACCACTCGCAATTTTAGATGCAGAGTCTTCTCTCAATGGCTCTTACCCACTCAACCATACCACTCCCCAAACTACTACTAGTGCTACCTGGCCCTCAGGGCTTCCTAGTCGCTGACTCAGAGAACCTCAATATCCTTCCTGACTGTAGACAGATGAGCCCCATGGCTGACCATAGTCTCCCTTGATTGTTTATTGCTGCCAAAGTTTCCTTGCTGTTTGCACATAAAGTCAAGGCACAGCGAAGATGCTATGGGAATCCAAACACGTGCAGAATGAGTGTGTCCTTGAGAAGGGGTGGCACGGTGGCCCAGTGTTTAGCACTGCTGCCTCACAGCGCCAGGGACCTTGGTTTGATTCCACCCTCGGGCGACTGTCTGTGTGGAGTTTGCACATTCTTCCCGTGTCGGCGTGGGTTTCCTCCGGGTGCTCCAGTTTCCTCCCACAGTCCAAAGATGTGCAGGGTACATAGATTGGCCGTGCTAAATTGCCCATAGTACCCAGAGATGTTTAGGTTAGGTGGGTTAGACGTGGGAAATCAGGGGTAGGGGAATGGGTATGGGTGGGATGCTCTTCGGAGGGGCAGTGTGGACTTGTTGGGTTGAATGGCCTGTTTCCATACTATAGGGATTCTATGATCTATGATCATAAAACCTCTCAGAGCCTTGTGATGCACCCCATTCTGATACAGATGATGGGTGATTGTCCCTGCAGATACACTGGTCAGGCAGTAGCATTGCAACATAAGGTGATGCTAAATTCCAGTTTACACTATTGAGGTGCTGAGCAATTCTCAAAGTGAGTCCCAAGTGTGGTCTAATAAAGTAGTGAGGCTGGTGCTCTGCCAATCTCCGTTGGTGGAGGCTTGTAGGTGGTTGCTGCCAATGGAGTGCGCCCCTGACAGGTTGGGGATTTCTGGCCAAGAAGGACACCTGAAGGAGCAAGCAGCGAGATCAAGAAATTTTCACACCCAAATTGTCATCTGCTAGATTCATTCCACTGCCTGGGAAAATAAGCAAACTGCGTCTGTATGAGATGCGATTCAACAATGATGAGGTCTTAAATGCATGCATGCCACTCGTGCTCGCTAACTTGGGTGGAAAATCAGGCATGATTTTCTCAAGGTCAACATCCCATTTCTCCATTCTTGCCACATTTTACCAACTGACCTGCCATTGCCTACTGCATTCAGAAATTGGGAAGATTCCGTTTTAAATTTTCAGCCCAAAAGTCATGGGTCAACTTTTGCGCAGGTGAAACCAACTCTCTCTGATTGTCTCAATACTGTGGAAATGCTGGGACACAGACTGTTCTTCCAACCATGCTCCCACCAAAAAGTATTTCTTATTTTTGATTTTTAAAATTATTTTTAAATAAATAATAACCTCCGTGGAGACAAGCACCAACTTGTGTATGGTAAATTCATCAAAAATAAAAGCCAAACAAACAAATTCATACCATTTCCAACAGCTAGCTGGACGGTTGGTTTGTGATGCAGAGTGATATTGGCAGTTTGGGTTCAATTCCTACTCCAGCTGAGATTGCTATGAGCATCTTACCTTCTCAACCTCTCTCCTTGCCTAAGGTATGGTAACCCTCAGATTAAACCACCACCAATCCTCTCTCTCTCTCGCTCTCTCTCTAATGAACAAACAATCCTATTGTCCTCTCAGACTATGGTGACTTTTACCAGAGAGATATCTGACATTTGAATACCGCTAGTTAGACCACAGGGAATCACTGCCATGTTACTGTTTTGCGATCTAAATCCAGCAACGTCATTGACATGGTGTTATCTGAACATGTCCCAGCAGAGAAGGCTTTTTTTACATAACTCTCCTAGTCAGAAACATCAGACTTTCCTGGGCCATGTCTTCAAGTTACCTTCACTTATCCATTCTTTATCACGACCTCTCCATTTGGGGATTGCTTTGTGGAAGGTTTTTTCACTTTAAAAATCCATTGGCTTAAACTTCGTCCCATTTTAGACCTACACGACTGTGCACTTGTGGATCCTTTACTTTCATAGCCAGTTTTCTTCACCGAAACACTGTTTTTTCTCCAATGTTGCTCACCATTAGACTCCCTGAGAAAGCAAAACTTATGGAAACCTCATCCATGCTCCCAATGCTGGATCATCTGTATCCAACAAATTGTCAATGTTGGATTATAAACTGCTGAAAAGCAGTATGCTTGTCATCAAGTTAGAATCATAGAATCCATACAGTGTGGAAAGAGCCCATTGGACCTATCAAGTCTGCACTTACCCACTGAAGAGCAAGCCATCCAGACTTAGCTTGCCCCCCATCTTATCCCTGTAACCCTGCATTGACCATGGCTAATCCACCTGGCCTGCACATCCCTGAACACTACCAGGCAATTTAGTGTGTCCAATCCACCAAACCTGCACATCTTAGAACTGTTGGGAGACACTGTCAAAATGTGACCTTCTGTCACAATTCAAAGCTATTTTTCTTTATAAACACCATCCAGGGCTGGATTTGAAACCCACATTGTCTCATACTTTTACTTGTTTCAGGACAAGGGTCTGTGAGAAATTGAGAGCCAGCTCTGGAGTTCTCATTGCTGCATTTTGCAACTCCATCTTCCAATAGCAGCCTACATTCCAGGTTTCCCCTGCTCATAGATTTATCCTTTCGGCATCTGCCTAAATTGCTCGGGAGCAGTCATATCTGCCATATTTGTTGAGTCTTTAATCTGTACCCCATCAACAGTTCTGGCAGGGACAGCCCTGATGAGAGCAGAGTGGAGTGGTAAATGAGCATAGAAACACAGAGAGTAAGGGCAGGAGTAGGCCATTCAGCCCTTCAAGCCTGCTTTGCCATTCAATATAACCATGACTGATCATCCAACCCTGTTCCTGCTTTCTCCCCACACTCTTTGCCTCCTAAGTTCTACATCTATCTACTTCGTGAAAACGTTCAGTATTTTGGTCTCAGTTAATTCTGTGGCAAAGAATTCCACAGGCTCACCACTCTCTGGGTGAAGACATTTTTCCTCATCTCAGTCCTAAATGGCTGACCCTGTATCCTTAGGCTGTGGCCCCTGGGTCACTGGGAAAATCATCCCTCTGCAATCATTGAGTCATGGACCAGTAGAGATCTACAGCACAAAAAGTAGGCCTTTCAGCCCACCCTCTCCATGCCATTCAAAAAAAAATGCACATATTCTAATCCCATTTTCCAGCACCTGGCCCATGGACTTATATGTCTTGGCATAACAAGTTCACATCTAAATGAGTTCGCACAGTGGCTTAGTGGCTATCACTGCTATCTTACAGTACCAGGGACCCAGGTTCAATTCCACCCTCGGGCAACTGTCTGTGTGGAGTTTGCACGTCCTCCTCATGTCTGTGTGGGTTTTCTCCGGGTGCTCCAGTTTCCTCCCTCAGTCCAAAGATGTGCAGGTGAGGTGGACTGGCCATGCCACATTGCCCATAGTGTCCAGGGATGTACTGGTTAGGTGGATTAGCCATGGAGAAATGTAGGCTTACAGGGTGAGGAGCAGTTCTGGGTGGATGCTTTTTGGAGAATCGGTGTGGACTCAATGGGCTGAATAGCCTGTTTCTACGCTGTAGGGATTCTATGAAATACTTATTAAATGGTCTGCCTCTGCTTCCAGGCAGTGAGCTGATTCTCACCATCCTCTGGGTGAAAGAAGTTCTTCCTCACATCTCCTTTAAACCTTCTGCTCCTTACCTTAAATCTATTCCCTGGTCATTGATTCCTCCATCAAGTGGAAAAGTTTCTTCCTGTCTACTCTATCCATGCTTCTCATAATTTGATAGGTTTTTATGAGATCCCCTTCTCATTCTTCTAATTGTCAGCGAATATTGTCCTAACTGACCCAATTTCTCTTCATACATCAGTCCTGCCATCCCAGAATTACTCTGTTCAAGTTCTGATGGAGGGTCACTGGGCTGTTGTGCGCAGTCCTGGTCTCCACCCCATTGGAAGGACTTGATTGCATTGGAGAGAGTGGAAGAGGAGATTTACCAGGATGTTGCCTGAAATGGAAAGTCTCAGTTATGAGGAGAGACTAGATAGGCTGAGTTTGAATTCCCTGGAACCAGGGAGGTGGATTGAGGCATGCAAAATTATGAGAGGCATAGACAGAGTGGATCTTGAGAATCTCTTCACTATGGCAGAAATGCCTTAAGACCAGAGGGCATAAGCTTAAGATGAGGAGCAAGTGGTTTAGAGGACATTTCAGAATTCCCTCTTCACCTAGAGGGTGGTAGAAATATGGAACATGCAGGGGAGGGAGTCCAAACTAGAGGACACATGTTTAAGGTGAACAAGGAAAGATTTAAGAGGAATCTTTTAGACAACTTTTTTCACACAGAGGGTGGTACCTATACGGAACAAGCTACCAGAGGAAGTGGTAGAGGCAGGAACAATTACAACATTTAACACACATTTGGACAAGTACAAGGATAGGAATGGTTTAGGGGGCTATGGGCCAAATGCAGGCAACAGGGACGGGTTTAGGTTAGGAAATCCTGGTCTGTATAGATGAGTAGGGCTGAAGGGCCTGGTTCTATGCTGTATACCTCTATGATTCCATCTTGCCTGAGAGGCTTGCGGTGGCAAGTATTCTCTAAATGCTTAAGAAGCACCTGGATGAGCACTTAAAGTGCCAGAGCATGCAGGCTATGGATAAAGTGGAAGCAAATGGGATTAGTGTAGTTTGGTATTTGTTGGTCGGCGTAGACATGGTGGGACAAAGGGCGTGTAGGACTCTATGAATATGATTATGTCAATGACTATGACTCAAAACATTAACTATGTTGCTGTCTCCACAGATGCTGCCAGACCTGCTGCATTTCTCCAGCATTCTTTTCTGTTAATGAAAATATTCTTTTTCCAAGCTGAAGGATTCCAAAGATCTGTGGATAAAACTTTCTCAAAATGTCTTCAATGAATAAGATTCAATGACTTTTATTTTGCCGATTTCAAAAATGCATGCCATGATGTTGATTGTGCTAATTTTATTTTACATCCAAAGTACTTTCACACTGAATCCAACACCACATGGTAGATTTATGGCTTTTTTTTGTGTTTTAATGAATAAAATGGTCAAAGTGTTATAGCTGCTGAACTAAACTCTCTATTCGTCAAACAAATTGTCAAAATAATGAAGATTTTGTTAACTTTATCATTATGGCTTTGATATTTTGAATCGCAATAACATTTTCTTTCCTGATTTTTGTTTAAATAGGGGAGATGGTAGTGTGTGGAACTTGGCCATGGTAAATTGTCCATTGTGTCCCGGTATTTGCGGGCTAGGTGGATTAGCTATGGGAAATGCAGGGTTATGGGGAAAATGTAGGGCGTAGGTGTGGGTGGAATGCCCTTCAGAGGGTCGGTGACCCAAATTCACCACTGTAGGGATTCTATGGTTCAATATGAATCAGCTATTAATCCAGAAGCCCAGGCTAATATTCTGGAGACATGAGCTTGAATCCCACCACAGTACATGTTAACCTTCAAATTCAATGTTTAAAAAGAAAACAATGACTGAAAAGCTAATGGTGACCATGTAACCATTGACAGTTCTTTCAAAAACCTATCTGGATCACTAAAGTCCTTTTGACCAAATCCCCTCAAAACATATCAAGGAGATAGCTGGACCCTAACTTTTATCTTATTTAAAGGCAAGTCTAAGATGCTGAGTTCCCAAAGTGATTCAATTAGTCAAACTACTAGGCTTTAAGCAAAACACACTTTATTCTTACAACACAGTTAAAATGCAAACAAAAAAAGGGAAAAGATATAGCATAACTTCAACTCTATTGAAATAATTAATAAAAGAATTTATTTAACTACGATTCATCAACTGTTCCAATATCGTAACATCCTGTAAACACACCCTTGGCAAAGGCAAATTCAACGTAACAGATCTTTCTCACTTGCTATCTCCAATCCAGGAGAAAAGAACACTGAAAGAAACAATCTAGCAGCAGAAAAAAAAAACCTAAACTTGCAGCTGTAGCAGAGAGAGCCGTATTTATCAGCTTCAACAGACAATTTCAACTAAAAGCAAAACTAAAACCCTGGGTCTGTGTGAGCCTGACTCCACCTATTTATGCTTCATTTGTCTAATTTACAAAAACACACTCAGGGAGCCCAAAGCTGTTTACCCACTGCTTCTGAGGCAGGTATTCAGTCACCAGTGTAGGGACAGTTCTCTGCAAGAGAAACAACACAGAACAAATCCCTCTTAAAGGAACAATACTGTCACGCTTTTTAGGGAAGGAAACCTGACAAGGCGGGCAAGTGTGCTGTCTAGAAAATTGTCGATCAGGTCTGATTCCATGAGAATGAGTAGGTCAGACTGTTGGAGCAAATTACTGCAGATGCTGGAATCTGTACTGAAAACAACAAATGCTGGAGATCACAGCGGGTCAGAACTGCTGAAGAGTCATCTCGGCTCGAAGCGTTAGCTTGCTCTCTCTCCATGGACGCTGCCTGATGCACTGTGATCTCCAGCATTTGTTATTTTCAGTCTATCAGACTGTTGCTTGACTAGTCTGGAGGCAACTGTCCCAATTTTGGCACAAATCCCCAGATGTTAGTAAGGAATATATTACAGGGTCAACAAGGATCATTTTACTGTTCCTTTGATCACCTTGTGCCACACATATTAAAACAATAGTGCAGCATCTGTCCACCTTAGAGAGCATTGTGAGTATTGATGAGGCTAGAAGATAACTGAATTGTATTGAATTAGTTTAATTGCTATGTACTCAAATGAGTACAGTGAAAAGTTTAAACGTCACCACTTACAGCACCATCTTAGGTACAAAGCCACTTAGATACAGCTTCTTCAGTTACAAGATCATAGAAAATAGAGAAATAAAAAGCCCAGCAATGCAGAAATAAAAGTTCAGAACAGCGGTCTTACAATCCAGACCACACTGGGCACCTAGCCTCCAGTCCACACTGGCCCTTGGCTCCAGACCGCATCAGGCTTCACTTCGAGGTTTGTGTGGCTGGGAGATTGCCTTGAGACTGGGAGACCACACTGAGGCCATGGCAGGCCGGAAGGCCGCCATGATGGTCCAAGAGGACACCATGACTGGGTATGACACGCTGGGAGGCCACCACGCCAGGCTGAGAGGACACCTCGCCGTGCCCGTGCTGAGGCCGGGAGTCATTGGAGTCCAGCAGAATAAGGTGCTAGGGTCATGAAAAGGTTAGGAGTATAAGGACTAAAGACCTGAATTTATATAGCACCTATCGTTCCAAGTTGCTGTCCAGCCAATTGCATACTAAGTTTTGAAATTTAGGCACTTTTGTCATGTAGGAAACACAGCAAGATTCCACAAACAGCAACATGGCCATAACTAGATCAGTCGATTTTTGTGATAATGGATGAGGGCAGGACACTGGGGAGGATTCTCTGTACTTCATCTAACATTACCATGGGATCTTTCATTTCAGCTGAGCAGACAGGGGAGACTTAGCTTTAATATCTTATCCAGGAGATGGCACTGAAGTGTCAGCCTGGATAATTATGCTTAAACCACAGAGTGGGAACATGACTCAACCTTTTTGCTCAGAGGTGACAGCGCTCCTGACTGAGCAACGGCTGACAAGTGCTTACAACGAGCAATTCTTCCCCATGACACCTGTACTATTTGTCTTTTGATGGATGGTCTCAAGCTGGCAAAAATATCACAAGTTCCCTAACGGCTTAAACAAACAAGATTTAAACCGCTGTGGGCTCCCATTAAAAGCCCTTGTTGCTGTGCCTGGATGATGTTTGCTCTTTCACAAGAAGAGGGAGCTCTTCATTCAATTCAGTGAAATACCTTCTAATATCTCTTATTCATTGCGACATCTTATCTATCAAACTTATCGTAAAATTTTGATTGATGAACTTCATTTTTAACTACTTACCATAGATTCCCCTATACGTAGATAGAGGCCATTCTGCCTATCGAGTCTTCGCCATCTTTTTGAAGAGCATCCCATCAAGATCCCCACTCTACCCCTGCAACCTAGCCTGCGCATCCCTGGACACTATAGGTAATTTAGCATGGTCAAGCCACCCTAACCCACACAGCTTTGGGCTGTTGGAGTAAACCGGAGCACCCAACAGAAACCCACACAGACACGGGAAGAACGTGCAAACTCCACACAGACAGTTGCCTGAGGCAGGGATTGAGCCTGGGTGCCTGGTACTGTAAGGCAGCAAGCAGACTCATCACTGTGCCACCCTTTTACAGCATGTGAGTGTCACTGGCTACGCTAGCACTGACTACCCATCCCTAACTGTTAAGGACAAGGTGGTGGTGAGCTACTTTTGTCAACTATTAGAGTTGAAGTGGTGGAAGGGAACCCACAGCGCCGTGAGGGAAGAAATCCAGGATACTGACCCAGTGACAGCAAAGCAATTGTCAATAGAGTTCTGAGTCCAAATTATGCCAAGGTGGAGGCAGGCCAGGATGCTTCAGCTGGACCTTGTCCATTCCATCTGTTTCTTTTTCTTTCATTTTCTCTTTTCTCTTCTGTGCATTTTTTTCTTCTCTCTTCATTCTTCTCCTCCTCGGACTCCTGGCATCACCTCAGGCTCGGACTCTTAGACTCAGGCTCTCGGCCTCGGGCTCCCGGCCTCAATGGAGACCCGATGAGACAACCTGGCACGGCGGCCTCCCGGCCCAGCGCAGTGGTCTTTCAATGGCCCATGGTGGTCTTTTAGTCAGCATGAGTACAGATGACAGTAAAGCTAATGCAAATCACTTCAGTTAATTCAATGCAAGTTAGGATTGTGAGTGACTTATAGGGGAATGCGCAAGTAGTGGTGTCTGCTGCCTTTGTCCTTCTATATGGTTGAGGTCATGGGTTTAGAGAGTGCTTGAAATAACCGTACGGAGGGCAGTATCCTGTCACCAAATCACCCTTTATTTGTATGTGCACAGTACATTGACCCTGATGAACCAGCTCAGAGCCAGTCCCGAGAATGAGAAGAATCCCTGAGATGCCTGTTTATATCTATCATCCAATGTTCCCTGATTGGCCCAGGTTAACAACCCCGATCGGGGAACGCATGCTCAATGAGATCCACCAGGTTCCAATCACTACAGTGTTGCCTGTGGAGCTTTGTTCATTCTTAAACCTGATTTTTGCCTTTAAATGCTAGAATTCAAAGTTTTTTAGTCTGGACTTAACAGCACAGACCACCCTCCAGATTGAGAAGGTCACGTATCTTGTAAGGATAATTACAGAATCCCCAAGATGTTCTTCTGGGGAACAGTCTCAGGGTAAACATCATCAAGCTGGAAAACACAATTATAAAACTTTATAAATTATAAAAAGAGCCTTACAAATTTACAGCTGAAGTCTAGCAATTTTTTTTAAGTTTTGAAAACTTATTTCTGGGTAGATTTATCAACTGTTCTGGTTGCTCCTGGTGTGAACTGATAGCTCAGGATGGAGCACAGATAGATAGTGTGGCATTTTTTTCCTGGTTTTAATTGATTCTATCTTCTCGTTTTAAAGGGGGTAATTCCTATCGGAAAGGTTGGAAAGCTGTTCTGCCAGTCATTTTCCAAAGCACAACTTTGGAAACCTAGCCCATCCTACCCTGTTATACTCTCTTCCACCCTCTTCCATCAGGCAGAAGATACAAAAGTTTGAAAACACCTTCCAACATGGGTTGGCATGGTGGCTCAGTGCTGCCCCACAGCGCCAGGGACCCAGGCTCGATTCCACTCTCAGGTGACTGTGTGGAGTTTGCACGTTCTTCCTGTGTCAGTGTGGGGGTTCCCTCTGGGTGCTCTGGCTTCCTCCCACAGTCCAAAGATGTGCAGGTTAGGCGGACCGGCCATGTTAAATTTCCCAGGAATGTGCAGGCTAGATGGGTTAACCATGGGAAATGCAGGGTTACCGGGACAGGGTGCATCTGGGTGGGATGCTCTTCAGAGTGTCGTTGTGGACTCAATGTATTGAATGGCCTGCTCCCACACTGTAAGGATCCTATGATAATAGATTTAAGAACAGCTTCTTCCCCACAGTTATTAGACTTATGAACAGACCTCTCATATATTAGAGATGAACTTTCTCTGCACCTTCTCTGTAGCTATAACATTATATTCTGCATTCTGTTCTATTATCCTGATGTGCTTATATAAGAGATGACGTGTCTGGATAGCATGTCCTTGCGCAATACTTTTCACTATATCGCTGTACATGTGACAACAACAAATCAAATCAAATCAAATCATTGACTGGCAAAGTCCCGCGTAGGTGAGGTATATTGGAAAGTTATATCGTAATCATTTCAGTTGGACTTTGACCAATGAATGTTGAATTTTGAGGCCACTACCTGCTACACTTCCCCTCAAACATGCCCCCACCTCCAAGATTAGGAATTGAGGTAGCGTGGGGGGACAGCCCAAAAATACCAACTTTGAGTTGATGACGAATTTGAGGCCTCCCAAGATTCTCTGCATTCTCCGCCCCAGGAGGCAGGAATGACAGGTCAATGTTCCCCATCCTATCTGGCTACATGGAGATACAGACAACAGATTAGCCTGTGAAGGGAGTCCCACACAATCCCCACAATGGTGGCCTCACTCCTTTTTTCCTGATTTGTTTTTAATTAAAGTTTTTAAAGAAATGGCTGACAGGGCCACAACTTTGCAGAGACCCCTTCTCAGAGACTGGAATAAGAATAGATGGATGAAACAAGAAGTGCGGGTGCTGGAGATCCGAGACAAAAACAGGAATTGCTGGTGAAACTCAGCAAGTCTGTGGGAAGAAAGCAGATATAATATTTCGAGTCCGGTGACTCTTCATCAGAACCTCGTCATCAGAATAGATGGATACATGTTAACCAGAGCAGAAATGATGGGCTGAAGGACACTTTTCCATGCTGGTAAAAACTCTAGGACTCAAGGACTTACCTTGTATTGTAGCCAGGTTCTTCTCCGTAGCTGGAAGACCACTAGTGTAACCTCAACTTAGATACTCCAACTTTCACCCTTAATTGGGCAGGAAACCTGTCTCCATGCCAACCAAGAGCTCAGCCACACGGGAATAGAGACATAGTATTATATAGCATGGAAACTGACCCTTCGGCCCAACGCTTCCATGTTGACCAGGATTCCCAAACTCAACTAGTCCCAATTGACTGTGTTTGGTCCATTTCCGTCTAGATCATTTCTATTCATGTACCTGTCCAAATGTCTTTTAAATGTTGTAACTGTACCAGTATGCACCACTTCCTCTGGCATTTCATTCCATTCATGAACCACCGTCTGTGTGGAAAGGTTTCCCCTCAAGTCTCTTTTAAATCTTTCCCCTCTCACATTAAACCCCATGCCCTCTAGTTTTGGACCCTCCTACCCTGGGGATAAGACCTTTGCCATTCACCTTATCTATGCCTGTCATGAAGTTATAAACCTGTATAAGGTCACCCCTCAGCCTCCGATGTTCCAGAGAAAAAAGTCCCAGCCTATCCAGCCTCTTCTTATAACTCAAACCCTCCAGTCTTGGCAACATCTTTGTCAATCTTTTTTGCAGTATAATAACATCCTTTCTATAGGAGCACAACCAGAATTGTACGCAGTACTCTAACTGAGTTTGGTTTTATCAGGTGACATTAAGAACCAATCATATTTTGTCAGACTGTGGTCGGTGATAGCCAGACCTGGTAGAAACCATTGGTTTCTTCCTCTGACAAGTAATGAGCCAGATTTCTAACTATATATTACCTTTTGGCTCAACATCATTTTCTCAGGGGCATTTGGGAGTGGGCAATAAATGCTGGCCTTGCCAGTGATGGACATGTGAAGTGAGTAAATTAATAATAAATGACTTGGCAAGAACATAATCAATGTAACCAGATTTTCTTCTCTCTACAAATGAATTTAGAATTGTGTCTGAGGGTGGAACAAAACAGCCCATTCTGGCAGTCAAGGGTAAGGGATAATATTATTTAACCCTGCTATAGGAAAGATCTTGTGAATCTTGACAGGTTTCAGAAAAGATTTACAAAGATGTTGCCAGGTTTGGAGGGTTTGAGCTATAGGGAGAGGTGGAATAGGCTGGGGCTATTTTCCCTGGAGCGTCGGAGGCTGAGGGAGGACCTTATAAAGGTTTATAAAATCATGAGGCATGGAAAGGATGAATAGCCAAGGTCTTTTCCCTACGGTGAGGGAGTCCAAAACTGAATGGCCTAGGTTTAAAGTGAGAGCAGAAACATTTAAAAAGGACCTAAGGGGCAACTTTTTCACACAGAGGGTGCGTATATGGAGTGATCTGTCAGAGGAAATGGTGGAGGCTGGTACAATTACAACATTTAAAAGGCATCTGGATGGGCATGTGAATAATCCAGAAGGTTTTGGTGGATATGGGCCAAATGCTGGCAAATAGGACTGGACTAATTTAGAATATCTGGTCGGCACGGACAAGTCGGATTAAAGGGTCTGCTTTCATGCTGTACAGCTCCATGACTCTCAGTCAGAAAACAGACTGGCTTGAAAACACACACCGAAACACTAGCAGTGAGATTGGCCATTGTTTTAATGTGGGCACGTGTCGCACCTGCTTACTATGCATTTATGTACCATCTTTAATGACCTCAGGACATTCTGAATTGTTTTAAAGTGAATGAAATCTGCCCGAAGTTTAGTTGTTGCTGTAATGTAGTGAACAAAGCAGCCCAGATATGCTCAGCAAACTCTCAGTAATGTATCACTAATGTGACAATAGGTCAAAAGGCACATGACACCAGGTTATAGTCCAACAGGTTTATTTGAAATCACAAGCTTTTGTAGCACTGCCGCTTCGTCAGCGCTGCTCTAATGAAGAGTATTGGCCGGAAATTTTGACGTTCCTGTTCCTCCTGACTGGCTGTGCTTTTCCAGCTCCATGTTTATTGACTCTGGCTTCCAGCATGTGCAGTCCTTACTGTCTCCTAACACGTCCTACTGTCAGACATCACCAAGCACAGAATATGAGTATCAGCCCAGTTTTTGTGTTCAATACTCTGAAGTGGGATTTGAATGCATGAGTTTTTAATCCAGAAAGAAGGCTAACAATAAGCCACCACATCTTATTTACGCGAAATGGTAGGTAAGCAGACAAATTAAAACAATTCCAAGGGGCCAATTAATAATTCAAAAAAGATCCAGGGCTCAGTTTCTGTAGCAACAGCTGAGCGATATAATTCACTGCGACACTTGTTGGTCAGAGCAGGACATATTACTTTTGATCAATATCCAGTATTAGTTGTTGGAATGTGCGGGGCCATTAAAATTCCTCAGGGTCCATCCCAAAGGTTATGTCATTTGTCAGTTTCATTCAGTATCCTGCAATCTTCTACCATCTAAAAGTACAAAGGCAACAGATGCATGGGAACAGCCGAGTTCCCCTCCAAGCCACACACCATTCTGACTTGGAAATATAACACTGTTATGGGTCAAAATCCTGGAAACTCCTTCCGAATGAAGTGTCCTTATACCCCAAGGCAGCAGCACACTACCAGAAGTGGCACAGAGGCTCAGTGGTTAAGCACTGCTGTCTCACAACACCAGGGACCTTGGTTCAGTTCCCCACCCTCAGGTGATTGTCTGTGTGGAGTTTGCACATTCTCCCTGTGTCCATGCGGATTTCCTCTGGGTGCTCCGGTTTCCTCCTACCGTCCAAAGATGTGCAGGTTAGGGAGATTGGCCATGATAAATTACCCATGGAATGCAGGCTAGGCGGATTCGCCATTACAAATGCAAGGGATAGGGTGGGTCTGTGTGTGATGCTCTTCAGGGTTGGTGTGGACTTGATGGGCTGAACAGCCTGCTTCCATGCCCTATGATTCTCACCACCACTTTCTCAAGAGCAATTAGGAAAGACTGACCTATCCATCAATGCTCAATTCCTTGATCCAGAATTCAACAGCGACAACACTTCAAAAGCTATTGTATTGACCATAAAGTCCTCTGGGATGTCTACTATATAAATGTAAGTCAGCCTTTCTTTTCCTCTTCTTCTTATTTATTTCTCTTGCTCTGTATCTCTCTCTCTCTCTCTCTCTCTCTCACTTTCTGTCCTTCTCTCTTCCTTTCTGCTCACAGAACCAGATACTGAAAGGATCTTATCCTGGGATTGTCAGCACTCGTCAGTGCTTTAAGAAAAGAAAATAAGGAGGGAGAAAAAAGAGCAAGCTTTACTTCTCTAATTTGTGGCTTCATTCAAAACCTGCCACAGGTTTGATATTTACGGAGCATGCACTTTGTTCCTGGATGTGAGCTGCTGTTAAATGTTATTTGGTGCAGTAGTTGTTCAACATTATTGATTGAGGGTCAGGAGCTAACCATCCATCACTGTCAGATGACTCCTTCGTTTAAATGTCACAGTTCTTTGCAAGCAGAGCCAAACTAACCCTACACACCACTCCTTGTACAATGTGAGTAGACTTTTCTTTCATTCATTCACAGGAGGAGGGTGTCACTAGCTAGGCCAGCATTTATTGCCCATCCCTAATTGCCCAGAGGGCAGTAAGAGTCAACCACATTGCTATGGATCTGGAGACATGTGTAGGCCAGACCAGGTAAGGATAGCAGTTTCCTTCTCTAAAGGGCATTAGGGATCCAGATGGGTTTTTCCGACAATCAACAATGGATTCATGGTTATCATTAGATCCTTAATTCCAGAGATTTTTATCGAATTCAAATTCCACTATCTGCCATGACAGGATTTGAACATAATCCCAAACTAAACTAGTCCCACTTGCCTGCTCCTGGCCCATATCCCTCCAACCCCAATGGGGTTTTCCCCTGACTATCAGCAATGAACCTCTGGTCATTCATTAGTCTCTTAATTCCAGGTTTTTGTTGAATTCAAATTCCACCATCGGCTGTTGTGGGATTTGAACTAGGTCCGCAGAACATTACTTGGATCTCTGGATTAACAGTCCAGTGATAATACCATTCGGCCATCGCCTCTCCTCGCGATGACTGGGGAGGGAGAGATACTCAGATTCCATTGACATTCTTTACAAAAGACTGAAGTGAAAGATTAGTTCACTTCTTTGGAACATGGGAGTTGGAGCAAACGTAGGCCATTCAGTGCCTTTGAGCCTGCTCCATCATTCTAGATCATTGTTGGCCATTGACCACAATGCTATTTTCTGGTGTTATTCCCACATCTCTTGATGCCTTCAGTGATTAGAATCTATCAAACCTTCTTCTGAACTGAGCTCATGGCTGAGCTTCGATGGTCTTCTCAGGTGGACAATTCTGAGGATTCAATACACTCTGAGTGAAGAGTTTCTTCCTCACCTCAGCCCTAAATGGCCAACCCCTTGTTATGACACTTTGTCCCCTGGTTCGAGACTCAACAGCTTAGGCAAATGTCCATTCTTGTATCTACTCTGTCCATGCTTTTAAACGTTTCTGTGGGATCAATTCTTATTCTTCTAAACTCCAAAGAATACAAGCACTGTCACCCCAATCTCCCTCTACGGCAAGTAATTCCTTCCATTGGTAAGGAGACCAGAACTGCATACAATACTCCAGGCACATTCTCACCAGTGTTCCTAGTTCCTAGGAGTGACAATGTCCAACAATCTGTCCTGGTCCATCCACATTGATGCGACAGTCAAGAAAGCACAACACCTCTACTTTCTCAGGAGGCTAAGGAAATTCGGCATATCCATAGAGACTCTTACCAATTTTTATATTGCCCATCCCTAATGGCCTAGAGGGCAGTTAAGAGTCAACCACATTGCTATGGATCCGGAGACATGTGTAGGCCAGACCAGGAAAGGATGGCAGTTTCCATCCCTAAAGATATTAGTGACCCAGATGGGTTTTCTCCCAGACAATCAGCAATGAACTTATGGTGAATTAGCTTGGTGCACTATAGAAGGCATTATATCTGGATGCATCATGGCTTTGTATAGCAACTGCTCTGCCCAGGACCGTAAAAAACTAGAGAGTTGTGAATTCAGCCCAGTCTAACATGCAAGACAACCTTCCATCCATTGGCTCCAAGTACACCTCTCACTGCCTCGGAAAGGCAGCCAACATCACCAAAAGACCCCTCCCACCCCGGTTATAATCTCTTCCAACCTCTTCTGTCAGGTAGATGATACAAAAGGTTAAACACAGGCATCAACAGATTCAAGAACAGCTTCTTCTCTGCTGTTACTAGACTTCTGAAAGGACCTGAGGTTGTAGACATGCTTGCCAAAGTAACATCGTCAGCGCACCTCCAGTGTTACCCAGCAGGGTGATGAAACGTTTGCAACCAAACCCACCAGCTCGGCGAGCAAATCTACATCTACAACTACATCTACCACCCAAGCTACAAATCTTCTCAAAAATTCCGAATGGACCTCTTAAATTTCAAATTTAATGTTGATCTCGCTTTTCACACATCTTCTCTGCAGTCATAACATGGTATTCCTCACTCTGTTCTATTACCTTAATGCACTTTGTATGGTATGATCTACCTGTACTGCACACAAAACAAGACTTACCACTGTATCTAGAGATATGTGACAATAATAAATCAAATATTCAAGTCAAGCCAAACTTTTGTTCTTTTACTCAGATCGTCTTGCTATTAAAGCTAACAGCAATGGGCTGGGTAATTGGTAGTGAAGGGAATGGTTGTCATCTGCACATATGGTATAGTTGAATGGGTAAAAAAGTAGCAACTGAGAAGTGTGAACATATATATTTGGGTAAGGCAAACCCTGCAAAGGAATACACAATCAATCCAGGGTCGGGCGTGGGGGGTGTATTGAGAGAAATAGAAGAAGTAAGGAACCTTTGAGTGTATGTCCACAGGTCCCTGAAGGTAGTTGGAGCTAGATAAAGGTGGTAAATCCTACAGTCAGAATCATATAACACAGAAACAGACCCTTCAGTCCAGCTTGTCCATGCCAACCAAGTTTCCCAAACTAAACTAGCCCCACTTGCCTTTGTTTAGCCTACATCCCTCTAAGACATTTCCTATTCATGCGCCTGTCCAAATGTCTTTTGAATGTTGTAACTGTGCCTGCATCCATCACTTTCTCCAGCAGTTCATTCAGGAATCACCCTCTGTATGAAAAGTTGCCCCTCAGGAATCTTTTAAATCTTTCTCCTCTCAATTTAAAAATATGCCCCTAGTTTTGGACTCTCCAACCCTATGGAAAAGACCTTTTCTATTCACCTTATCTATGCCCCTCATGATATAATCAGCCTCTATGCGGTCATCCCTCAACCTCCTAGCTCAATGAAAGGAAGGTCCCAGCTGATCCAGCCTCTCTTTATAACTCAAGCCTTCTATTCCCGGCAACTTCCTGATACATCTATTCTGAACTGTCTCCAATTTAGTAATATCCTTCCTTTAGCAAGTAGACCAGAACTGCACAAAGTCCTCCAACACTGTGTACAACCTCAACATGACATACCAACTCCAATACTCAGAGTTCTGAACAATGAAGGAAAGCGTGCTAAATGCCTTCTTAACTTAGTGGTGTGATAGCCTATGTTCCCAGCAATTAGTTCCACGAAGTTGTCTTTCCATTTAAAGAAAGAACTCACTCCCCAAATCTATCAGCAGAGATGGATCAATGGAGCCAGGTGTCTTCTCAAAAATGTTTCAAGATATGGAATGCGTTATTTTATTGGGCAAGGTATTCAATACAAAAGCAGTAATACATAAGACACTGGTTAGGCCACAGAAGAGGTTTTATGTACATCATAAGAAAGTATTAATTACTCGAGAGACAGTACAGGAGATTTACAGCAATGTTGCAAGAGGTTGAAAACAGCAGCTACGAGGAAAGATTGGACAGGCTAGACTTATTTTCCTGAGAACAGAGGAGGTTGAGGAGTGCCTAACTTGATGTGTACAAAAACTAAGTGCACGAAGAAAGTGAACAGAAAAGACATGCTCCCCCGGTGAAGAGGTTAATTACTGCGAGAACAAATTTATGGTAATTGTTTGAAGGAATAGAGGGTTCATGAGGAAAAAAAACATTTTTACCATAGAGAGTGCTGGGTGTCTGGAATTCACTGTCAGTATGTTGTGTGAGGCAGAAACCCTCAACTCATTTGAAAGGAACCTGGACTGACCCCTGAGGGAATTAATCTGCGAAGCTATGGACAAGGGGCTGGAAAGTGAAATCAGAAGGGTGGCTCTTTCATTCAGCCAACAATGGGCTGAATGGCCTCTTTCAGTGCTGTGATGTTTTTACGGTTCATAGCCGTCTGCCTTCCAAATTCCTTGACATATAACGATTTGTTTCCAAGACAGGGTTGGTTGGTTGGTTACACAATGGTGTTCACAAAACAGTGCTCCATTCAACTTTCATTTCCTATCAGAATTGCATATTCTCACCCTTTGACCACATTGGGTGCCATTATGCCTTCCCTGGGGGTGGCAGGAGGGCAAATGTTTGGCCCCAACGAGATACTTGCCCTCCTTCTGCCACCATCTTGCCTCAGTAATTAACTGCTGAGAGAGGATTTCCATGGGTAAGCTTCTCAGCTTACCACCAACGAAGGCCAAGGTTATAGACTTGCTCGCCAAGCCGGTGTGTGTGGTTGCAAATGTTTCATCACCCTAATAGGTAACATTGTCAGTGCGCCTCTGGTGAAGCATTGGTGTTCTGTCCCGCTTGTTATTTATATGCCTCGGTTTGCTGGGGTGGTTGGCATCACTTCCGGTTCTGTTTTTCAGTGGTTTGTGTATCGGGGCAAACACCCATAAATGGAGTTGCATCAGGACATTATTCAAATGAGCCGCAACACACTAGAGCGACCTGGAATTGCTCACGGGAGCACTTCTACAGAGTTTTTAAAAGGCACAACCGCCGTTAGCTCCGCGACAGACCACAACAATAAGACACAACATGGCCAGACACACTCGTCACCTTACCACGCATCAGGGACATTTCAGAGATGGCCATAAGACTACTCAGACCCCTTGGTATCAGAGTGGCCCACAAGCCTACAACCACCCTGCAACAGCTACAGATGAACGTAAAGGATCCCATACGCACAACCAATAAAATTAACGTAATATACAAAATACCATGCAAGGACTGTGAGAAACATTACACAGGTCAAACTGGAAGAAAACTGACAATACAGATACACAAACACCAACTAGCCACCAAGAGACACGACCAATTCTTAATGGCCTCGATACACACGGTCAAAGAAAGACACAAATCTGACTGGGTCAACACATCCATAACATCACAAGCCAAACAGAGACATACCAGGGAATTCCTGGAGGCCTGGCATTCCAACCGGAACTCCATCAACTAACACATTGAACCGGATCTGATGTACAAATCACTGAAAAACTCAACCGGAAGTAACACAGATGAACCCAGCAAACAGAGGCATACAAATTATAAGCAGGACAGAACACCAATGCTTCACCAGAGGCGTACTGATGATGTTACCCAGCAGGGTAATGAAACATCAGCAATCAAACACACCAGCTCTGCGAGCAGGTCTACAACCTCATCCATGGCCTGAGCTACAAATCTTCTCAAAAAACAATGAAGGCCTTTATGTGATCAGTTAAGGGTCACCACTAGATTGATTATCTGCCTCTCCAACAGGCGAGAAGAGTGTCAGGTTTCCTGTGTGGCCTGCCTTCTGGGCTGGGGAGAGGGACTCTACTTGCCTCAGTCTTGAGGGGAGGGGACACGGGATGGTGGATATGGATGAACTATACTCCACAAGACCTGAAATAAAAGCACATAACTTCTTGCCATTTAAACCCCTAAAGCATAACCCTTGAGAGATGCTTTCTAGGGCCAAGAAGCCATCAGATTCTGATTGCCTGGCTCTTTCTGGCAGGGGTGAGACTTCAGTATGGAGGTTTGTAATTCACAAGCAGCTCGCTGGTCAGCTCTCAACTGGCTGATTGGAACTATTATTTTTTCTTTCTCATTGTTGAATTTGGAGAGAGTCACTTGACCCTGAGGACGCCTGTCCCCACATTTAGTGCATGTATCTACGTGTGAGCTAAGTGTCAGGCTGGCTGAATGGTAACGTTTAACCTCTGAGTCAGAAGATTTTCAGATCACAAAGAGTTTCTTGGTGCATTGAACTTAAATCTTGCTGTAAAGAGAAACAGGTTACCACTACTTTCCATCTTTTACCCATTAGGACAAACGCAAGAATGCCAAAATTTGAATAATTGCGACAATTTATACCTTACGAGACAGAGGTGTTAATTAATCAGCAAGTTGACATTAGCCAAAATGTTGCCATGGGGAAAACAACAGGGTAACTAAAGGTTCCCCAAGCAACAGGGATATTATAAGTAAGTTGTAAGGCTTGAATATTGTCCTTTTATCTTGATGAATATAAGATGAAAAACTTTAACACTATGTCTCTCTTCAGCAATTCCCACTTTTTAGGATTTTGCCCCAGTCTAGGAACATGAGCAAATCATTTAAGACCACACTAAGAGATCACTGCACTTTTGAAAATGCCATTTTTTTAACTATTAAATTAAACAAGCCCAGTCCAAGTTCTTGTTAGATTTATAATGATCACACCCCATTATTTTGAAGATAAGCAGGAAGATTCTACCCATTCAAAGATATGCAGGTTAGGTGGATTGGCCATGCTAAATTGCCCATAGTGTCCAGGGGTGTGCAGGCTAGGTGGGTCAGCCATAAGAAATACAGGGTTATAGAGACAGGGAAGGGGTGGGGTTAGTGAGCCTGGGTGGGACGCTTATCAGAGGGTCAGTGCGGACCTGATGGGCTGAATGGCCTGCTTATGCACTGTCAGGATTCTATGATTCTATCAGTTTTAATCCTGACCCAGGCCCTTATCAACTGCTGCATGTGGAGCTTCCTATGTACAAATTGGCTGTCACATCTCTTTTACTGGGACAGATCTTCAAAAATTCACCACTGGCCATATGTTTCTTTGGGGTGTCCTAAAATCATGAAAGTTGATCAAGTTTTTCTTTTGACTTGTTTTGACTACTTTTAGCTCAAGTTGCCAATAAACTCTTTCTTCTAGTGTTGCAGATTTTGCTCTGAAAGCCTCATCACAGTTTGATCAGACAGCTTGAAAGTTTACACCCCTGTACCACGTTAAACAAATGTCATTCCTGAGTTCTCTGATACTTTAAAATATTAAGAGTGTGATTAAACCAAACCTGATTCGTTGAAATCAATTTGTTGAAGACTGGTGGACAAATGGCCAACCCAGTCAGATTAATATTGAAAAGAAAAATATAAAGAACAGAAAATATAATCAGAAATCAAATACACAATGCTCAGGCTCCTGAAGGTAGATGGAGTTTGTATGTGAGCAGGGAAATGAAAACACAGTAAGCACTACCAATTTCAATCTTCAGGTGATTGCCTGATGTAGTGGTAATATCAGTGAAGTATCAATCCAAAGACTGAGGTTAATGTTCTAAAGTCACGGGCTCAATTTCCACAACGGCAGCTTGCAGAATTAATTATTTAACTAAATTTAACTATTACTACCTGCAATTGAATGATTGTCAATAATGGCAACAATTGTAACAACCATCAAATGTTATTAAAAACAAAACCCATCTGATTCTTTCAGGAAGGAAATCTGATACTACTACCTTGTCCACGTTACTCCAAACCTATGGAAATGTGATTGATTCTGAACCATTCTCTGAAATGGCTCCCTCATTTCACGGGCAACAAACACCCACGTACACATCCCATTAACAAATTTTAAACAAAACCTGAAGTGTGAGTCGCCAGCAGAAGCAACAAAGGGGGCTTGACATCATTGTAACATTATTGTTTTCCTCAACTAAACAGGACTGACTCAATCCTGTAGTCACTACTTAAGTTCTAAGGAATGATCACTCGACCTGAAACGTTAACTCTGATTTCTCTCCACAGATGCTGCCGGCCTGCTGAGCTTTTCCAGCAATTTCTGTTTTTATTACTTAAGGTCTATTTTGCACAATTCCAGAATGTTCTGAAGAAGGGTCATTGGATTCAAAACATTAACGCTTCTTTCTCTCCATAAATGCTGCCAGACCTCCTGAGTTTCTTTAGCAATCTCTGTTTTTGTATCTATACAATTCCAATTGGTGTAAAACCCCAATATTGCCTATGTACCTGACAAGGCACCCTGTTTATTGGGTTCTGAGGAAGGGTCACTCGACCTGAAACATTAACTCAGATTTCTCTTCACTAACACTGCCAAACCTGCTGAGCTTTTCCAGCAATTTCTATTTCTGACCCTATTTATTGGATAGGGTTGTAATGGTTGTGCCCGTCTATTGGTAGTTTAAAATGTCAGTCAAGAGTCTTGAAGATTTTGACTTTTATTGGCTGTACAGGCATGCCAATCAAATGTTCCCCCGCCCTCATGTATCTCTAATTGGTGCTACAGCAACCCCAATCTTGAGCATTTCTCCTGTATAAAAGTGACTAATATTTCAAAAGCTTTAAAAATTGCAGAGTTACTCTAACTGGTCATCTGTGATGGGCAATGCTGCAAGTAATACCAAAGTGTAAGTACAAACCTAAAGCAGTAGACATGACTATGTATGAGTAGCCTTTTCAAAATATCTGTACTGTGTTAATGTGTAACAATTCAAAAGCAGATTTTGTGTTGTATGATATAAAAAATAATTTTTATTTCCTTTAAAGGTTTGTTTCAACATAAATTCTAATTAGCAAATATTTGCTTCTCAGATCTTATAGCTCATTCTTATGAAATGTCATGTTTTACTATTATATTTAGACAATATATTTTAAAAAGACATTTTCAATATATATCTACTGATTGTTCTTCAAATTTAGGAAATTATTACAAGCACGGATTCATTTCATTTGGATAATGGTGTCCAGTTAATCGTTAAACCATTATCCTCTTACAAGGGTCAGGTGGATTTTATAAATACATATTTTCCCACGTGCCTCCAGTGTTCATGACAGTTTTGAGTCCTCAGGTTCTGTGTCAGAGAAAACACAAACAGTGAAATGGTTGAACAGCTAACAGCTGACCAGAAGTGTTGTGATTTGTGCAGCAGCTTTTAACAAACCAGTAATTCTTGGACCACAGACAAAAGCCAAGAGCCGAAAGCAAAGGGTAGAAAAGAAAGACTTGCATTTGTATGGAGTTGTCCATAACCGGAGAATATCCTGATATGCTTTAAAACCAATGAAGTGCTTCTGAAGTGCAATCTCTGTTGCAACATAAGAAATATGGCAGTCAATGTGGAGTCATAGAGAGGTACGGCATGGAAACAGACCCTTCGGTCCAACTCATCCATGCTGACCAGATATCCTAAATTAATCTAGTCCCGTTTGCCAGCATTGTGCCCATATCCTTCTAACCCCTTCTATTCATGTACCACCCAGATGTTGTTTAAATGTTCTAATTGTACCAGTCTTCACCACCTTCTTTGGCAGCTTATTCCATTCACGTACCATCCTCAGCATGAAAAGTTTGCCCCTTATGTCCCTTTTAAATCTTTCACCTCTCACGTTAAACCTATGCCGTCTAGTTTTGGACTTCCCTACCCTGGGGAAAAGACCTTGAATATTCACCCTATCTATGCCCCACATGACTGTATAAACCCCTATGAGGTCACCCTCTCAGCCTCTGACACTCCAGGGAAAATAGCCCCTTCCTATTCAGCTTCTCCATATAGGTCAAACCCTCCAACCCTAGGCACAGCAAGATCCCACAAACAGCTATATTGTAATGACCAGATGGTAGGGTTTGTTAATGACATTGAAGGGTGGAAATTGTGTGGGGTGCCCTTATCCTGGAATACGGTGGCAGAATGTTTTATTGCAGCTTGAGAAAATGTTGAGAAAAGCTGTGTGAAAATGTTGCTCCTTAGGTCCCTTTTAAATCTTTACCCTCTCACCTTAAACCTATGCCCTCTAGTTTTGGACTCCCCTACAGTAGGAAAAAGACCTTGACTATTCACCCTATCCATGCTCCTCAGGATTATGTAAACTTCCACAAGGTCACCCCTCAGCTTCCAATGTTCCAGAGAAAACAGCCCCAGCCTATTCACCCTCTCCCTATTGTTCAAACCCATCAAGCTCAACTGCTCATTCTTAGTTGGAAACCTTGCATTATGGAAGCAAACTTACCCAGCCTGAGGTCAGAAGCAGCAACATTGAGCAAGAAGGACTAAGTGAGCTTGATAATAGAGATAATGTATTTTTTTTTCTTGAAGAAACTTCTGTATTTAGTGGAACCAAGATGAGGTTTGATTTTGAATGACACTTTGCACATTCACTTCCTGCCTGTGAAACAAAGCATCATATCAATTCAGTTGTGGTCTTGTCTCATTAAAATGTTTCTCTCTACCTTCTGAAATTGGTGAAATGCACATTAGGGAGAGGCGGTGGTAATGTAACTGGACTAGTAGCCCAATGTAATCTTATTTGTTTGAAAAGAAACTGAAATGAAAGATAGTCTCAGTGATAGTGACCATTAAACTGCCATAAGTTGTCACAAATACCTAACTAGAAAGAAGCCTGCCATCCTAACCTGGTCTGGTTCATGTATGACTCCAAAACACACAGTAATGTGATTGACTCTTAACAGCCCTCAAAAGACAATTACAAGTGGGCCACAAATGCTGGCAATGCCAATGATGTGCAGATTCCATCAAAATAAGGGAAAAAAAATAATTCTAGTCACTAGGACTGAGTGTATGCACAGTTATTGGAAAAGAAAATATCATCATGTTGAGGCTGTACAGGACATTGGTTTGGCCACTTTTGGAATATTGCATTCTTTTCTGGTCTCCCTGCTACAAGAAGGATGTTGTGAAACTTGAAAGGGTGCAGAAAAGATTTACAAGGGTGTTGCCAAGGTTGGAGGGTTTGAACAATAGGGAGAGGCTGAATAGACTGGGGCTGTTTTCTCTGGACCATTGGAAGCTGAGGGGGTGACCTTTAGGAAATTTACATAAACAGGAGGAGTGTGGTTAGGGTGAATAGTCAAGGTCTTTTGCCCAGGGTGGAGGAGTCCAAATCTAGAGGGCATAGGTTTAAGGTGAGAGGGGAAAGATTTAAAAGGGACCTAGGGGCAACATCTTCACACAGAAGGTGGTGTGTGTCTATAATGTGCTGCCAGAGGAAGTGTTGGAGGCTGGTGCAATTACAACATTGAAAAGGCATCTGGGTATTTGAATAGAAAGGGTTTAGAGGGATTTGGTCCAAATGCTGACAAATGGGACTAGATTAATTTAGGATATCTGGACGGCATGGATGAGTTGGACCGAAGGGTCTGTTTCCATGCTGTATATCTCTATGACTCTACGGCTAATACTTGCTTTATTCAAATCTAATTTAGTTTGTAATTGGCAGTCAGTTGAAATCAACAGCTTTAAATTCAGTCGATGCCAGCCTTAAGTGGGGTTTCAGTGAAAGTGCAGCTTGATTATGAGCCAGTTGAAACTTAAATCTTCACTCAATGAGACAGCTTGGCCATTTGTCTTAGGAACATAGAAAACAAGCCAGCTTAGTGTGGCTTAGCACCTGAGTGGAGAGTGCCAGGGTTAAATAATTAAGAATAAGACAAGGAAGGGAAAGAAGCGCTTTGTTACTCTTCCTCTTCCTAAACTTTTCTTCAACCTCAGCAATTGATTATCTCTCTGCTATAAGAGATGAAGCTAGTTATTTGGTAAGTGTCTAAGGCCTATTGTATAGCAACCTCTGAAAAGGTTAATAAAATATGTAAACACCTAACAAAATATAACATTTAATGAAATAATTAAGTTGTTCCTTAGAACATATTAAGGATTACAGGACAGGTGATGTGCCATAGTTTCATTTATGGGTGCTTCCAGATATGAATTTGGCTCAGAGCAAACATGTCTGCAACAGATGCTTGAGGTTCAAGCAGCTTTGCTCAGAGTTTATGAGCTGGAGACTGAACTACATGGTGGTTCAGTGGCTCGCACTGCTACCTCGCAGCGCCAAGAACCCAGGTTCCATTCCACCCTCAGGTGACCATCTCTGTGGAGTTTGCATGTTTCCCCCCATGTCCCTGCGTGCATGTCCCCCGGGTACTCCGGTTTCCTCTCACAGTCCAAAGATGCACAGGTTAGGTGGATTGGCCATGCTAAATTTTCCCATAGTGTCCAGGGATGTGCAAGCTAGGGTAGGGGGTGGGTCTGTGTAGGATGGTCTTCACAGGGTCGGTGTGGACTCGATGGGCTGAATGGCCTGTTCCCACACTGTAGCGATTCTATGATTCTACAGACATGGTGATACATCAGGGAAGGAGAAGGTTACCTGGATTCTCTGAACCAGGAGGCAGCCACACATCTTGGGATTCAGTTGGCGGGAGAGTGTAACGGTGAGTGAGGCAGCTAATGTGACCCAGAAGGCAGGTGCACAGGAACCTCAGCATTTCCAATTGCTAAACAGGTTTAAGGTTCTTAAACCTGCCTGGGTGAGAGTAAGGGCTACAGGAATGTGAGCATGGCACCATTGTCCAGGAACCAATTCAAGAAGGAGAGGAAATAAGAAGGAACATAATGGTAGTAGGTACAGTTTAGTGGTGGGCATTGATCTTGTTTTCTGCAGCAACGGCTCCAGGAGACTGTTACCTGCCAAGTCCAGAGTTCAGGACACCCCCTCAGAGAGGGAGAGGAACTTGGAGTGGAAGGAAGAGGATCCAGTTGCAATGGTCCATGGAGATATCAATAACTGAGGCAAGAAAAAGAAGGAGCAAGGCATCAAATTAAGAAGCAGAATTTCAAGGGTCATAATCTCTGGATTATGAGTCACATGCAAATTGGCATAGGACAAATCAGATTAGAGAAATGAGGATTTTAAACTAAATAGTGAGGGCAAAGAATCAAATTTTAGAAGGTGTGGTAAATCCAAAGTCCAAAGAGAAAAGTATTAATATGGGGAATTATAAACAGACCATGACAGATAAAGGTAGTGATTCCAAATCTAAGAGTCAACCAACAGATAAAACTGGAATTTATAAAGACAGTAAAAGGATAACACTAAAGGGTCTGTACCAGAGCTTGGCAGCTGAAATAAAACAGATGAACTGAGAACACAAATAGAACTGAATAAGTATGATCTGATAGCCATTTCAGAGCTGTGACTGCAGAGTAAATTTACAGTAATCTGGCAGGATGCGAAAGGGAAATTATGTTTGACCAATCTATTGGAGCTCTTTGAGGATATAACACATGCTGTGGATAAAAGGGTGGATCTGGTGCGCTTAGATTTGCAGAAGATATCACATCATAGGTAACAAATTGGAATAAGTAGAAGATAGAGCTCCTGCTGCTTGGCCTGCTGTGTTCATCCAGCCCTGCACCTTGTTGTCTCGGATTCTCCAGCATCTGCAGTTCCTACTATCTCTAAGTAGAAGATAGGCTGGCTACCAAGAAGCAGACAATGGGCATGAACAAGTCTTCTTCAGGTTGTCAAGATGCAGTGAGTGGTATGCCACAGGGAGCACATCTTTTTACAATTTATACAAATTACTTCGATGAAGGGATGGATGGTATGGTTGCCAAATTTGCTGATGACTTGAAGATTTGTATGTTAATGTGTAGAAGTTGTCTTACTTCTATTTTAGTTAATTGGATATTCAGATAGCTCGGGTACACTTCTGAGCATAAGCAAATTAATCTGCTTTTGGCAGTTGGATCAAGAGATGAATGTTTGCTCACTGAAACAGACAAGTAGAATGTCGAGTTTGCAACTCAGTAAACCCTCCTGCTGACGTCTATTTTGTGCAGTGGGTAGTGTCCCTGCCTCTGAACCAGAACCTCTGACTTTGGGTCCCATGAGAGGATTTGATGGCCAAGCAAGCTATGGTCATTATACAATCAGATGAGTATCAATTAGCTAAAGGTACCCAACACACCCTTAGTGGCAGGGAGAAGAGATTCCTTGTCAGCCACATGATTGAGTGAAAACAAAGAACGGGTTACAACATGCATGAAATTGAATGCCAAGTACAACAACTTGAAACCTCCCAGACATTCTTAGAACACCACACCATCCCCATTTGCAGCACTGTGCTGGAGCATCAGCTTCAATAGTTTGCTGAATTTCTGGTGTGGGCTCAAGATGCATCATAATGATCGGAAATAACGTTTAATCACAAAAGTCCGTTCTGATTACAGCACAAATTAAGGAAATGAAAGTACAATTGTGAAAGCATATTTGAAACAGTCAATTCTGAGGAAATTCTACCAACAGAGCAAGAAACCAAATTATTTATGAAATTGCAAGTAAATGATAAGAAAAATAACAAGAAAAAAATGCTTCTGATTAATTTGCATGATGCCAGTGTACTGCAAAGGAAATATAATTGCTCAGTGAAGCAAAGAAACCTTGGGGTTTAAGTTAATCCAACAAAATATTTTTCATCAGTATTTACCATAGAGAAAGACATGGAAACTAGGGAATTTGGGGAAATAAATCGTCATGTTTTGAAAATAGTCTGCATTTCAAAAGAGGAGGTGCTGGAGGTATTAAGCCACATGAAAGTAGGTAAATTCCTGAGACATGATCAGCTGTATCCCGAGACATTGTGCGAAGCTCGGGAAGAAATTGCGGGGTCCCTAGCAGAGATTTGTATCATCAACAGCCATGACTGCCGGAAGACTGGAGGGTGGCTAATGTTGTGCCATTATTTAAGAAAGGCCGCAAAGAAAAGCCAGGGAACTACAGACCAGTGAGCCTGACATCAGCAGTAAGTAAGTTATTGGAGGGGCTTCTGAGAGACAGGATTGACGTGCATTTAGAGAGGCAAGGACTGATTAGGAATATTCAGCATGGCTTTGAGCGTGGGAAATTGTGTCTTACAAATCTGATTGAATTTTTGAAGAGGTGACCAAGAAGATGGATGAAGATAGATAAACTTTAGCAAGGTCTTCGACAAGGTTCTGTATGGTAGACTGGTTAGTTAGGTTATATCACATGGAATCCAGGGGGAGCTAGCCAACTGGAATCAAAATTGGCTGGACAGGAGGAGACAGAAGGTAGTTATAGAGGGTTGTTGTTCAAACTGGAGGCCTGTGACCAACAGTGAGCGCAAGGATCAGTGCTATTCCATTGTTGTTCATCATTTATATTAATGATTTAGATGTGAATATAGGAGGCATGGTTAGTAAGTTTGCAGATGACACCAAAATTTGTTGCATAGTGGACAGCGAAGAAGATTATCTAAGAAGAGTACAATAGGATCTTGATTTACTGGGCTCATGGGTCAACGAATGGCAGATGGAGTTTAATTCCAATAAATGTGAGCTGTTGCATTTTGTTAAGACAAACTAGGGCAGGACTTACACAGTTAATAGTAGGGCCCCAGAGAGTGTTGTCAGAGAGACCGGGGTGCAGGTACATGGTTCCTAGAAAATGGCATAACAAGTAGACAGGTGGTGAAGAAGGCATGTGGCATGCTTGCCTTCATTGGTCAGAGCACTGAGTACAGGAGTTGGAATGTCATGTTACAACTGTACAAGACATTGGTTAAAGCCACATTTGAAGTACTGCATACAATTCTGGTTGCCCTGTTACGAGAAGGCTGCAATTAAACTGGAAAGGATGCAAAAAGTGTTTCTAAGGATCTTACTGAGACTGGAAGGAGTTAAGGAGAGGCCAGAAAGGCTGGGACTTCTTTACCTGAGCACAAGGGGCTGGGAGATGACCTTACCGAGCTTTATAAAATCACAAGTGGTATAGATAAGGTGAATAGTCAAGGCCTTTTCCCCTGGGTAGGGGAGTCCAAAACTAAAGAGCATAGGTTTAACAGTGGAAAGATGTACAGAGTCATACACTCCTACAACACGGAAACAGACCCTTTGATCAAACTCGTGCATACTGATAACCTAAATCACTCTAGTCCCATTTGTCAACATTTGGCCCATATTACTTTAAACCTTCCTATTCATACACCAATCCAGGTGCCTTTTAAATGCTGTAATTGTACCCGCCTCTATCACTTCCTTTGGTAGCTTATTCCATACACTCACCACCCTCTGTGTGAAAAAGTTGCCCCTTAGGTACCTTCTAAGTCTTTCCCCTCTCACCTTAAACCTATGCCCCCTAGTTTTAGACTCCCTGGTGGCATGGTGGCTTAGTGGTTGGCACTGCTGCCTCACAGCGCCAGGAATCCAGGTTCGATTCCACCCTCAGGTGACTGTCTGTGTGGAGTTTGCACATTCTGCCCGTGTCTGCATGGGTTTCCTCCGGGTGCTCTGATTTCCTCTCACAGTGCAAAGATGTGCAGGTTAGGGTGGATTGGCCATGCTAAATTGCAAAGATGTGCAGGTTAGGGTGGATTGGCCATGCTAAATTCATCCTGTTCAAGGATGTGTAGATTATGTGGGTTATAGGAGGGTGAGTCTGGGTGGGATGCTCTGAGGGTCTGTGTGGACTCGTTGGACTGAAGGGCCTGTTTCCACACTGTAGGGATTCTATGAAAAAAGACATTGGCTATTCACCCTATCTATGTTCCTCTTGACTTTATTAAGATCTATAATGTCACCCCTCTGCCTCCAACACTCCAGGGAAAATGCCCCAGCTTATTCAGCCTCTCCCTATAATTCAAATCTTCCAACCACGGCACCATTCTTATAAATCTTTCCTGCACCCTCTTAAGTCTAACAACATTCTTCTTATAGAAGAGCGACCAGAATTGTATGCAATATTCTGAAAGTGACTTCACCAATATCTGTACAGCCACAACATGACATCCCAACTGCTATACTCAATATTCTGACTCATGAAGGTAAGCGTGCCAAATGCCTTCTTCACTACCCTATCTACCTGTGATTCCACTTTCAGGGATCTATGCAGCTGCACCCCGAGGTCTCTTTTTTCAGCAACACTCCCAGGGCCCTATCATTAACTGTATAAGTCCTGCCCTGATTTGCCTTACCAAAATGTAACACCTCACATTTATCTAAATTAAACTTCCCCTGCCACTCCTTGTCCAATTGGCACATCTGATCAAGATCACATTGTACTCTGACATAATCTTCTTCACTGTTCACTACAGCACCAATTTTGGTGTCATCTGCAAAGTTACTAACCGTGCCTCCTATATTCACATCTCACTCATTTATATAAATGACAAAAAGCAGTGAATCCAGCACTGATCCTTGTGGCACAAGCTGGTTACAGGTCTCCAGTTTGAACTACAACCCTCTACCGCTACACTCTGTTTCCTACCTTCAAGCCAATTTTGTATTCAATTGGCTAGCCATCCCTGGATCCCATGTGATATAGCCTGACTAACCAGTCTACCATATGGAACCTTGTCGAATGCTTTGCTGAACTTCATATCAATAACATCTACCACACTGCCTTCATCAACCTACTTTGTCACCTCTTCAAAAAAGTTAGTGAGACACGATTTCCCACGCACAAAGCCATGTTGACTATCCCTAATCACTCCTTGCCTTTCCAAATGCATGTAAATTCTGTCCCGCAGACTCTCCTCCAACAACTTACCCATCACTGACGTAAGGATCACTGGCCTATAGTTCCCCGGCTTTTCCTTACAGCCTTGGTTAAACAATGGCACCACTTTAGCCAATCTCCAGGCTTCCAGCACCTCACCTGTGACTGCCGATAAAACAAATATCTCAGCAAGGGGCCCGGCAATTTCTTCCCAAGCTTCTCTCAAAGTTCTGGGAAACACCTCATCAGATCCCAGGGATTGAACTACCTTTAAAAGGGACCTCAGGGGCAACATTTTCACACAGAGGTTGGGGCGTACATGGAATGTGCTGCCAGAGAGAGTGGTAGAGGCGGGTAAAATTACAACATTTAAAAGACGTTTGGACAGGTACACGATAGGAAAGGTTTAGAGGGATATAGGCCAAATGCAGGAAAATGGGACTAGTTTAGGCATGGACAAGTTGGGCCAAAGGGCCTGTTACCATGCTGTATGACTCCGACTAATTTTACAAGCATACATTGTGCTTCTGACCTTAATACACATATTGAATCTTGAATCGACCAAATGATCAGATGTAATCACATAGCAGCCTTAGGTGGTATGCTATTGTTGAGTCCTTTGGTCAAACTAAGCCACATCAGTGGGAGTCTGTGGCAGAGTAAATGCTGTGCAGTCCCTAGCAAAGATATAAATGCTCATAAGGAAAGCAGAAGGTGCCTCCTAGCATATCATATTAGACCAGGGTTTCACTGTGGGATACAGGATTCTTGCAACCAAACAAAGAAGATGAAAGTTCACTTGGGAGTAGTGAAGGGAGAAGCTGCTTCCAGATCTGAAATACTGAAAGGGAATAGGTAACAGGCAGAAGGAGTAGGGTTTACTTTTTAAAGAAGAGGTTTGCATGCTCCAAGATGATGTTATTCAGTGGCATCAACCAAGTAGTTCATAAAATCATGAGGAGCATGGATAGGGTGAACAGCCAAGGTGTTTTCTCCAAAACTAGATGGCATTGGTTTAAGGTGAGAGGGGAAAGATTTAAAAGACACCTAATGGGCAATATTTTCACGCAGATGCTGGAACGTGAATAGAATGAGCTGCCAGAGGGAGTGGTGGAGGCTGGTACAATTAAAACATTTAAAAGGCATCTGGATGGGTATATGAATAGGAAGGGTTTAGAGGGAAATGGGCCAAATGCTGGCAAATGGGACTAGATTATTTAGGATATCTGGTTGGCATGGACAAGTTGGACTGAAGGGTCTGTTTCTGCGCTGTACAGTTCTCCGACGCTATTCTTGTCTGTAGGAATGTTAAGTCGATTCTCAGCATGCTGGTGAATTGGCACTGAAAGACATCCCATCTTTGGGATAGAGATTATTGACTAAACAGCTCATACCATAGCCCCAACGTACCCTTTTTAAGTATTTTGTTCAAATACCAGTATGAGTATGTAATGACACACTTCTGTTGGAAGTAGCATTGAACCCACACCTTTTGGCTGAGAGGTAGGGACTCAATCACTGCACCCCAAAACCCTTTATATTTACACAGTCGTTTTCCCCAGTCAGCAGCTTAACCCTTGCTATACTGACATGAGTTGCATCAGCCAGGCAGTGACAAAAGAACATAAGAACCCAGAGCAGGACTAGGCAATTCAGCCCCTCAAGAGTGTTCTGCCATTTACTATCATGGCTGATCTCATCTCAGCCTCAATTCACTTTCAGGGCCACTTAACTTAACCCTTCAACCCATTACTAACTAAAAACCTGTCCATCTCCTCTTTTTAACTTACTGAGCATCCTGGCATCCATGGCAATCTGGGCTAGTGAATTCAGCAGATTTACAACCCTTTTGAGAGAAATAATTCCTCTTCATCTCGGTTTTAATCTTCTACGTCTTGTCTTAAAACTATGACCTTTCATTCTAGATTGCCTCACATGAAGAAACATCCTCTCCACATCTAATTTGTCGATTTCCTTTAACATCTTAAATACCTCAATTAGATCTCCTCTCATTCTTCCAAATTCCAGAGATTATAGGCCTAAATTGAACAAAGAATAATACAGCAAAAGAACAGGCCCTTCGGGCCCCCTGAGCCTGCACCAACATATTTTGCCCTTCCATACTAAAACTGTCTTCATTTAAAGGATCCATATTCCTCTATTCCCTTCCTATTCATGTATTTGTCCAGGTGCCTTTTGAAAGCTCTTATTGTGTCTACTTCCACCACCTCCTTTGGCAGCACATTCCAGGCACTCACCACCCTTTGTATGAAAAACTTGCCTCTCACATCTCTTTTAAACTTGCCCCCATACTTTGAACCTGTGCCTCTAGTAATTGACACCCTACACCCTGTGAAAAAAGCCTCGTACTTTCCACCCTATCTGCGCCATTCATAATCTTTTAAACTTCTATCAGGTCGCCCCTCAGCCTCTTGCATTCCTGTCAATTGCTCAATCTGTCTTCATAAGAAAAACCCCTCATTCTCTGAAATTGATCTAGTGAACCTGCTCTGAACTGCCTCCAATGCAACTATATCCCTCCTTTAGTAAGGGGACCAAACTGTATGCAGTAGTCCATGCAGTTGTATAGTTGCAGCAGTATTTCCCTACACTTATACTCTAAATTCTATTTGCCTGCTGTTATTATCATATTAGCTTTCTGTAGCCCTTTGTGAAAACAGTTTGCTTCCCCAACCACCTCCCCACACCACCCCCACCCCCAGGCTCAGGATGGTGGTCTTTCAAGGTAGAATGGATCTGATTTCTACGAGTTGGGGGTTTCCCTTCACCTATTGATGCACAATGTTTGCAGACAGAACAATTGATGTTGCAAAGTTCCCACGAATTGAGGATTGACGCCTTTGAAGCCTGAAGGTGACCTTGATGTGTATCTCCCTTGGAATGACAGTGCTTTGAGGATGGGATGAATGAGGACGGGCAAACAATGTGAATGGATTCCAACCTATTCATGCCAGAATGCTTTGTGTGAACAAGGGGACCGAGAAATAATTAAGCTGCTTACATGTCAGAGTGCTTTTCCAACCGTTCATTTCCAAAGACATCCTTTTGTTCTTCCGAGCACTTGCTGAGATCGATGAACAATAAAAGCAAAGTGTTGGAATTGTTGGATATTAGCAGAGCATCATCAAAACACTCAGTCTAAAGTTTCTGATAAATTTTTGGAATACTGGGCGGACTGTGAACTCCGCTGAGATTTATGATATGCCCTCAGGCAGCTTTTAAAAGCCAGCACACCACACCATACTGCAAATTCTGGTGACTAACTGGGGATCTTATGAACAGCCTGCTTATTTCAATGTGCACTACATTTCAGATTGGCTGCACGGTTGGAAACACTCCCATCTTAGTGGGAAGAGTCATAACCTGTTCAGGCAGCATCTGTGAAAGGACAAAGATGTGCATTTGTACAGCCCCTGTCACATTCCCAAGACTTCTCAAAGCATTTTGCAGCTGATGAAGTACTTTTGATGTGCAGTCACTGCTTTGGGAATCATAGCAGTCAGTTTGCACACAGCAAGATCCCAGGGTAAGAAATGTGAAATAAAATGAAACAAAGAACTATGATGCTGTAAATCTGAAACAAAAACAGAAATTGCCGGAGAAACACGACAGGCCTGGCAGGATCTCTGGAGAGAAAGCAGAGTTAACGTTTTGCATCCAGTGACCCTTCTTAGAACAGGAATGTGATAATGACCAGAAAATCATGGCCTTAAATAAAGTACTTGGATGAACACTTAAGTGTTCAAAGCTATGAGCCTTGTTCGAGAAAGTGGGACTTAAGATTCTTAGGGACAGGATTTACTTGCATTTGGAGAATAGAATTATTAGGGATAGTCCATATGGTTTTATGCAGTGGACCTGTTGGGCCGAATGGCCTGCTTCCACACTGTAGGCATTCTATGATTCTACAGTGTAATTAGTAGTATATTTGGTGATATGGACTTGATGGGCTGAAAAGCATTTTTTGTACTGTCTGATTCTATAAATCTATGCCTTTTTTTCATGTTTGATGTTGATTGGGGGTGGCACGATGGCTCAGTGCTGCCTCGCAGTGCCAGTGACCCAGGTTTGATTCCATCCTCAGGCGACTGTCTGTGTGGAGTTTTCACATTCTCCCTGTGTCTGCGTGGGTTTCCTCTGGGTGCTCTGGTTTCCTCCCACAATCCAAAGTTGTGCAGGCTAGGTGGATTGGTCATGCTAAATTGCCCATAGTGTTCAGGGATGTATAGATTAGGTGGGTTATAGGAGGATAGGTCTGGGTGGGATGCTCTGAGGGTCGGTGTGGACTTGATGGGCCAAAGGGATTCTATGAATCTATGACTGACTGGGTAATTACTGGCCAGGATACCAGAGACAGCTCTGCTGCGTTTCTTCCAAGTAAAGCAATAAGATCTTTTACACCTACCTAATAGAGCTGATGGGCTTTCACTTTCACATCTCATACAAAAAGCAGCATTTCTGACAGTAAGGCACTCCCTCAAAACCGCACAGAAATGCCTACCAAATCATTGTGCTCAACTCATTTGGGAGAGAAACAAAGTTGGAGTTTTCAGGTTGATGCCCTTTTATGAGACATTAAAAAGCTGTGGTGGGAATGAGGCATTTAACCACAAACTCTTAAAAAGTACAGTGGGAGGATTTGGATGTATTTAGTAAATTCTCTGGCTGCACATTTTCTAACGATCTCTCGCCTTTGATAATTTGCACAAAGCCTACTAAACATTTGCAATTGACAACCAGGTAAGGAGAACTTGGTTTATGTATTATATTTTCTTCAAAGAATGATTTAGATTTCCATTACAGTCACTGCTAAATTTACAAACATAGGAACGGTTCAATAGACAGTAAATGAGATTATGGCTATCAGTTGCCTATTGGGATCTGGAACAGGCAACCTGAAAACTGGTGGTAGCAGAATCAATAGTAACTCTTTCAAAAAGAGAATCAGATTTTGACTTAGAAAGGAGAAACTTAAAGGGCAAGAACTGTCGAGAGAATGATGGGCCAAATAGCCACCTCCTGCGTTGTGCGATTCTGGGATAATCCACATTTATTTGGGGCACGAATGTTGACAAGGAGCAGCTCCCTTCATTTTCTTAAAAACCGAAAGAACTGTGGATGCTGTAAATCAGAAACAAAAACAGAAGTTGCTGGAAAAGCTCAACAGGTCTCGCAGCATCTGTGGAGAGAAATCCGAGTTAACATTTTGGGTCCAGTGACTCTTCCTCAGTACTGAAGGTTTTGAATGACCCGAAACGTTAACTTTGATTTCTCTTTACGGGTGCTGCCAGACCTGTTGAGCTTTTCCAGCAACTTCTGTTTTTGACCTTTCATTTTCTTAATCAATATCCAGCATTTTTGACAAGCAGCTTATAGGCAAGATTTCAGTTGGCATCTTAACCTGAAATGCAGTTTCTCTGACACTGCAACTCTCCCTCACAGTATTGGACATAAACACTGGTCACTTAGTTATGCTTGTGGTATGCACAGCCATTCCTTACACTGCTAGTTTACAATGGCACATTTTAAAGTTATATTTCGGAGAGTGGTTGAATTACAGGGCTTTCTTAGAATTGTTTGCTATGCTGTAAAAATGATTTTGTGTAACACACACCAATTCAACCATTTAATTAGCTAAAGCAAACTTTTTAAAGTTAACCATGTTACCTTACTTAAAAAGTTTTCCACATGGTCAAAATGGAGATTGGTGCTGTTTGAGTCAGCACAATTTTCTCGCAGTAGATGAAACTTAAATTGTAATTCCAAGTGATTTTTGATGCATATTACCAAGACTGAAAATGCCTTGAGTCAAAAAACTAAACCACACGTTCGTGGCACATATTACAAACAAAATTTGATGTAAAGTGTTTGCTGGAACTCAAATAATCCTAAACTGTGACTTTCATTTTAAGATGAAGGGTATAGATGGAGGTAATGGTAGTTCTTTTTTCCCGAGGATGGGGGATTTCAAGAAATTGGGGGTACATTTTTACAGTGAGAGGAGAGAGATTTAATAAAGATATGAAGGGCAAATGTTTTACACAGAGGGTGGTTTGCATGTGGAATGAACTTCCTGAGGAAGCGGTGGATGTGGGTACAATTGCAACCGTTAAAAGACATTTGGATAAGTCCATGAATAGTAGAGGTTTGGAGAGATATGGGCCAGAGCAGGCAGGTGGGACTAGTTTAGTTTGGGATTATGTTTGGCATGGACTGGTTGGACTGAAGGGTCTGTTTCCATGCTGTACGACTGAGTGTTTACCAAGGGATAGATTTTTAACAAAAACAGAAATTAACCATGAAATTTAATAGGTCTGGCAGTATCTTTTTTTCCTTTTATTCATTCATGGGATGAGGGCATCGCTGGCCAGGCAGCATTCATTGCCCATCCCTAAATGCCCAGAGGGAACTTCAGAGTCAACCACATTGCTGTGGGTCTGGAGTCACATGCAGGCCAGACCAGGAAAGGACAGCAGTTTCCTTCCCTAAAGGACACTAGTGACCCAGATGGGTTTTTCACCCTGACAATCAGCAATGAACCTCTGGTCATTCATTAGTCTCTTAATTCCAGATTTTTGTTGAATTCAAATTCCACCATCAGCTGTTGTGGGATTTGAACCCAGGTAAGGATGACAGTTTCCTTCACTCAAGGACATTCGTGAACCAGATGGGTTTTTCCTGACAATCGACAATGATTTCACGGTCATCATTAGATTCTTAAGTCCAGACTTTTTAACTGAATTCAAATTCCACCATCTGCTGTGGCGGGATTCGAACCTGGGTCCCCAGAAAACTATCTGGGTCTCTGGGTTAACAGAGCAGCGATAATACCACAAGGCCATTGCCTCCCTCTGTGGGGAAGAAAGCAGATTTAACATTTTGAGCCCAGTGACTCTTTGTCAGATGGATTTTTAACTTTCTGTTCTGAAAAAGAGTCACATTGGACTTGAAACATTAACTCTGTCTTTCTCTATCCACAGAAACTGCCAGACCTGCTGAATTTCTTCAGTGCCTTCTATTTTTGTTTCAGATCTCCAGCATCTGCAGAACTTTGCTTTTCTGAACTGATTTTATTCTTTATTTCATTTTTAAAATTTCTTTGTGGTCACATGCATTACAGTCCACACACTATACTTACTCCCTGATGCACTGCGAGCAGTTCAAAATGCAGCTAATCACCAACTTCTCAAGGGCAATTAGGGATGGGCAATAAATGCTGGACCAGCCTATGACATCCACATCCCATAAGTGAATAAAGGAATCACCTTTCTCCAAATGAGTGTGTGCGTGGTGAACAGTATTTCTCCCCCCTCCCCAAAGATCCTTTTATCAGTTACTTTAGTGATACATCCTAAAAAAGCTGCTAGAAATTAGGGAGTCAGCCCTTTCTCTCTGTGGAGAGTTCTCTTTAATACGTGCATTGGTTGACTTTGAGATTTTGTTTTAAATTGCAAGCTACAGTTCTCTCTGCTCCAAAATAAGCGAGTTGAGGAGGGTTGGCAGGTCTCAAGTGAAAATGTCAAAACCAAAATTGATAGACATTTGTTGGGAAAGGTTATTCAGGTTTACGAAAAGAAGGTAAAGCAATAAAGATAAGGTACATATTGTCTACGATCTAGCTGAACAGACTGAAGATGTTGAATTACTTACTACTGTGCCTGTGATCAGCAACACATATCCTGCCATTCTGTGCTATGACAACATAGAATCCTAAAATTAAACTGCTTCAAAGAGAGATTATCTTTCAGCCTGTGAGGCAATCGCCCTGTGTTTCCTTAACCCACTTCCTGATGTTGTAAATGCAATTGCTGCATTGCTTCCTGACTGACACAGGGACTTGAAAAAGTAGAGGGTTGTAAGAATGGCTTCCCTCACACTGTGTTTCAGTCAACTGTCAATTGGTGACTTGGTGCTAGTTTGAATTAGTCTCCTTTACTATCACATCGCCAATACACGTTTATAATCCAACACCTATCTGTATAGTAGCGAGATCGGTTAGCTTGGACAGCTGATTTGCAATGTTGGCAACATTGTTAATTCAATTTCCATACAGCCTAGGGTTATGATTAAGGTCACTACTTCTCAACCTCTCCCCTCACCTGCAGTGTGGTGACCCTCACGTTAAACCACCACCAACCTCTGGGATTATGACGACTTTACTATTTGTAAGATATTCACGCTAAAATGTATTTTGATGTAGCGGACTTAAAACATAACATTAATAAAATGATCCTTATTTTTGAATGATCTAAAATTATGAGAATCTAATTATTGTGAGGTGGAGGTGAAGATGAAACTGTGGAGAGAGCTTTGACATTCCTGCATTAACATATCGGTATTTGGAGCATTGGAATATTTCCTGTCACATAAATATGGATAAGACTGACTCAGCTGTTGCAGTAGTCTTGTATCCTAAGAATATGCCTGCCTATAAATTTGATGCAATCTTCAGTGTTTAGTTAAAGTTACAGTGTTCACAACAGGGTTAAAAAAACCCTATAATATGTGACATTCTAAGGAATCCCAATCCTCCCTGCCTTATAGAATTATAGAATCCCTACAGTGCATAAAAAGGCTATATGGCCCATTGAGTCTGCATTGACCTTCTGAAGAGCATCCCACCCAGACTCACCCACCCACAACCACTATCCCCGTAATCCTGTATTTTACCATGACCAATCCACACAACCTGCACATCTTTGGACTGTGGGAGGAAACTTGAGCACCTGGAGGAAACCCATGCAGACATGGGGAGAATGTGTAAACTCCACACAGTCACCTAAGGCTGGAATCGAACCCAGCTGCTTGGCGCCATAAGAAATCAGTGCCGCCCTTCCCACTGTTTATATATTACAGATCAAAATTGAAAACAGAGTTAAAACTGGGTTCAAATCCTAGCTGCTCCAGAGGTGTGTAATGACATCTAATTGTGTCGATTAGAAAATATTTAAAACTGGGCTTATCTTATTAGGAGAGGTTGAACAGGTTAGGAATGTAATTGTTGGAGCTCAGAAGAATGAGCAGTCATCATTTGAAACAATATAAGACCTTGAGATTCAGCGACTGGTGAGTTCTTCCAGGTCTGGCATGGGGGTAGAATCAGGTGAGAGGGGCAGGTAGGTAGTTAATGAAGTGGGTTCAGTAAGATAAGGTGAGACATCTTGCTCGGCCTCGTGGCAAAAAAAACCCTAAAAATTCAACAAAACTATCACTTAGGCTTAAAAAAAAGCAAAATTGCCCTCTGTTTTTCTCTGCACAGATGTTGCCCAAAAAGCTGAAATTCTCCAGCACTTTTTTATGTTTTAGCACTGGCTGCCTTTACAAAAGAAAGCTCCAAATACCTACCATCCTTTGCGTGTCAAAATGTTTCCTAATTTCTGTACTGAAAGATCTGGTCTATCTTCTATGTATCCCCTAGTCCTGGACTCTTTCAAGGAACAGAAATAGACTAAGCAGAGAGGAACTGTCTGTCCCGTTAATACCTTGAAAGGTTCCAATATACCACCCTTAACCTTCTGAAATTGTTATTTTCTTTTCAGCTCCTACCCTTTCATGTGATGGAGGACTATAGACCAGGAAAATCTGTGTTGCTTCAGCTATCTCATTGCAATTTCTTGAGCATTGCTCAAACAAATTGATTGCTAAATTATTCTGCTTTATCTCCACAGATGTGGAGATTTTCAAGCAATTTCTGTTTACGTTTCTGATTTGAGCATCCATAGTTCTTTGTTTTTTTTTTGGTTAAGTGTTTACCTTACTGCCACATCTCTTCCAGATAAACCCATTTTGAAGACGTTCTGCTCCTCTCTCTGATACGATTTCTGTTCTAATCTTGTTCTTTGTCATTACTTTCACTGTCGCTTCTGGTACTTGGCTAGGTATTTGCCAAAACTCGACTTCCACAGCCACATCTCATTCCTCAGTGACTGGCTCTAGCTCAGACCCACCCCACATGGATTCCAACTGAAGTTTCATCCTTCGTGTTTTGAATCCACCCAGGATCACGGGTATCTCAGCGATGCTCAGCGTTCCTCAGAGAGCTGTTTTCGCCACATCCTGAGATTCACATTCGATGCCGTGTGTCATCATCTGCACATGCTGGACACTTTCTCTGTCAGTACCACCTCACATTGGCTCAGAGCTGCCTTGCCTCCCAGCTCCACTTCATCTTCCAACTCATTCTACATTCTAACAAGAAACTTTTTTCTTTCTTTTCCTTTCAGACATTAAAGAACGTAAGATGCAACAACTTAGAGATACCCACACCCCTCTGGAACCTTCCTCCCGTCCGGAACCTTCCTCCCCTCCCCTCCCCTCTGATTCCATCCCATCTCCTAACCCCATGTATTTCCTATCCCTTCTGACCTTCCCCTCATTGATTCTGAATGTTCTGTACTCAGCAAAAGTCTTAGTTTTATTCCCCTGCACACAACATGATGTTGGACTTTTCTTCCACTGCCTTTATCTCCATGCCCATTCCTTTGGACAAGAGTTGTCTCCCCATCCCACAGATCCCTTCACCTGCATCCAACACTCTCCCTCCACCTGGACCCCTCCATTTCACCTTTTACCTGCACTAGGTATGTTCATTGAGGACTGATATTGGTCAGCTCAATTTCTCTGCCCCATAACCATTCAAACCTACCTCCTTCTGAGCTGACTGCACGTTTGCTGTCAGGTCCAACCGTGACTTTTTCATCAAGCCTGCCAACAAGAGTGGTGCTGTTATTGTCTGGTAGAGTGACCTCTACATTACAGAAGCTGAGCGCCAGCTTTCAGACACCTTCTCCTGTTCTCCCCCTGGATCATGACCCCAGAATTGAACACCAAGCTATTGCATTCACAATGGTGACCTCCACTCTACTGTCTTGAAGCTCATAATCTCCCAAACATACATCCTTCCCAAAATCCACAAACATGACTGCCCGGGCAGACCCATTGTTTCTGCCTGCTCCCACCCCACAGAGCTGATCTCTTCCTACCTTGACTCAGCATTTTTTTTCTCCCCTTGTACAGTCCTTTCCCGCTTACATTCGCAATTCTGCTGCATGCTTTACTTCAGTTTCAGAATTTCCAGAATTTACAGGTCTATCCCCCATCAAGATGGTCTCAGGGCTCTCCACATCCTCCTGGGGGAAAAGGCCTGAACCATTCCCATCCATTGTCACTCTCCTCCGCTTGGCCAAACTCATCCTCACTTTGAACCACTTCTCTTTTAACTCCTCTTGCTTTGCCCAATCGGATATGACCATGGGTACCCGCATGGGCCCCAGTTATGCTTATCTCTGTGTGGAGAACATTTTTTGTTCCAGTCCTACTCCGGCCTCCACCCCAAAACTTTCTCCAGTACATCGATGATATCATTGATACTGCTTCCCTCTCTCGTCTAAAATTGGAAAGGTTTATCTATTTTGCTTCTAATTTCCATCACACTCTTGAGAGGTGACCTTATAAAAGTTTATAAAATCATGTAGATAAGGTTAATGGTATGTGTCTTTTCCCTAGGATGGGGTATTTCAAGACTAGGGAGCATATTTTTAAGGTGCGAGGAGAGAGATTTAAAAAAGACATATAGGGCCAACTTTTTACAGAGTGTGGTGCACAGGTGGAATGAATGTCCTGAGGAGCTGGTGGATGTGGGTACAATTACAAAGTATAAAAGACATTTGGATAAGTATATGAATAGGAAACGTTTGGAGTGATATGGGGCTAGGAGCAGGCAGGTGGGCCTAGTTCAGTTTGAGATTATGTTCGGCATGGACTGATAGATTCAAAGGGTCTGTTTCTGTGCTGTACAACTTTATGACTGTGATTCCATCTCTGACTCCTCCCTTCCCTTCCTTGACACCTCTGCTTCCATTTGTGGAGAAAAAAACTGGCTACTAATATCCATTAAAAACCCCCAACTCCCACAGTTATCTGCATTACACATCCTCACACCATTCTTCATGTACAGATTCCACCCCATTTTCCCAGTTTCTCTGTCTCAGTCATGTCTGTTCCACTGATGCCAACTTCTACCAGGGTGCCTTCGAAATGCCTTTCTCCTCAACCAAGAATTCCCCATACCCTCAGCTGTGTCCGACGCATCTCCTGCACTTCAGCCCTCACCCCCTCTCTTCCCTCCCACAACAGCAATAAGGTCCCCTTCATCCTCACTTACCATCTCACCATCATCCACATCCAAAGGATCATAAGCCGCCTTTTCTGGCATTTCCATTGGGTAATCACCACTAAACACATATTTCCTCCTTTCCCTAGTCAGCCTTCTGCCAAGACTGTTCTCTCCTGAATACCCTGGACCACTCCTTCTCCACTCCCACACCCTCACATCATCTTCCCTAGTAATTGCAGAATATGTAACACTTATCTGTTTACATCCTCACGCCTCACCATTCATGGACACAAACATACCTTCCAGTTGAAGCAGCTCTTTACCTGCACTTCACTCAATGCAGTCTACTGCATTCGTGGCCCACAATGTGGTCTCCTCTACGTTGGGGAGATGAAATACAGACTGGGTGACCGTTTCACAGAACACCTACATTCTGTCCACAAAAATGACCCCGAGCTTCCAGTTGCCTGCCATTTCAACATTAACACCGTGTTCCTTCGCTTGTCTCGATTGCTGCATCGCTCCAGTGAAACTCAGCACAAGCTGGAAGAATAGCATCTCATCTTTTGCTTGGAGAGCCTGCAGCCTTCAGGATTCAGTATCGAATTCACAATTTTAGGGACTGAACACCTTCAACGATGTCCTTAACCCAACCCCAACACACCAGGCCTTGTCACCACATGAGCTGCTATCGCACACAACCTGCTGTCAGCCACTAATAGACCCCATTAGCAGCCATTCATTCTCCCAGGCTGACCATTTCCCATTCCTTTATCTGCCTAACTATTTTTCTCTCTCACTGGGCTCCATCTCCACCTATTGTTTGCTCCTTCCCCCTCCCCTCACCCCCTCTTCATCTTATATACCAACCTTTTCCCAGCTACAATCAGTTCTGAAGATGTGTACGCCACAAACATATATAATTAGGAAATAGGAGCAGGCATAGGCCATTCAGCTCTTTGAGTCCATTCATTATGATCATAGGTGATCATTCAGCTCTTCCCACTTTGCCAACATGTCCTCTGACCTCCAAGTATTCTATCCAACTCCTTGAAATGTAATTGATTGGTTGTGAAGTGCATTGAGATGTTGGACATGAAAAAGACCATACAAATGCATTGAATCCCCACAGTGCAGAAAGAGACTTGTTTGTTTGGACTACCCCACACACACCCCATCCCTGTAACCCTGCAATTCCCATGGCTAATCCACCCAATCTGCACATCCCTGGACACTGGGGAATTTAGTATGGCCAATCCACCCTAACCTGTACATCTTTGGACTGTGGGAGGAAACCGGAGCACCCGGCGAAAACCCACGCAGACATGGGGAGAATGTGCCCAAGGCTGGAATTGAGCCAAGGTCCCTGGTGCTGTGAGGCAGCAGTGCTAACTACTGAGACATCATGCGGCTCTCCGAGCTGAAAGCTCCTGCATGCTATTATGTCGGATTTAATGGGAAGCATCAGCAAGTCTGAAAAGCTAAGAAAAACAATGCAAGCTGAATGTAGTGAAAAATACTGAAAATGCACATCAGGAAAGGTATGTTACCACAGAAACCAAAGAAGAAATAAAACACAGGAAAAGCTATTCAGCCCATTGTGTGTGCCCAGCTACATAAACTACCCACCCATTCTAATCACACCTTCCAGCACCTGGTCTGTACCTTGTAAATTCCTGCACTTCTCTTTTTTGTACTTTTTTTCAAGAGCAATTATATCCTTCCTGAACCAGGACTGTACATGAAACTCCAGCTGTGGCCTAAATAATCTGCTATATAGTTCTGGCATTACATTTATGTTTTTGTATTTAACACCTCACCCAGTAAAGGAAAGCTTCCCATATGCCTTCTTACACCCTTATCCAAAGCATATGTGAAGGATATGCCTTTTTATAAACTTACCAACCTGTCCTGCCACCTTCGCAGGCCTGTGGACATGCACTGCTTCCACGTCTCTCAAAAGGCCCCTGTTTGTTCTGTTCTCCCTTGCTTTGTTCACCCTCCTCCAGTTCTGAAGAAGAGTTATATTAGACTTGAAACACTGACTATGTTTTCTCTCTCCATAGATGCTGCCAGACCTGCTGAGTTTCTCCAGCATTCTCTGTGTTTGATTCTACCTCTTTGTTTGTTCTACCACTCAAATAGATCATGGTAACTTCATCTATCTGTCACACGCCTCGCAAAAATCTATCAACTGCAATTGTTGCCATGTAATTTACATTTCAGCATTTCGGGCATTCGTTTCCCGAGAAATGAGGGTAGGTGTGGACCCTATGGCTTCTCAAGTCTGCTCTGCCATTCGCTATGATCAAGGCATTTCTTGGGCTCCAAATCCACTTTCCTACCCATTTCTCATATCCCTTGATTCCCAGAGAGAACGTCTGTCTATCTTTATCTCAAATACATTCAACAATGGAGCATCGACAAATCCATGGGTATAGCAAATTCTGAACATATAGCCAGAGAAGTTGTCACTCCTTAGTAAAGGAATATGTATTTTTAATATCTAATTGTTGGGATGTGGGTGCCCCCGGTCAGGCTGTTATTTTCTCCCCAACCCTAAGTTAAAGCAACCATTAGTTTGAAATAAAAACAAAGAGCTGGAGAGTCACAGTTCAAACATTAACTCTGCTTTTCCCTCTCTATAGTTGCTATCAGACCGACTGAGTTTCTCCAACATCTTTGTTTTTATTTTTCTTTCAGTTTTCCACAGTATTTTCATTTTACCCATTTGGAAGTGATTTGCAGGGCGATGACATGGTTGGAGCAATGACAGACAACCTTATTGAAGCACACCAGTGTCTTTGGGGACTTGACAAGGTAGATGTGGAAAGGTTGTTTGCTGTTGTGGCAGATCCCTAGACATAATCTCCGAACAAGGGCTCACCCGTTTAAGACAAAGATGAGGAGGAAGTTCTTCTCTCAGAGTCATAGAGTCACACAGCATAGAGAAAGACCCTGCAGTCCAACCAGTCCATGCCGACCATGTTCCCAAACTAAACTAGTCCCACCTGCCTGCCTTGGCCCATATCCCTCCAAACCTTAAAAACTGAAAGAACTGCGGATGCTGAAAATCAGAAACAAAAACTGAAATTGCCGGAAAAGCACACCAGGTCTAGCAGGATCTGTGGAGAGAAATCAGAATTAATGTTTCGGGTCCCGTGGACCTGCTGAGCTTTTCCAGGCATGCTGAGCTTTTCCAGCAATTTCTGTTTCTGTTGCCTCCAAATCTTTCTTATTCATGAACTTATCCAAATGTTTTTTTAAATGTTGTAACTGTAGCTGCATTCTCTGGCAGTTCATTCCATACTTGAACCACTCCCTGAGCAAAAAAGTTATTAAATCTTTCTCCTCTCACCTTGAAAATATGCCCCCTCATTTTGAATTCCTCCGCCCTAGGGAAAGGAGCCATGTCTTTCACCTTATCTGTGCCCCTCATCATTTTATAAACCTCAATAAGGTCACCTCTTAGCCTCCTACACTCCAGTGAAAAAGTCCCAGCCAATCCAGCCTCTCTTTTTATAACTCAAACTCTCCATTCCTAGCAACATCCTGGTAAGTCTTTTCTGAAACCTCTCCAGCTTAATAATATCCTTCCTATAACAGAGCGACCAGAACTGCACACAGTAATCCAGAAGAAGCATCACTAATGTCCTGTACAACCTTAATATGACATCCCAACTCCTATACTCAAAGGTCTGAGCAATGAAGGCAAGCATGCTAAATGCCTTCTTAACCACCCTGTCTACCTGTGATGATTGATGGAATTCTTTAACACAGAGGAGTGTAGAGGCTGGGTAGTTAAGTATATTCAAGGATAAGGTAGACAGATTTTGAATGAATAAGGGAATCAAAGGTTGTGAAGAAAATGCAGGAAAGTGAAGTTAAGGATTATCAAATCAGCTATGATCTCATTGAATCATAGAATCCCTAGAGTGTGGAAGCAGGCCATTTGGCCCAATGGATCCATATTGACTCTCTAAAGAGCATCCCACCCAGACAAACACCTCTCACTGTAGCCCCTAATTCTAAGCCACCTAACTTGCACACCTTTGGACTATGGGAAGAAACCAGAGCACCTGGAGAAAACCCATGCAGACATCGGGAGAATGTGCAAACTCGACACAGAATGTCACCTGAGGGTGGAATCAAACCTGGGTCCCTGATGCTGTGAGGCAGCAGC
>NC_063367.1:12954865-12968753 GCF_021869965.1 Rhincodon typus | reverse complement strand
ATCTACCTTGCCTTTTATCGGAAGGACAGCATCTGCAACAATGCAGCACCTTCATTGGTATGTTAACTTAGGTTAGCTCTAACTCCAAGATGAACAGGCTTTGGCCAATTGTGCACCTGAGTAGAACAAATGCTTTGATCATTTCTTTTAAAGTGTGGTTATCATAAAGCGCAGGGTAATTTACAAGCAACAGTAAAAGCATAATTATTCCTGGTGTCACAGGGTACAATTTCAACTCGACTAGACAGATTCATTCCCTTCCATGTACCAGCTGCCCTGCCTGATCCTCAACAAGTCTAATTTTAAGGTGAGAGGGGAAAGATTGAAAAGGGACCTTTTCATGCAGAATGTGGTACATGTATGGAATGAGCTGTGGGAGGAAGTGGTGGAGGCTGGTACAATTACAACATTTAAAAGTCATCTGGATGGGTACATGAATAGGGACGATTTGGAGGGATATGGGCCAAATGCTTGCAAATGGGACTAGATTAATTTAGGATATGTGGTCGACATGGACGAGTTGGACCAAAGGGTCTGATTCCAAGCTGTACATCTCTGAAACCTGGCAAAGCTCAGAGAGGGATGTTGCCTTTCTTATTGACCCCTTTTGAGGGCCTTACAGTTCTGAGCGATTAACTTGAAAGGTGAAATGCTTCATTTGTCACGATTGTTGGTAAGTCAGGAGCGGTTCACCCAAAGTCTGCTTTGCTCCAGACAACTGTAAGCCAAACTAAAATGATGTTACCTCTGTCCCGTTGACTGAGGGATCAGTTATTGAAGTGAAGTTATAGGCAGTGCTCAGGCTGCGCATTGAAATCAGAATAGTACCAGGCTGCTTCCTTGGGTTGATGACTCTTATTGGTTGAGCTCCTGATGGCCATGACTCTCTGTCTCCCATTGCTTGACCCCCAACTTTGATTGTCCAATATGTTCATCTTTACCGGTCGGGATTGGATGGCGGTGTTTCACAAAGCAGTTGCCCTCTCTGTGTTTGGTCTCCCCATCTCCAGTTGTGAGCTAATAAACAGAATGGTTCAAATAATGTATTTTACAAAGTGCTCAATAGTTTTAATCAACTTTTCCATCCTACCAGCACTGTACTGGAGATCTGGCTGCAGGCTTGAAGCCTTAGCAACAGAAATAAGTGCCCAAAGGCCGGTATCCCATCACCAAGTCACCCTTTATGAACACGTGCATGGTAAGTGGGCTCTAACCAGCCAGCTCAGAGCCAGTCTCCAGACTGAGGAGGCCTTCTGAATCTCCGGTTTATATTTTTTTATTCATTTTATTCATTTGTGGGATGTGAACGTTGCTGACTCACCGGCATTTATTGCTCGTCCTTAGTTGCCCTTGAGATGGTGGTGGTGAGCTGCCTTCTTGAACTGCCACAATTCACCTGCTGTGAGTTGACACCAATACTTTTAGGGAGGGAATTCTGGGATTTTGACCCAGCAACAATGAAGGAAAGGCAATATATTTCCAAGTCTGGATGGTAAGTGGCTTGGAGGGGAGCTTGAAGGTAGTGTTGTTCCCGTATATCCATTGCTCTTGTCCTCCTGGATGGAAGCAGTCATGGGTTTCGAAGGTGCTGTCTGAGGATGTTTGGTGAACTTCTGCAGTGCATCTTGTAGAAAGTACACACTGCTGCTACTGAGCGTCGGTGATGGAGAGCTCTATCTGTCAACCAGGGCTCCCTGATTGGCCCGCATTAATAACCCCAATCAGGGATCTCATAGTCAATGAGATCAACCTGGCACTCGTTCTAATCACTATGGTAACCCTCCCATTCACAGACAGAATTGAAGCAGCTCTTAAAACAGCACAGTTGGGGAAATCAGTCCTTTCGACTTATTTTCTCATCCTTCCCACCTATATTGAATTGGACATCCTCAAGTCCCATACCAAGCCAGTATGAGCCATCTGCCCTGGAGGCTAACAAGCTCAAGCTCCCCAACATAAATTAGCACCGCTGGTGCTAACACTGCAGAATGTGCCTTCCTCGTCACTGAACATCAATACCAGGAGAAGCCATCAAGCTAACAAGGAAAAGGAGACAGGAGAAAGCAGCCAGACATTTCACTTTGTGATAGACTTGACTGGAGTAGTGCAGCCACACAAAACTTCTACTTTTTTTTAAGATGTGGCATTCTCTATTGTCAGCGGTGTAAGGCTGAGTCTGTAGTGACTTGCAATATTAGCCCTTCGAGATCCCCAGAAAGTTTTACAGTATTGTAAAGTGGATCTGATTTTGATTTATGTTCAGGTGAAAATTGAAATTTTTATTACATTAACTGATCATGTAAACTAATGCTTGGTGAGGCACAGGCTAATATGGCTCTGTCAGAGGCACATTCAGTGTACATTCATGGTAGGCGTGAGCTGGTAATACACAGCACTGATGCAAACAGGCAAAATAAATGATGATTAATGAAAGACATTAAATTATTATAAATTATTGGGCACCAGCAGAAGAGCAGGCCTCGACTGTGGGCCTGACAAGTCTTGGATCACCAATGCAGGTAGTGCTTCGTGTCTCCAATGATATTCTAATTTATATGCAAATGAACCTTGCATAATGAGCCCAAGGTTACATTTCTGACTTGCTTTACTTCTAACTGCCCGACGAACAAGCTGTTTTTTTTTTGCAACTGTTTGCAACCTCGGCCCTTTAACTGAAGGTCACGCGGAAGATTTTTGCTTTTTCACCCAGATCAGACGAGCAGCAGATGATTTATGGAAAGTAATTTGGCAAGGTGACAGATTTTAATAGTGTATTTTGAATGCTCATGGACGGAAAATAAATGCGCTGGAACTGGGAAATAATGGGCACCCCGCAAATTAAACATGACATGTGCCACCCCGTGAAACAATTAGGCACGCCAGCCTCCACCCCACACCAGTGACACCCTCTCCCCCCAACCCAACTCCACACTTAAAAAGTGCATTATGCAATCTATTTGTTCGAAGTTATTAATGTACTGTATCACAGCTGTCTTATTGGTGTGAATGCAATGCCAAGATGGCAAGGCAGCATTCCCTCAGAAGGCAAAGACCAGACCTGAAGAGGTACCTGACGCCAAAGCTTTAGTTTGTCATTCAGCACAGATCACACATTTCTCTTCTCAGATGTCTTTTGAATTAGTTGCACTAGAGTATGTAACCTCCCTCTCTCTCTTTCTATCTCTCTCTTTCTTTCCTTCCTGACTAGTGATAGAATCTGGGTTTTTGAGGGACTTGTGATCACTGTTTACCTCTATCATTCCAATGAAAGTTTTGCTCTGCTCCCTGACCCTGAAGACCCTGAGACAACGATGTCACCTTAGGTACCATGAGCGTAGGTATGGGAGTAAGCCATTCAGCCCATCGATTCTGCTCCATGATCACATCTGATCGAACACTTCAATGCCTTTTTCCCACCTTAGTCCCCATAATCCTCTACCCCACTGGTAATCAGAAATCTATTGATCTCTACTCAAAATATATTGAAAGACTAAGCCTCAATTACCACCCCCAAACCCCCAAAGTGGTAGGGAAATCCAAAACTTCAAAACTGTTACAGGAAGGATATTATTAAGCTGAAGGGGATTCCGAAGAGATTTATCAGGATGTTGCTGAGTATGGAAGGTTTGAGTTATAAGGAGAGGCCGATAGGCTGGGACTTTTCTTACTGGAGCGTAGGAGGTTGAAATATGACCTTGTAGAGGTTTATAAAATCATGAGAGGTATAGATGAGGTGAACGGCGGGTGTCTTTTCCTTAGAGTTGGGGATTTCAAGACAAGGGGGCATATTTTTAAAGTAAGAGGAGAAAGATTTTAAAAAGACATAAGGGGCAACATTTTTGCATAGAGTGGTTCTTGTGTGGAATGAGCTTCCAGAGGAAGTGGTGGATGAGGGTACAGTTACAACGTTTAAAAGACATTTGGATATGTACATGAATAGGAAATGTTTGGAGGGACATGGGCCATGTTCAAGTGGGTGGGATTAGTTTAGTTTGGGATTATGGTCAGCATAGGCTGGTTGGACTGAAGGGTTTGTTTCCAGGCTGTATGATCTATGACTCTGAGAAAAGTAATTTCTCTTCATGTCGGACCTAAGTGGCATCCCAATTATTTTTAAATTGTGCCCCCTGTGTTGAGACTTCCCAGTCAGGGGAAACATCTTTACCCTATCTTTCTCTTTAAATGTTTTGCAGGATGAGCTGGTGTTGGTGTAGCACTTTAGCAAAGTGCTTTACGCTGTAGTCATTGCTTTTTGCAAAAGCAAGCTAGTTTGTACACAAGAAGTTCCCACACACAGTGGTGAGATTTCATTGAGGGATATTTTTGCAACTGCCATCATCCTCTGCACCCACACCCACCCCAAACCCCTGACAACCCCCACACCCTTTCCCAATCCCTGTAAGCTCCACTAGTCCTAGAATTCTCTTAGGTCCCTGCCTTCCCCATTCAGCTTCAATCTCTTGCATTTACCCAGCTTCCACCTGCCTCATATTGACAGCTGTGCCTTCAGCTATCCAGGCTCTAAGCTTCGCTGTTCTCTGTCTAAACCTCATGGTCTCCCTCTCCTTCTTGGAGACCGCTCCCTAAAACTCATGTCTTTGTGCAATCCTTTAGTCCCCTTTCATAATATCTCTTGTAGCAGTATGTGAAGGCTTCCATTGGAACACTGAAGAACACCCTCCAATCTAATGTAGATAATGACTAACCCTCAAGATTGTTTGAGCTTCAAGCCTTTAGCCACACACCCACTAGTGTATATATTTCTGCTTCAAATGCTCATCCCGTGTTAGCAGTGGCCACACATTGAGACCGAGTTGTAACACTTGACATCTTTCAGGAAGGCCATGATTAATCAACAGTCGATCTGGTCAGGCAGTGTAGCTGAGGGGTAAGCTGCAGCACTATCTGTTGTTCTCTTGATTGATCAAAATGCAGTGCCTTGTGTGAAGCTTCGAACGTGGGCTATGTGTTTAGCTTGCAGCTTAACCCAACAGCAGAGGTCATTCACTTTTACAGATAGAGGGGTGAATCACACAACCGGACTTTGAGTCTTGGACATTTGCTGGCTTGCTTAAAAGTTGACTGGTTTGCTTGTTAAGAGTTTCATATAATCTAGATACATGGTGACCCTCCACACTTAGTTCTGACTGTCTCTTATGCTCAGACTGTTTAAAATTGAGATTTTTATTGCTTGGGGAAGAGATCAAATCATAAACATAGCGGTTACCATAGCAGGTCAAAGGCTAGGAATGCTGCAGCGAGTAACTCACCTCCTGGCTCCCCAAAGCCTGTCCATCATCTGCACGCCACAAGTCAGGACTGTGATGGAATACTTCCCCACTGGCCTGGATGGGCACAGCTCCAAGAGCACCCAAGAAGCTTGGCACCATCCAGGACCAGGTAGCTTGCTTGATTGGCACCACATCTGCAAACATTCACTCCCTTTATCACTGACGCTGAGTAGTAGCACTGTGTACCATCTACATGATGCACTGCAGAAATGCACAGGTTTCCTTAGTACCTTTCAAACCAACAACCACTGCCATCCAGAAGTGGAGATGCTGTTATTGGTCTGGGGTGGACAGAGTCAGAAGTCATATGATACCATGATGTAGTCCAATAGGTTTAGTTGGAATCACAAGCTTTCGGAGCACTGCTCCTCATTCAGGTGAAGTGAAGGGAAGCACTCCATCCGGATGGACAGGGGCAGATACATGGGAACATCACCCCCACCTGCAAGTTCCCCTCCAAACCACTCACCAACCTGACTTGGAAATATATCACTGTTCCTTCACTATCACTGGGTCAAATTCATGGAATTCCCTCAATAATGGCACTGTGGGTCTGCCTATAGCACGTGGACTGCAGTTTTTGTTTAATCCATTCACAGGATGTGGACATCGCTGGCCAGACCAGCATTCATTGCCCATCCTTAATTGGCTTGATGACAGTTGAGAGTCACCCACATTCCTGACTGACTGGCCAGACGAGGTAAGGATGGCTGAATTCCTTCCCTGAAGGACATTAATGAACCAGATGGTCTTTTTTTTATGACAGTTGACAATGGTTTTGTGGTCATCAGTAGATTCTTAATTCCAGATTATTTTTTGCTGAATTCAAATTCCATCATCTGCCACGGCAAGATTTAATTTTTCAAGGAAGCAGCTGACCACCACCTTCTCAAGGGCAACTAGGGATGTGCAGGAAATGCTGGACCAGTCAGTGACACCCACATTCCCATGAATGGAAATAAAGAACAGCTCAAGAGCAGATGAAACTTGTACTCAGAGATGGGGAGACTACCACTGTGCCATATGAGCCCCTTTAGACAATTTTCTGAATTTCATTTCTGCTAAAGTGGGCTTTGAATGCCAGAACATGGGCCCGGGATTCTGGATTATCAGATTTAGATTTTTATTTAGATTTTGGATTTTATTGTCACATGTATTCAAGTACAGGGGTACAGTGAAAAGTGTATAATGTCACCACACAAGGCACCTTCTTAGGTAATAAGGTACCTACGTACAAAACACTTAGGTACAAAGAGTTAAAAAGTTAAGCATTACTTCATAGAATAAGTTAAAAAAATAAAGAAATAAGGTAATGGTTAATATTAAAGTCTAATCACCATACCACTATACCATCACCTCCCCCATTCATATGTTTTGGCATCTCAGCAAGGCCAGCAATGATTGGCCAGCCCAAAATCACCTTCTTGAGCCACTGCTTTGAAGCTACCTGCACATTTGTTGGGGATAGAGTCTGAGGATCCTGGCACAATGATGATGAGGAAACGGAGATATATTTCCAAGGTTAGGATGGTGAAGGTGCAATGGGAAGTGCTTTCTAAATGCTGCCTTAATTATGTCGTGACAGGCAGTGGTATGATGGTAATGTCACTAGCTAATACCCTAGGGCATAAAGGTTCAATTCCCAACACAGCAATTGGTGCAATTTTAATTCAATTAATACATAACTGGAATTAAAAACTATTTATATATAAACAAGAGTAGGCTACTCAGCCCTTCAAGCCTGCTCCACCATTCAATAAAATCAAGGCTGATCAGATTTAACCTCAGTAGGTGGCATGGTGGCTCAGCAGTTAGCATTGCTTACAGTGCTAGGAACCCAGGTTTGATTCTATCCTCGGACAACTGTTTGTGTGCAGCTTGCACATCCTCTCTGTGTCTGTGTGGGATTCCTTCCCCAGTCCAAAGATGTGCAGGTTAGGTGGACTGGCCATGCTAATTTGCCCACAGTGTCCAGGGAAATGCAGGGCTATGGGGTAGGGCTGGGTGTGATGATTTTCGGAGAGTAGACTCAATGGGCCGAATGGCCTGCTTCCACACCGTGGAGATTCTACAAATAAAATCTCTACATTCCTGCATACCCTGATTAGCAAGAATCTATCTCCCTCTGCCTTAAAAATTATTGAAAGATTCTGCATCCAATGCCTTTTGAGGGAGTGAATTCCAAAGACACTCAACCCTCTGAAAGTGTTCTCAGAAACTTGTCAATTGTAAAACCCCATCCGGCTCCCTCATGTCCTTTAGGAAAGGAAATCTGCTGCCCTCACCCAGTCTGGCCTGCATGTGAGTCCAGTCTCTCAGCAATGTGGTTGACTCTTAACTCAACTCTGAAGTGGGCTCAAGAGACAATCAGTTCAAGGGTAATTAGGGATGGACAACATGGATCATGCCGGTGACGTCAAAGCCCTGTGAAAGAATGAAACATAAGGATGGGACAGAAGTCCCTGCTGAGATTCTCCTCAGTTAAGAATCACTGTTGGACGGGAGTTTGCAAAGTAGCAATGTAGCAAGGTCAATGTGCTTGCCGTTCAATAGTGGCTACAAAATGATAAGCCAAGGGTACAGTGTTGATTTAACTGAATCTCAGTCAGTGAAATCTGAATGGGCCTTTCTTGTAGGTTCAAGGCTCAGATTTCTGGAAATGATTGTAGAAACTGTGTTAGTATTCTCTGAAGGTTTGAAGATTACAGGAGGATTTGATTTAACAGTAGCACCGTCGGTTTTCACATGGCGGGCAAATGTTTTTTATTCATTCCTGAGATGTGAGCGTTGCTAGCTGGCCAGCATTTATTGCCTGTCCCAAGTTGCTCTCGAGAAAGTGATTTTGAGCTGTGTTCTTGAACCGCTGCAGTCCATCTGGGAGAGGTGATAGCCTAGTGGCATTATTGCTAGACTATTAATCCGGAAACTCAGCTAATGTTCTGGGGATCTGGGTTCAAATTGCACTGCAGCAGATGATTAAAATTTGAATTCAATTAAAAAATCGAGAATTAAGAATCTACTGATGACCATGAAACCATTGTTGATTGTCAGAAAAACTGGCTCAATAATGTCCTTTAGGGAAGTAAGTCTGCCATCCTCGCCTGGTCTGGTCTACATGTGACTCCAGCCACAGCAATGTGAGTGACTCCTCCGAAATGGCCTAGCAAGCCACTCAGTTGCATCAATTTTGATTATAAGAGCAAAAAATAGACTGGAATCGCTAGACAGGTCAGGCCACACTTGTGAAGAGAGAAATAGGGCCAATGTTTCAGGCCATTTGGGGAGCAAGCCGTTGGTGTGTTTGCCTGCCTGGGGGAATCCTGGAGGAATCCTTCTTTACACTTAGGTATAATTGAGGAACTTGGCATTGGGAATTGGGGGTCAGGAAAGGAGTCGGGGGGAGGGTGCTCAGTGAGAACCTGACCATACCCTTGCTGCTGAAGCCCTTGTTCCTGCCTCCAGCAACATCCTTCCTGCCCTCACTATCCAGTGACCTGCAACCCTTGTTGGTCTGAAACTTTGGGTAGCATTAGCCCCCCAGTGGTGCCACTGTGTACAGTAGGGCTACTGGCCTCTTGTTGGCTAGAATTTCTATCCCTGGGGTCCTCGGTCCTGTCGACAGGCCTGCTCCTGGCTGGCTAAATAATTGATGTTGAGCGATTTCTAACGAGCCTTCCCGTCAAGAGATATGTAATCTCATTTGCACTTTCCGTCACCTCCACCAGATTCCACCCTTGAAAAGACAATGTCTTGAAATACAGAACTGAATGCTATTGGACAACAGAACCAATATCCTTTTAGTTCTCTGGGCTGCAGTGTATGCTATAAAAACAAAATTATAACATTAACAAGCTCCTTAGAGCAATGGTCGTTGCTATATTGATCATTGACATAATTGTTCATCTCTGTAGCTTGTTGTTAAGCAAATGATTGCTCTTTGAATCTAGTCAGCACTGGCTGATGGCCTAGACACCATTGTAATAATTTTCACAAGAGAACACAAGTTCCTTTTGTGATAACCTTCTACTCTGACTTTTTATGTACAAACACAGGTGCCTAGTTTCCAGTTATTGTAGGGTATGTTTTGGGGGAAGGGTGAAAATAAAGCTAAATACTCCCTTGAAAAATTGAATGTATAGCACCTCATAAGATGATGTATCAAATTAGGATGACACAGATGTAACAGTGAGTGGGTACAATAATAAATATGTAACATAATCCATTACGTAGTTGAGTGCGTAGTTGTGTTCACAATTTTTCCTGGGAAGTATTAACAGGTGCATATAAGCATGCACGCACGCACACACACACTCACTCACACACGCACACACACTCACCCACGCACACACACTCCCCCCCCGCAACACACACACACACACGCACACACACGTGCACACACACAATCACCCACACACACATACACACACACACGCACGCCCACACACACACACACCCACGCACAGACACCCACACATACACACACACATGCACATGTACACACATACACATACTCAAAACCCGCACATATATACGCACATATACACACACACACGCACACACTCACACTCAAACCCACACATATAGACACACACATATGCACACATATACACACACACATATATACCCAAAACCCACATATATACACACATGTATACATACATACACACACTCATATTCACACATATACGCATACATATGCACACAAATACACACACACACACACACACACACACACACAGTCGTTCACACACCAGAATATAATGGAAAATTATAATGTAAGATCATAATAACGTGACAGATCATCTTTCACTCCACCTTGGTCACTGTGCTATCCATAACAAGCATCCCACTTTCTGGAATGCCCTTCCAAAATCCCTGCCAGGTCCCACGACCTCCTTAGAAACTCCTCGTCAACCAAGCTTTTGTCCACTCCTCCGTAACTCTCTGTCAGCTCGCAAGTTTGTTTTTAAGCTGTATTGGAGTATTCAGGGCACTATATTAATTTAGTTTTTGCTATTGTAGAACGCAGTGTTTCCAAGTTGGTATTAGTGGTAGCTGAGTATCAAAATGTTCTAAAGGCAGCAAGACTTGCTCAAGGATGTGAGTGAGCGTGTATTCTGGGGACCTTTGCAGACATAAGTTTTTAAAGCCCTCCCAAACTTTTCAGATGGAAGTCTTCTGGCTTGAGAATGAAATTGGTCTGTACTTTCTCTGTCAATGGAAATTAAGATTTAGGACTGACTCTAACACTTCTTTGGCTAATTGTGGATTGCACGGGTTTTTTTGGAGAGTTTCTTGCTGCAAGGCCTAGTGTTAAAAAGCTCAACTTGTTTTACCAAACATTTTGATTTGATTTGATTTGATTTGATTTATTATTGTCACGTGTACTTAGGTACAGTGAAAAGTTTTGTTTTGCATGCAGTACGGGCAGATACCATACAAAGTGCATTGGGCCAATAAGGCAGAGCAAGGAATACAATGTTACAGCTGCAGAGAAGGTGCACAAAGAGCGAGGTCAATATTAAATTTGAAATTTGAGAAGTCCATTCAGAAGTCTGATAACAGCAGGGAAGAAGCTGTTCTTGAACCTATTGATGTGTGTGTTTAGGCTTTTGAATCTTCTGTCCAACGGAAGAGACTATGCGGGGTGGGAGGGGGTCTTTGATGATGTTGGTTGCCTTTCTGAGATAACAAGAAGTATAGATGGAGTCAATGGATGGAAATTTGGCTTGCGTGATGGTCTGGGCTGTGTTCATGCCCTATTAGCATAAATATGCCCCATTAACCATCCACCCTGCCCCTAGAGCATCTCATGCCCAATTCTAACCCCATCTTACCATGTGCTATTTCCAGAACAACTCACCACTCGCTGGGTTTCCACCAAAAGACCAGTGTTTGAGAAACTGCAGTACATTGAGATAAGCATTGGCAATCTGGTAGTTTAGCAGCACAGCAACCACAAAACGACAGTGCTTATGGCACATACCCAGTCTGACTGAAACTCCCATAGCATGGATTATCCCATCCTCTCACCCTAGTCACTGTCTAACCACCAGAACACACATTTTAACTGTCCTTAGATACCTTAAATACCCTTTCTGAGTTTTTTATTAGGCCAGCATTTATTGCCCATCACTAATTGCCCAGAGGGCAGTTAAGAGTCATGAACATTGCTCGGAATCACATATAGGCCAGACCAGGTAAGGTTGGTAGTTTCCCTCCCTAAAGGACATTAGTGAACCAGATGGGTTGTTTCCGACAATCGACAATTGATTCATTGTCATCATTAGATTCTTAATTCCAAATCTTTATTGAAATCAAATTCCACCATTTGCCATGGTGGGATTCGAACCAGAGTCCCACGGACTTTACCTGGGTCTCTGATTCACTGATAATCTTTGCTACTGTCACAAGACACTCGCATTTTGTCTTGTAAAGTAGGGTACATCACATACAGGCAAGCAATTGGACAAGTCCAGACATCAGCTTTTATTGACAGCCAGTAAAAGGGAATGAGGAGATGAATACAGGCTGCAGTGGACAAATGCCCATGGCCAAACTGCTGGACTGTGTACGGATTGTGCCTCTGACCAATGGTACCGGGAACCCCTGACTGATAGTGTACCCCATTGGCTGGACTAAGGACAAGACCCACCTAGCCTCCGACATGGCCACTTGTTTTAATATGTGTTCAGTGTGTTTGCCGCACAGGGAGTTAGCACATGCTATAAGTATTAGTTTGATGTCTGAGTGTACTGTACAGAAAGATGACCCCCTACCCACTAGACAGACCTCCCTATTGACAAGCCCATCTGTCTGCATGTCTGTGCAAAGGAGCATGCCAATATAGCAGCACAGATAGCCTTTGACTCTGGCTGATGCTAGCAGGCTTGGCACAGCATGGCAAGGCGTGGTATGTTGAGACCATGCTGTTGGGCACTAAGTGAACAAACACAAACAGAACAGCCCTAAGATGCAGCCTGGTCCAATCAGTGAACTGGGTACTGTGTCCCATGTGTGCAAATGGTCCTCGCTACACCCTTTCAATGTTAGTTTTTAGTGTGCCCAGTCTGTGCTTCCTGAGTGTCCTGCAAGTGGGTCAGAGATAGGCCATGACGGTTGTGAGAGGTCAGAAAATGTCAGATGTCAATGCTAACCATAAACCAATGTCCGTGGACGAGGGTGCAAGTGGCGAGTGCCCATGGATCATGCCCTGAGATGCCATTTAGTCTTGAGAAACATGGAGGCTCTTTATAGTCAGAAGCAAGCTAAAGTCACCAGGCGCTATCTCTGATTTGCGCATGGGATTTCTCAAAGCCTAACTTGTTTAGAATCTTGTTAAGATAGGAAGCTGAATGTTCATGACGAAAATTGCAGCATTAAAAAAAAAGCATTTGACAAACTATAATTCCCCTGAAGTAGTGAGAAACCTGCTTTGCCACTTGGCAGAGCGTAAAAGATGCAGTCAGATGTTCCTGAAGTCAAGATGGGCCATGATAGAATTCTTGTCTGATTTTGTCACAAATCTCACTATCGCCCACGTCACTCAGACCCCGACAAGATTCCACCCTTTCATTTCAAATCTTTGGAGTAATAATGGCAACAGGAAATGAAAGGAAAAATGACATCCATTGGAAAGAAACTAAACAAGGATCAGTCTTCTCTTATACAAGACAAGCAGCGAGGTGAAGAAGTAAAGTTAAAGCAGTTAAATTAAAATGAATGCAGGATTCGTAATAATTTACCCAGCCAAGGGAGTACAAAGCAATACAAAGATAATTACAAAATAATCATGCAATTAGGGCTGATTTTCACTATGTCTGGGGTAAAATACTGTATGAGGCTGATGCACTCATTCCCAGCATATACAATTTGGTATTTACCTGCTGGTTCCTCATTAGTTGTTCAATTTGTTGTTCAACTGTTTGTCATGCTCGAATTGTATAAAGAATTCTCTTCAACCTTTCTTTGCAAGTAGTATGGTTTGATGCCATAAGATGCATTTGGGTTCAAGAACAGTCAAGGCCAATTCGAAAACTGCCTTTAGGCTTAGACTTCAAAGTAACACTATTTATTATACATAAATACTAAATACTGTTATACATAGTAAATGAAGATATACCAGGCTCTCATCTTGTAGTTGCAATAGATAACATTTTTTGTGTGCTCTTAAGACTGTCTCATTTTAGAGTGTTCTAACTACACCCACATCGTGTTATTTATACTTGGTGATGTGCAGCTCCGTGATATCCTCACAAGGTTGCTCCAGGGTCCTGAGGCCCTTTCATGATAGGTTCTTTATCGGACTGCTCACAGGAGTGGAAACAGGGATGTTGGTGGTGCGGGGCGCTTGTTGTGAATTTACAAAGCAAACTAATGGAAGGGTAGCCAACTTATAAATTTTGGGCTGTCGACCTTACTGTGGAACACCATTTGTAAGGATTAAAAATTTAACGCAATGTTTACTGCCTTCCTCCACAGCAGAGGAAGGCAATAAAAGCTGCAGTCACATTTAGTAAATTAGGTCTATGCTCCTTAATTGACTGTATGGAAAAATGTAGTATAAGTTGGCTACCCTTCCATTAGTTTGCTTTGTA
>NC_063367.1:12943943-12954365 GCF_021869965.1 Rhincodon typus | reverse complement strand
ATGGAAGAGGGTGGAAGAGAGTATAACTGGGTGGGAGGAGTCTTTGATTATGTTGGCTGCTTTCCCGAGGTGGCAGGAAGTGTAGATGGAGTTGATGGATGGAAGGCTGGTTTTCGTGATGGACTGGGATGTGTTCACAACTCTGTAATTTCTTGTGGCCCTGGGCAGAGCAGTTGCCATACCAAGCTATAAGATATCTGGATAGGATACCGTCTGTGGTGCATCTATAAAAATTGATAAGAGTCATTGTGGCCATGCTGAGTTTCCTCAGCCTTCCGAGGAAGTAGAGGTATTGCTGTGCTTTCTTGACTGTAGTGTTGATGTGGATGGACCAGGATAGATCGTTGGTGATATTTACTCTTAGGATCTTGAAACTCTCCACCACCTCCATCTCAGCACCATTAATACAGACAGGGGTGTGCCTTCCATTCTGCTTCCTGAATTGATGACCAGCTCCTTCATTTTGCCGACATTGAGGAAGAGATTTTGTCTTTACACCATGCCACTAAGTTTTTTATCTCCTTCCTATGCTCTGTCTTGTTCTTGTTTGAGATCGACTCACTATAGTGGTGTCATCAGAAGATATTTAAATGGAGCTGAATTTGGCCACACAGCCATGAGTGTATAAGGAATATAGTAAGGGGCTGAGTACTTAGCCTTGTGGGGCATTGGTATTGAAGATTATTGTGGAGAAGGTGTTGTTACCTATCCTCACTGATTGCGGTGTACAGGTCAGGAAGTTGAGGATCCAGTTGTAGAGAGTGGGGTGCAGAGTCCTAGGTCTCAGAGTTTGGACATGAGTTTTATTGGAATTACGGTGTTTAAGGTGGAGCTAATGTCAATATATAGGAGTATGAAGTAGGTGTTTTTGTTATCCAGATGTTCCAGGGATGAGTGTAGGACCAAGGAGATGATGTCTGGTGTGGACCTGTTGTGATGGTCGGTGAATTGTAGTGAATCAAGGCAGTCCATGAGGCTGGAGTTGATATGTGCCATGACTAACCTCTCAAAAAACTTTCATAGTGATGGATGTCAAAGCCACTGGGGGGTAGGCATTAAGGCATGTTGCCTGATTGTTCTTTGGCACAGGGATGATGGTGGTCTTATTGAAGCAGGTGGGAACCTCACATTGTAGCAGGGAGAGGTTAAAGATGTCTGTGAATACTCCCACCAGCTGGTCCGCACAGGATCTGAGAGCACGGCCGGGGACTCTGCCCGGGTCAGTCACTTTCAGAGGGTTCACCGTCAAGAAGGGCCGGTCTGACATCACAGTAACTGTGAGATATAAGTGCACCTGAGGCTGGCAGGGTGGGAGACATCATTTCACTGACCTTCTGATCAAAACAAGCATAGAATGCATTGAACTCACTGGGAGGGATGCATTTGTTGTCAGCGATTCTATTTGACTTTGCTTTGTAGCCTGTTATATCACGTCAGCCTTGCCAAAATTGATGTGTTCATGTGGTTAGTTTGGGACTCTAGTTTGGTCAGGTATTGTCTCTTGGTGTCCCTGATGGCTTTGCGAAGATCGTATCTAGATTTCCTGTACAGGTCAGGGTTGCCCGACTTGACGGCCTCAGAACTGGACATCAGTAGGGAGTGTTTCTTCCATTTCAGCCATGGTTTCTGATTGGGGAACACTTGGATTAACTTCTTTGGTATGCAGACCTCTACACACTTACAGATGAAGACTGTTCCAGGGGTGGCATACTCATTTAGGTTGGCCTCTGAGTTCTTAAATATGGACCAGTCCACCGACTCCAAGCAGTCACATAGGAGCTCACCAGTTACCTCAAACGAGCACTGTCCAACAACAACGACAACGTTCTGTACTGATCCTCATGCTTCGGCTTCGGCTTGTAAGCTGGGAGAAAGAGCACAGTCTTGTGGTCTGATTTATCAAAATGTGGGGGGGGGGCGGGAGCGATAGAATGATAGGCATCTTTGCTGGTTGTGTAGCAATGGTCAAGGGTGTTTGGGCCTTGGATGGGACTGGAGACATGTTGGTGATATCTTGATAGCACTTACTTAAGGTTGGCCCTCTTGAGGTCACCAGCTGTGATGAACAAGGCCTCGGGGTATTCCGTCTCAAGGCTACTTGTGGCAGTGTATATTTCGTCTAGTGCGCTCTTCACTTCTGCATGGGGTGGGATGTAAACCGTTGTCAGGATAGCAGAAGTAAACTGCAGGTTGTAGGGTTGGCAGTTCACCATTAGATATTCCAGGTCCCAGGGAGCAGTAACTTGTCATGTCCGAGCACTGAGACGTGTTGATCATGAGACAAACCCCGCTGCCCTTTGCCTTGCCTGAGGATGCTGTGTGGTCCATCTGGTGGATTGACAAACCTTCAGACTGTAAGGTACAGTCAGGTGAAGCAAGAGTGAGCCATGACTCTGTAAAACAGAGCACACAAACAGTCTCTCAGTTCTCTTTGGTAGGTGAGTCTAATGTTAAGTTTGTTCAACTTGTTTGGCTTGGACATTTACCAGGCATATGCTGTGGAGGGGTTCTTGAAACCGCATTGTTTAGACAATTATTGATTTTGACTGGAAACGCTACAGTTCGAGGACTTCAGATGGGTCAGTTTTTGTCCAATGTGTGCAGGAGGGTTTCCTGACACAGTATGTAGATAGGCCAACAAGAGGCGAGGCCACATTGGATTTGGTACTGGGTAATGAACCAGGCCAGGTGTTAGATTTGGAGGTAGGAGAGCCCTTTGGTGACAGTGACCACAATTCAGTTACGTTTACTTTAGTGATGGAAAGGGATCGGTATATAAAGCAGGGCAAGAGTTATAGCTGGGGGAAAGGCAACTATGAGGCGATGAGGCAAGATTTAGGATGCATAGGGTGGAGAAGGAAACTGCAGGGACTGGGCACAATTGAAATGTGGAGCTTGTTCAAGGAACAGCTACTGCGTGTCCTTGAGAAGTATGTACCTGTCAGGCAGGGAGGAAGTGGTCGAGCGAGGGAACCGTGGTTTACTAAAGAAGTTGAATTTCTTGTCAAGAGGAAGAAGGAGGCTTATGTAGAGATGAGGCGTGAAGGCTCAGTTAGGGTGCTTGAGAGTTACAAGTTAGCAAGGAAGGACCTAAAGAGAGAGCTAAGAAGAGCCAGGAGGGGACATGAGAAGTCTTTAGCAGGTAGGATCAAGGAAAATCCTAAAGCTTTCTATAGGTATGTCAGGAATAAAAGAATGACTAGAGTAAGATTGGGGCCGGTCAAGGACAGTCGTGGGAAGTTGTGCGTGGAGTCTGAAGAGATAGGAGAGGTGCTAAATGAATATTTTTCGTCAGTATTCACGCAGGAAAAAGACAATGTAGTTAAGGAGAATACTGAGATACAGGCTATTAGACTGGACGGGATTAAGGTTCATAAGGAGGAGGTGTTAGCAATTCTGGAAGGTGTGAAAATAGATAAGTCCCCTGGGCCAGATGGGATTTATCCTAGGATTCTCTGGGAAGCTAGAGAGGAGATTGCAGAGCCTTTGGCTTTGATCTTTATGTCGTCATTGTCTTCAGGAATAGTGCCAGAAGACTGGAGACTAGCAAATGTCGTCCCCTTGTTCAAGAAGGGGAGTAGAGACAACCCTGGTAATTATAGACCAGTGAGCCTTACTTCGGTTGTGGGTAAAGTGTTGGAAAGGATTATAAGAGATAGGATTTATAATCATCTAGAAAGGAATAATTTGATTAGGGATAGTCAACATGGTTTTGTGAAGGGTAGGTCGTGCCTCACAAAGCTTATCGAGTTCTTTGAGAAGGTGACCAAACAGGTGGATGAGGGTAAAGCGGTTGATGTGGTGTATTTGGATTTCAGTAAAGCGTTTGATAAGGTTCCCCATGGTAGGCTATTGCAGAAAATACGGAGGCATGGGATTGAGGGTGATTTAGTGGTTTGGATCAGAAATTGGCTAGCTGTAAGAAGACAGAGGGTGGTGGTTGATGGGAAATGTTCATCCTGGAGTTCAGTTACTAGTGGTGTACCTCAAGGATCTGTCATTTTTATAAATGACCTGGATGAGGGCGTAGAAGGATGGGTTAGTAAATTTGCGGATGACACCAAAGTCGGTGGAGTTGTGGATAGTGCAGAAGGACGTTGTAGGTTACAGAGGGACATAGATAAGCTGCAGAGCTGGGCTGAGAGGTGGCAAATGGAGTTTAATGCGGAAAAGTGTGAGGTGATTCACTTTGGAAGGAGTAACAGGAATACAGAGTACTGGGCTAATGGTAAGATTCTTGGTAGTGTGGATGAGCAGAAAGATCTCGGTGTCCATGTGCATAGATCACTGAAAGTTGACACCCAGGTTGATAGCGTTGTTAAGAAGGCGTACAGTATGTTAGGTTTTATTGGTAGAGGGATTGAGTTTCGGAGCCATGAGGTCATGTTGCAGCTGTACAAAACTCTGGTGCGGCCGCACTTGGAGTATTGCGTACAGTTCTGGTCACCGCATTATAGGAAGGATGTGGAAGCATTGGAAAGGGTGCAGAGGAGATTTACCAGGATGTTGCCTGGTATGGAGGGAAGGTCTTATGAGGAAAGGCTGAGGGTTTTGAGGCTGTTTTCGTTAGAGAGAAGAATGTTAAGAGGTGACTTGATAGAGACATACAAGATGATCAGAGGATTAGATAGGGTGGACAGTGGGAGCCTTTTTCCTCGGATGGTGATGGCTAGCACGAGGGGACATAGCTTTAAATTGAGGGGTGATAGATATAGGACAGATGTCAGAGGTAGGTTGTTTACTCAGAGAGTAGTAAGGGCGTGGAATGCCCTGCCTGCAAAAATAGTAGACTCGCCAACTTTAAGGGCATTTAAATGGTCATTGGATAAACATATGGATGATAATGGAATAGTTTAGGTTAGATGGGCTTCAGATTGGTTTTCACAGGTCGGCGCAACATCGAGGGCCGAAGGGCCTGTACTGCGCTGTAATGTTCTATGTTCTATGTTCTAATTGTATACATGTAATGGTTAAGTCTTTAATGAAATGTAAGGCTGAGTAAATATTGGCTCCAATTCAATTCTTCTGGCTACCTGAATCATAAGAACAATATTTTATTGTTTTCTTTACTATGGCATTGTATAGAATTTCTTTGATTTTTCATGCTGACTGGCATTGCCAATTATTGACAGTATGTGTTCAAACACTCTTGTGAATTTATTTGAGAATCATTAAAGCTGCTGTCATTTGAAAACATTAAAGCCAGCAGAGAAATGATAAGAGACATTGATTTGATCCCAGAGTTGAAATGACAGTGCCCTTGCCCCTTATATACCACAAACCTTTAACCATCTGGGATGGTCAGACCAATGCTAACAATTTATATTTGTCTGGAATTGCAACACATTTGAGAACAGCAACAGCACAAACATGACTGTTTATCAGACTGGAGGCCTGTGACCAGCAGTGTTCCGTATGGATCGGTGCTGGGTTCACTGTTGTTTGTCATTTATATGAATGATTTGGATGAGAATTTAGGAAGCATGCTTAGTAAGTTTGCAGAGGACGTCAAACGTGGTGGCATCGTGGACTAAGATTAGTCTAAGATTACAAAGGGATCTTGATCAATTGGGCCAAATGGGCCAAGGAGAGGCAGATGGAGTTTAATTTGGATGAATGTGAGGTGTTGCATTTGGTAAGGTGAACAAGGACAGGACTTGCAGAGTTAATAATAGGGCCCTGGGGAGTGTTTTCAAACAGAAAGACCTAGGGGTTCAACTGTATTGTTCTTTGAAAGTTGCATCACATGTCGACAGCGTGGTAAAGAAGGCATTTGGCACACTTGCCTTCATTGCTCAGACCATTGAGTATAGGAGTTGGAATGACATGCTGAGGTTGTACAGGACATTGGTGAGGCCACTTTTGGAGTACTGTGTGCAGTTCTGGTTGCCCTGTGATAAGAAGGGTTTATTATTAAATTGGAGAGGTTGCAGAAAAGATTTACGAGGATGTTACCAAGACTGAAGGGTTTGGATTATGGGGAGAGGCTGGATAGGCTGGGACTTCTTTCACTGGAGCATTGGAGGATGAGGGGTGACCCTACAGAAGTTTCTAAAATCATGAAGGGCACAGATAAGGTGAATAGCAAAGGTACTTTCCCTTGGGTAGTGGAGATCAAAACTAGAGGGCATATTTTTAAGGTGAGAGGAGAAAGATTTAAAAGGGACCTGAGGGGCAACTTTTTCACACAGAGGGTGTTTGTATGTGGAATGAACTGCCAGAGGAAGTGGTAGATGCAGGTACAGTTACAACATTTAAAAGACATTTGGACAGGTACATGATTAAGAATGGCTTGGAGGGATATGGGCCAAATGCAAGCAAATGGGACTAGATTAGTTTAGGAAATCTGGTCAACATGGACAAGTTGGACTGAAGGGTCTTTATGACTCTATGATTCTATGACTATATGAACTAAACTGCCCCCAAGGTTCAGTTTGTTTTGTGTGCATTCAACACTTAAAAGCCTGAAAGTCTCCAAATTTGATTTGCTCACTGACTCATATTGCTTCCCGATCTAACAATGATTCAAATTAATGTTGCTCATCCTTGCATTCAAATCACTCCATGGAGTCACTGCCCTCTATGACTGTAACTATCTCCAGATCATCAACCCTCTGAAGATTCTGTCTTCTTTGAATCCTGTCATCGTGTACAACTTTGATTTTTTTTATTGGTCACTTAGACCCAAAGTATTGGAATTTCTTCCTCACAACCTCTTCATCTCCTTACCCATCTCTTGGTTAAGATGCTCCTGAAAAAAAATTACATCTACTCCAACTGTATAACTCAGTATTCATTTTACCTGATTGTTCTCCTGTGCACTGTTTTCACAAGCTTCCTATATTTAAAGGCACTATATAAGTATAATTTGTAGCTTAAGCTTGACCTTGACGAGTCTCAAGTGAGTTGTACTAAAGATGGCAACAGTCTTGGTCCCATATCCGGATTGCTATCCATTAAACCCTGCTGGCAATCCATATATCGGAATTCCAATAAGGGCAACTACAGTTGGTTTTGTGGTCAGGAAGAGGAAAATCAATTATATCATTCTCATAAGAAGATGAGAAATTGCCTTCCCCTTGCTCCACAGTTACATTTGTGCCTGGAAGTCCTTGGAGAGGGACTACGTAGCGTCCACCAACACTCTGAATGACTTCAGAGAGAAGTTGGCACTGCAGGGGTTGGAGAGCCTTGCCTCTCCTTCCAACTCCATTTTGACTTAATACTCTCCCTCTCTCACTACGTTTTGCTCACCTTGGTGTCATTGCACTGCCCTTAACAGGCTCTTTGTGTAATTTGGATATTAATCAGAAATACGATAATTTGGTGGTGGATACCATGTGAAAAGTAATATGTGTGATTTGATGTTGGGAAAAAAATGTTGAGTTGTGTGTGAAAGCACTTCTGGATGTAAGATATGAAAAAGAAAGGAAAAGTAGGGAAAAAGGATGAGAAATCTGAGTGAGAGCAGACCATTTGTCCTTTTGAGCCTGATCTCCATGGCTCATCTTCAACTTCAATTGTATTTTCAATCCAGCTTCACTGTTCCGCTTGCCCCCGATTTCCTGGGATTACCAAATTCTGTCTGTTTCATGTACTCAGTAATGAAGTGTCCACAGTCTCTGGGGTGGACAGTTTCAAAGATTCACTGCCAGAAATTCTTGTAGTGGGCAATTCAAGGCTAGATGAAGTCAAAATTGGTCTCAACTTACATGTTCAGTAGCCAATTACCAGTTCACCAAGACTATCCACGTTTGACCACAGCACAAAATAATTCCCAGTGCTTATGGTTCTGTACTTCAGAAAAAGCAGGGTGTTGCTTCGTTCAGTTGGCTGAATGACTGGCAATGCAGAGTAATGCCAACCCCGAGGGTTTAATTCCTGCACTGGCTGAGGTTATTGTGAAGGACTTCCCTTCTCAACCTCACCTGAACATGGTGACCCCCAGGTTAGGCCACCACCAATCGTCTCTTGCTAATGGGAGAGCAGCCCTATGGTTAAATCAGACTATGACGACTTTATCTGTACTTCAGAAAGGGACTATTTCTTCAGGAGATTTGGTAGCAAGCAGAGGGAGCTAAACATGTGGCTAGAATGTATGGTTTAAATGCCGCAAAAGGCCCAGGTGGCCCAGGACAGAGTACAACGAAATTCTTTATTAATACTGACAGCAGAATGTACCCATTGTTTCATTAGGAACAGTTCTGTCCTTCCTGTGAAACAAATCTTACATGACACTGGCCTACCTGAATGTTTTGTTGAGCTTCATAAAGTATTTGATGACAATTTACATGTTTTTTTTTAATCTGATGTCCAATACAATTGTGTGGTTTCTGCTACACTGAGTCAGATTAGCGCTCCAGAAAATGAAATATTATTCTGCTATTTAACTTCCAAAATGTCAAAGCTGCTCCACCTTATAAATTGATGTGTCAATATGAAGCATGGATTCATCAAATCACAAAGGAGTTGCCTACCTGGTTCTGGCCTGTTTCTGTGGTTATTAGTCATGTAGCTAATGCCAAAGTTGACAATTACTTTTCTGTTTTGATTAATTAGCCAATTTAGAAGATGATACAATGACATTGAGATTAACAAATTGAAAGGACCTGTTTGTTTCAAGTCCTTTTTTTCAGAATGCAAATATGCATTAATGGGATTTCGGTGTTTCTGGCAAAGCAAGCATTTATGAACCAATTCCTGATTGCTCTCGAGGAGATGTTGTTGAGATACTTCCTTGAACTGAGATACATCACAGTGTTGTGAAATCACAAGTTCCACGATCTTGATGGAGGATTGGCGATATATTTCCAGATCACGAGGCTGACTGATAAGGAGAGGGATGTGCAGCTGCTGATGTGCCTGTGTTGGCTTCATTCTTTTTTAAAGTAGTAGATGTCATAGATTTGGAAGGTTATGTTAGCACAGTTGTGAGTTTTACATCTCATTCTGGATTTAGCTCAAAACAAAACTAAACCAGTAAGGCAGCCGGAGATGTTTGCATGTAGTAAAGCAGGATGCTTTTTTAAGAAAGTTGAGAGACACTTAACCAAAGAAACAACCTGACAGTTTGTTAGACCTTGGCCAATCTTGTTATTTATTCACAAGCTATGGCTAGACTAACATTTATATCCTATCCTTACTTCCCCTTGAGAAGGTGATGGTGTGCTTTATTATTGAATGACTGCAATCCTTGATTTGTACGGATACCCACAGTGCTGTTAGGAAGGAAATTCCAGGATTTTGACCCAACAACACTAAAGGAATGATAATATAGTTTAAAGTTAGAATAGTGTGTGTCTTGAGGGGGAGAACACTTACAGGTGAAGATGTTCCCATGCGTCTGCTGTCATTGTCTTTCTAGATGGCAGCTGGTGTGGGTTTGGAAGGTAATATTAAAGGGGCCTGGGTGAGTTACTGCAGTGCATCTTGCAGATGGTACATACATTATCATCGTGTGTTGATGGTGAAGGGAGTTTTTAGTTGAGGGTGGTGGATGAGGTGCCAATTGACTGGGATGCTTTGGATGGTTTTGAGCCTCTTGAATGTTATTGAAAAGTTATTCCAGTACTTTTTCAATTTGTGTCAAGTAGTTTGGATATAGGAAGCAAGTTACTCACTGCAAAATTCCTAGCCTCTGATATGCTCTTTAGCTAACGTATTTATATTACTGGCCCAGTTTAGTTTTAATCAGTGTTAACCCCAGGATTTTGGTGTGGGATTCCGTGATAATGATGCTTTTGACTGTCAAGGGGTGATGACTAGATTCCCTCTATTTGTAGATGGTCATTGCCTGGAAGTTGGGTTGCATGAATGTCACTTACCACTTATCAGCCTATACCTGGATGTTGCCCAGGCCTTCCAGCTATGGATACAGACTGCTTCAGTATCTGAGGAGTTGTGAAGGAAACTAATCATTGTACAATCACCAGCAAACATTTCCATTTCTGACTTTACTGAATGGAGGAAAGGTCATTGAAGAAGCAGCTGAAGATGGTTGAGCCTGGAAAACTGCCCTAAGGTATGCCTGCAGATGTGCTAGAGCTAAAATGATAATAACCACAATCATTTTCTTTTGTGTAAAGTATAACTCCAACAGCAGAATTTTTTCCCCCTGATTCCCATTGACTCCAGTTTTACTAGGGCTGCTTGATGCCTCTTTTGGTTCAATGCAGATTTGCTGCCTGTCAAATAGACCCTCTGGAGTTCAGCTCTTTTGGAACCAGGCTGTAATGAGGCCAGGAGCTGAGTGGCCCTGATGAAACCTGAACTGAGTGTCAATGAGCATGTTGTTTCTGAGTAAATGCTATTTGAAAACACTGTTGATGATCACTTCAATCAATTTACTGATGAATAAGAGTAGACAGTACATTAATTAGTCAGAGATAACAAGGTGTAGAGCTGGATGAACACAGCAGGCCA
>NC_063367.1:12933845-12943443 GCF_021869965.1 Rhincodon typus | reverse complement strand
TTGCAAGGTAAGATTTTCTAATTGTGTGGTTCATGCTAAACATGAGCTGCCAATGAACAGTGAGGCAAAGTGTGCATTTGCGATTTGACTAGGGAAATAACTTGCAAGCCCCTGCAGAGCAGATGATTTAGCTACTGTACTTTTTTTGCTGAGCCAGCTTTACAGTTGAGATTCTGTTTGATTCAGATATAAAAGTTTAAGGGATCTGTTTTTATGCTCTGCAGCATAGAAGGAAATTGTCATTTCTGGTTCTGCACTGATGTTGGGTCAACCTGAGACTGACTTTGACATATAATTGTGTTGACTAGTCAGCTAATGCTCTGTCCAGGCTCTCTCTTCAATAAAAACCTGGTGAGGAGCTGGGGGCTATTAACATGAGTTCTCAATGCCTTGAGAGGGTTGAGTGAAAATCCACATTAATCTTTGGACCTAGAGACCATCAAATGGCTAAGCTTGATAGCCCAGAGTCTGATCAAATTGCAACTCATGACTTTAGCCAGCTTCTGAGGCCTTAGCCGTGGAGTTGATTTGGAAAGTTTTGCTACTACAAAACATAACTGTTTACCCTATGAATTCCATCTACCAACAGTGTTGTTTGTGTTTAGGTCTGCACACCTGGTATCCAGATACCGCCCACGTGCTCCAATCATTGCTGTAACTCGTGAACCTCAGACTGCACGTCAGGCTCATCTTTACCGTGGTATCTTCCCTGTCCTCTTCAAACCACCAGCTGATGCAGTATGGTCTGATGATGTTGATCACAGGGTGAATTTTGCCATGGAAGTTGGTAAGTTGAACACAGTTGTACAACTATTTCCTTAAGAACAGTGTACTCAAATACTTGAGCAGGTCTTTCAGCAGTGGAGTGTTTAATGATTTGGCTGAAATGTGCATGAATCACAGAAGGTAGGTCTGCAGGTACAACAAGTAATTAGGAAGGCAAATGGAATTTTGCCCTTCATTGCTAAAGGGATTGAAATAAAAAGCAGAGAGGTTATGTTGCGGCTGTACAAGGTGCTGGTGAGGCCACACCTGGAGTACTGTGTGCAGTTTTGGTCTCCTTACTTGAGAAAGGATGTACTGGCACTGGAGGGGATGCAAAGGAGGTTCACTAGGTTGATTCCGGAGTTGAGGGGGTTGGCTTATGAGGAGAGACTGAGTAGATTGGGATTATATTCATTGGAATTCAGAAGATTGAGGGGGGATCTTACAGAAACATATAAAATTATGAAGGGAATAGATAAGATAGAAGTAGAGAGGATGTTTCCACTGGCAGGTGAAGCTAGGACAAGAGGGCATAGCCTCAAGATTACAGGGAGCAGATTTAGGACTGAACTGAGAAGGAATTTCGTCACCCAGAGGGTTGTTAATCTATGGAATTCCTTGCCCAGTGAAGTAGTTGACGCTACTTCAGTAAATTTTTTTTAAAAAAGGTAGATTTTTTTGAACAATAAAGGAATTGAGGGATACGGTGAGAACGCGGGTAAGTGGATCTGAGTCCACGAAAGGATCAGCCATGATCTTATTGAATGGTGGAGCAGGCTCGAAGGGCCAGACGGCCGCCTCCTGCTCCTAGTTCTTATGTTCTATGTGAATCCTCAATGGGCTGCATGAACCTTTGGGAATGGGTTTCATCACTTCGATTTTATTTTGCATAACTGAATTATTGTTTTATACTTGCAGGCAAGGCTCGTGGTTTCTTTAAGTCATGTGACCTGGTGATAGTGCTGACAGGCTGGCGCCCAGGATCTGGTTCCACCAACACCATGCGTGTGCTGCAAGTGCCCTGAATGGATAGGAACACCTTCGTCCACTGCAGTACCACCACCTCCCTTTAGGCAGCTGTCGCTTTATGTACTGCAGAGCGGCTGCTAACCCTTTGAGCAGCTCCACTTCAGCAACTAAAAGAATGCAGCGTTCTTGGTCATAACATGTTCACTCCTTATCACGTTGCTCTGTACTGAACTTTGACTTCCTGATGTAAGACTATTAAAAATGTTTCAGTCAGTGTAGTATGTTGTACTAAGTGCATCATACCTTCATAACCCTTTATTTATACTTGTGGTTGAGATCTACAGTAAAATAAACTGCCCAGTAATGAACCCTGGTATTATTTAGGTATGGCCTTGGCTAAATTAGATGTGCATTATTCAGATACTGTACTATTCTTTTTAAGTTCAATCTGTTGAAGTTTGAGATTAGACCAGATGTTTCACTTAGTACAACATGCTTTTGTGAATATAGGAGAAATGCAGTTTAATTGCACATTTTGTGGATATCAATAAAAGCTAGCTCCCAAAAGTTTCACCAGCTGTGTCAAGTTTTTTTCCAAACAAATGCTCTAAATTGATGCCATGGCTGAGTTCTCACATTTGTGTTGCAAATGATTCTTGCTGAATATAAAATGAGAGACATTTAAAACAGTGGAAACCCACCAAGCCTGCTGCACTGCTCAGTCCAAGTGCGTGCATCTTGATTCAAAACCTCCCATGCTAGGAGGAAAATCTGCTTACAAGGGTGCTCTGAAATGTCAATTTATGGAATGTGACAGCCACTGGCTAAACCAGTATTTATTGTCCATCCCTAATTTGTTGAACTTGATAGGCTTGCCATGCCAGTTTGGAGTGTAGTTGATTTGCAGATTTGCTTCCATAAAGGACATCCAAGAAGGGTATTTACAATAATTGACAGTAGTCGAATAGTGACCATGTAACCAGCTTTTTAATTGTAGATTTTGATTGAATTCATTTTCTGACCTGGCAGGATTTGAGCCCTGTCCCAGGTCTTTGGTCTATGCCTCTGGGTTACTAGTCCAGTGACCTTGTCATTTCATTCCACCTCTCCATAAGCGTGGGTAGTCTTTATCCAGTCTCTACTTGTTATGAGTTGAATGAAAAATTTGAGAATGTTGCTACTAGCATGGAGAATGTCAAACTAGGGGACATAATTACTGAACAAGGGGACACATGTTTAAAACAGATGTGAAAGAATTTCTGCCAGTGAATGCCTGAAGTTCCATACCCAGCGTTGCAGAAACTAGTTGAGGTATTGAAACTTTTTTGAACTATCAAGGAATTGAGGATTATCAAGAGCTTGAACAAGATGAATTGTAGCTGTGATCTAGTGTGGTGGGGTCTGTCACCCAAGCCTACGGCTATCTGGTTACCATTAGATAGTTGCCAGGAAGAATAAGCTTTGCAGCTACAGAATGGGTTTCATACCAGGACTGAAGAGTATCTTGGAAATGCATTGGTTGCATTCAGCAAGTGAAAGAGAATAGAGCACTTCAGAATGAGCAAATTTAAAAACTACTGAAATTTTATTCTGCTAGTATATGAATCCTAACAAGGGATGGAGATTGGAGAGTGAAATGAACAAATTTTTTTCTCTCTGCATTCTTGGGAAATGAAATACATTCCAGATAACTTGAAACATTGGGGAATTCAGCTGCTGTGAAGGATGCTTATATAGATATATGTAGCTCTGAGACCCAAATATTGGTAGCCTACTGTGAAAACTCCAATCGGAGTGAAACAAAAACAGAAACTGGAAAATGCAGCAGGCCTGACAGCATCTGTAGAGAGAAATCACTTAATGTTTTGGGTCCAGTGACCCCCCTCCAGAACCCAGAAATTTTCTGGCAACTTGTTTGTTTCTGATTTCTAGCATCTGCAGTTCTTTTGGGTTTTTTGTTCCATCTGAGTCAAATTAGGTTGGTTGATAATGACCAAATGAATGAAAGGTTTAAGATTTCCTGATATTATTTGTTTGAACAGTGACAGATGTTCTTCTACTGCAATAACTTAACCAGATCATTCTCTCAATTACCAAATTGGCCCCCAGGCTGACCTCTAGCTATTTTTGTTCAACTGTTCTGTCATGGCTTCATCTCCGTCCAAAGTTTTACTCATTCTTCTGCCTCTTCCCACGCACACACAATCTTGGCATATATGCCATCTTTTCCTAGCTACTAAATTAAAAACAAGAACTGTCACTGCACCTAAAATGTTAAGTCTGATTTGTCCTCAAATGCTGCTAGACCTGAGGTTTCCCAGCAGTATTTCAAATTGGCCTGTCAGGAGTACAGGAAGGCACTCATCAACTTAAACACTCTGATCCTAATGTGACCAAATATCCACTTCTCCCTCTTTAACTGCTTACAAGTAGAAAACTAACATACTGATTTGATTATCAATTTGCATTGTTAAAGGATGTGCAATAGAACCAAGAACAGTGCAGGAAAGGAAAAGTCCCTTTGGCCCACCAAGACTGCACTGACATATACCTTTCTAAACTTAACCTTTTGCCTCTAGTCCATATCAGTCTGTTCCTTGCCTATTCCTGTATCTGTCAATGTGCCTCTTCAATGTTGCCATTGCATCTGTGTCTACCATCTCTGGCTGTGCATTCCAGGCACACTCCACCTTCTGCTTCTTTAAAAAGAACACTTACTCCTTTTACCTTAAATCTTTCCCCTAGTAATTAATATTTCCTCCCTTGGTTGGGGAAAAAAGACTGACCATTCTATGCATGTCTCTCATATACCTCTGTCAGGTCATCCCTTATTCTTTGTTCAAGTGGGAAAAAAAACCAAAAGAACTGCAGATGTAAATCCAGAAACAAAAACAGAAGTTGCTGGAAAAGCTCAGCAGGTCTTGCAGCATATGCGAAGAGAAATCGGTGTTAATGTTTTGGGTCTGGTGACCCTCCGACCTGATGGTAGCTAGGAAAATGTTGGTTTATTGCAAAGACAGGGTGGGATAAGGGGGCCAGGATTAATGATACATAGGGATAGAGCCCAAAGAGAACAGGTGGACAGACAAAGGATTGGATAATCTGGCTAGGAGGCTGAACAGCTGTTAACAGACTGTTAGTGGCTAATAATAGGTAGTGTGTAATGGCAGGCTGTGACAAGGCCTGGTGTGTGGGATAGGGGGCTAGGATGTGGGAGTATTCAGGCTCTAAAATCAGCTTGTACTGACCTTTGCTGGAACACTGCAGCAAGCCACTTTAACACGCCACCCTGTTCCCTGACCAACATCTCTCTCAGGCTTGCAGTAGTCTTCAGCAAAGCTCAGCACAAGCTGGAAGAATAACACCTCATTTTCCACTTGGACCCTGCAGTCCTCTGGACTCCATGTAGACTTCAACAATTTTAAGGCCTGAGCACTCCCATGACCCAGCTCCTGATGCCACGCACCAGGCCTTGTCACATAGTTTGCCATTACAAACTACCTATTGTTAGCCACTAACCATCTCTATTAACAGCTAATCAGCCTTCCAGCCAGATCATGACCCACTTTTGTTCAGCTGATCATCTCTCTTTGGGCTGTATCCCTATCTATTGTTTACTCCTGACCATTTCCCCTATTTTCTGCATAAGCCAATGTTTTCCTAGCTACCATCAGTTCTGAGGAAGGGTCACTGGACCCGAAACATTAACTCTGGTTTCACAGTTGCTGCCAGACCTGCTGAGCTTTTCCAACAACTTTTTTTGTTTCTGAAAACAAAGCAAGTTTGTCCAATCTTCTAGCTAATACCCCACAAACTGGGCACCATCCTGGTAAACAGTTTTTAATCCTCCATATCTGCATTGTAGTATGGTGACCAGAGGTGTCCACAATATTCCAAATTTGGTCTATAAAGTTCTGTACAGCTGTAATAAGACTTGCTAATTTTGTACTGTGCCCAACTGATGAAGGTAAGCATGCCATATTTCTCAACCACCTTGTGTTGCCAATTTCAGGGAACCTGTATGCTTTAAATCCCTCTGCTAGTAAGGGTTGTGCAGCTTACCATATATGTTCCTCCTGCATTCCACAAGATGCATCTTCCACAATGCATCACTTCGCATTTGGATTAAACTACATCTTACCATATTTCTGCCTAAATCTCCAGTTTATCTGTAGCCTGCTGTATCCTCTGGCAATCCTCCTCACTAGCTGCAGCTCCCAAAATCTTTTTGTTTGCAAACTCGCAAATCATGCTGCCTACATTCTCAATCACTTCTATGTATTACAAACAGTAGGGGTCCTGGCACCAGTTCTTTTGGAACACTGCTTTATTGTCTTTTATGACTAAGTGAGTTCTGTACCTATCTGACCAGCTCACTGTGGAGCCCATGTGACTTCACCTTTTGAATCCGCCTGCGATGAGAGGACCTTGTCATAAGCCTTGCTAAAGTCTGTGTAGGCAACATCTATTGTCACTTCATCAAAAAACTCATTAGGTTTGTGAGACTTGACCTTACCTGTACAAAGTTATTGCTTTGTATCACTAAGTTCATAGGATTTACTCATATCTGTAAGAATCTTCTCCAATACCTAACCTCCATACTGCTGGTGTAAGGCTCACTCATCTGTAATTTCCTGGGTCCTCCTTAAAGATATTTTCCAGTCCTGAGACGACTCCTGTGACTAAAGAGGATGCAAAGATTTCATGCAAAGCATCAGCAATTTCCTTACCTGCCTCCCTTGCCATTGTGGAATAGATCCCATCAGATTCTGGGGATTGGTCTGAGTTAATGATTTTTGAAACAGTCAACGCCACCTTTTTAATATTGACGTATACCAGGATATCAACATATCCTTTCTGTGACTCACCACGCACCCTGTCCTCCTTTGTGAATACCGATGCAAAGTATTCATTAAGGACCTCACCCACTTCCTCTGGCTCCATGCATAAACTTCTTTTTTCCTTGAGTAGACCTATCCTTTCCCTAGATACCCTCTTGCTCCTTTTATATGTATAAAGAATCTTGGAATTTTGCTTCATCCTGTTTGACAGACATTTCATGGCCCCGTTTTAACCCTCTAATTCTTTGCTTGAATTCCTTCCCACTATCTTTATATTCTTCGAGGGCTTGGTCTGTCTTCAGTTTTCTCTTCCTTACATATGCCTTATTTTACTTCTTGACTAAGGTCACAATTTCTTGCCAGCCTTATCCTTCATTTTCACAGGAACATGTTGGTCCTGAAAGCTAATCAACCGGCCTTTAAAAGATTGCAATGTGCCAGATGTGAATTTACCCTCAGCTGCCCCCAATCTACATTCCCCAGTTCCTGCCTAATAATAATGTTGTATTTAACCTACTTCCTCCTCCCCCAGTACACTTACCTCCTTCACATACCCACCCCCCCGCCTCCTTTAGTACTTTCAGCCAAGGACTACTCTTTATCAGTAAGTAACTTAAAATCTGTGAATTATGGGCCACTGCTCCTGAAATACTCCCCCACTGAAACTTTGATTAGCCGGTTGGCCTCATTCCCCAGCACCAGGTCTTATATGGACCTTCCCTAGTTAGACTTTTTACAGATTATTTTTTAAAAAATCCTGGACACGTAACGAATTCCCCCCATCCAAGGTTCTTGGCGCTAAGTGAGTCCCAGTCGATATAGGGGGAAGTTAAAATCACCCACCACAACAACCTTTGACACTACATTTTCCATAATCTGTCCGTATATCTGTTCCTGTATCACCTGTTTGCTGCTGAGAGGCTTGTAGTACAATCCCATCAAAGTGATTGCACCCTTCTGGTTCTTGAGGTCTACCCATATAGCCTCACAGGATGAGCTCTCCAAGGTGTCCTCCCTCAGTACAGCTGTGATATTTTCCTTATCAGTAACATAACTCCCCCACCTCATTTACACCCCTCTCTATCCAGCCTGAGACCTCTCAGTCGCAGAAAGTTAAGCTGCCAGTCTTGTCCCTCTCTCAACTAAGTCTCTCTAATAACCGCAACATCGTAGTTATATGTATTAATCCAAGCTCTAAGTTCATCTGCCTTGCCTGTCACACACCTTTCATTAAAACAAATACACCTCAGACTATCAGTCCTACCATGATCCGTGACCTCTCGCTGTCTGTTTCTCGTTTTTGATTTACTGGCCAAAGTCTAAGACTTTTCCTCGGTCATTTTGCATTGATCTTGCTTTGCACACCTCCTGTGCAGTTGTAACCGTGTATGCATCACTCTGTCTAAGCATCCTATGATCTGTATGACCTTGTTTGCTATGATCTGCCTGCTGCTTGTAAAACAAAGCTTTTCACTGTAATTTAGGTACATGTGACTACAGTAAATCAAATTAAATTTATTTGCTGACCTATTGCTCTGGTTTTGGCACGCATTCCCCTGCCCTCGGCCATGCTAGTTTAAACTCTCCTGAATGGCACAAGCCAACTTCCCTGCCAGTATACTGCTGCCCTCCACTTTAGATATAATCCGTCTTCCTTGTACAGGTTTCATCTGCTCTAGATCCAAATGCTCTACACCCCTCCCTCCTACACCAGCTCTCAAGACATGTATTTAATTATACTCTTTTACTTCTCATTCCTAGCTTCATGGGGCACCTGGCACAGGAAGCAATCCCAAGATTGCAACCCCAGTGGTTCTGCTTTTCAGCTTCCTACCTAACTCCCTGAACTCTTTCTGCCTGTGTCATTGGCACCAGTATGGACCACAACCTTTGGCTGTTGACCATCCCCCTTCAGGATATCTTTGCCTGCTCAGAGACATCCTTCACCCTAGCACCAGGGAGGCAACACACCATCCTGGAGTGCCTCTTGTCGCCACAGAAATGCCTATTTGAACCCCTGACTCTTGAGTCCCTCTTCACTATTGCCCACATATAGGTAGACCCTCCTTGCTGTGTGACAGTGCTAGACGTGGTGGTGCCAATGATCTGGCTGCTGCTTTTCCTTGAGAGACCGACAGTACCCAAAACAGTATCCCTCTGTGAGAGGGGAATGGTCACAGGGGACTCCTGTACTGCCTGCCCAAGCTTACTCCTCTTCCTGGTGGTCACTCAACGCTTCTCTATCTGTGCCACCCTTACTGCTGGTGTGAGCAACTCACCAAATGTACTATCTACACCATTCTCAGCCTCATGGATGCTCCACAATGAGTCCATCCACAGCTCCAGGCAGTCCATGTAGCAAATCAGGAGCTGCAGTTGAACACATTTCCTGCATACATAGTCACCATGGAGCCCAGAACTGTCCCTGAATTCCCACCTATTGCAGGAGGAGCAATCCACAGGACTGAGTTCTCCTGCCATTTCAAACGTTACCTCGCCAAGCCTAGGTCATGTTTTGAGTGATGATGCCCAAACTCCAGGTTCACCCTGACTGACCCTACTCCTCAGGTATTTATCCTGCTGTTCACCCCCAGGTTCACCCTGACTGACCCCCGCTCCTCAGGTATTTATTCTGCTCCTGTTCACCCCCAGGTTCACCCTGACTGACCCTACACCTCAGGTATTTATCCTGCTGTTCACCCCCAGGTTCATCCTGACTGACCCTGCTCCTCAGGTATTTATCCTGCTCCTGTTCACCCCCAGGTTCACGCTGACTGACCCCGCTCCTCAGATATTTATCCTGCTCCTGTTCACCCCCAGGTTCACTCTGACTGACCCCCGTTCCTCAGGTATTTATCCTGCTGTTCACCCTTAGGTTCGCCCTGACTGACCCAGCTCCTCAGGTATTTATCCTGTTCCTGTTCACCCCCAGGGTCACCCTGACTGACCTCACTCGTCAGGTATTTATCCTGCTGCTGGTTATCCCCAGGTTCACTGTGACTGACCCTGCTCCTTTGGTATTT
>NC_063367.1:12926205-12933835 GCF_021869965.1 Rhincodon typus | reverse complement strand
TGACTGATCTCGAGTTTATGAAGGACAGAATGTGGGAGGCTGACATGTTTTATTGATCGAATGTAGACGTAATAAAAGTACGGAAGGTTTTGCAGCAAGTTAAGGTTGTAGTATGGGCTGAATCGAAGGTGCATACATTAGACTAATGAAACATCAAATTCATTTGTGTTTCAAAATTACTAGAACAAAACATACTGTCTTTGACTTTAGGCCCAGATTTTGCATTGTAATTTTGGTTGGATAGAATGTTGTTTAAAACGAAACAATGTTCCATTACCATTGTACAAAATTTCATGGCACACTTGAACAAGATGAAAACCAGTACTCCAGCCAAGTGTAGCAACTATTTAGCAAAAAGCATGATCCCAGGGACCACAATGACCTGAACAATTAGTTCATGTCTGATCTTGGCAGTGGTGCAAGCAAATGACATCTCACATTATGGGGCTGTGTCTTTTATGAACCACCATAAAAGGTAGGCGAGGTCTCTGTAAAAATAATACCGCAATCAACATAGCTCTCCTTCAGTGCAGATTGCTATTTGAAATGATAGCCTTACACTGATGCAGTCTCTGTTTATCTTAGATATACCCGGGTCCTAACATTTTCACACAACATCCAATACTCTTGTCAGCATTAGAGCTGTTCAAGCACAGTAACAAGCCATTAGGCCCAACTCAAACATACATAAGAACATAAGGACTAGGAGCAGGAGTAGGCCGTCTGGCCCTTCGAGCCTGCTCCGCCATTCAATAAGATCATGGCTGATCCTTTCGTGGACTCAGATCCACTTACGCGGGTTCTCACCGTATCCCTGAATTCCTTTATTGTTCAAAAAAAATCTACCTTTTTTTTAAAAGCATTTATTGAAGTAGCGTCAACTACTTCACTGGGCAAGGAATTCCATAGATTAACAACCCTCTGGGTGAAGAAATTCCTTCTCAGTTCAGTCCTAAATCTGTTTCCTCTAATCTTGAGGCTATGCCCTCTTGTCCTAGCTTCACCTGCCAGTGGAAACATCCTCTCTACTTCTATCTTATCTATTCCCTTCATAATTTTATATGTTTCTATAAGATTCCCCCTCAATCTTCTGAAAATGCTGACTAGGTTTCCTAAACTGAACATATCTCATCACCTGCTCCCATCCCTCAAAACTTTCCCTATCCATATACCTGTCCAAATGTCTTTTAAATGTTGTAATTGTTACCCACCTGTATCACTTCCTCTGACAACTCAATCCATACACAAAAGGTGCCCCTCAGGTCCCTTTTAAATCTTTCCCCTCTCACCCTAAACCTATGCCCTTTAGTTTTGGACTCCCCTATCCTGGAGAAAGGATCTTGGCTTTTCATCCTATCCATGCCCCTCATGACTTATAAACCTCTATAAGGTTGCCCTTCAGCCTCCGATGTTCCAGGGAAAGAAGTCCCAGCATACGCAGAGATAGTAGGAACTGCCGATGCTGGAGAATCTGAGATAACAAAGTGTAGAGTTAGATGAACACAGCAGCCCAAGCAGCTGCTTGGTCTGCTGTGTTCATCCACCTCTACACTTTGTTATCTCAGCATATGCAGTTTCTCCTTATAACTCAAACCCTCCAGACCCAGGGTTAGAATAGATTTCTCATTTCCCCAAATCCCATAATTATAATCCGATGTCTGCTCGGCCTTCCCTTTTGGTAATATTTATGGATTTTGGGTCTCCAGTTGGTCTCTGTATCATGTGTATTGATATATATTTTAGCAATGCTTCCAAAAACTTGTCCCGTTGCAAAGCTTCAACATTGGCATGGTCCCATGGTGAGAGCTGAGAAGCTGGAGAGAAGGCAAAGTGTTTAATTCTCAGGATTTTTAAGAACGTGGCATGATTTTTTGGAGCAGGAACCAAACCTTACAAATCAGCCACTTAGATGTGGCACACCATATTTAAAAAAAAACGCACAACTTTTGCAAGGCCCGTGTACAGCTAATACCTGGTCAGAGCTCCTGGCAGCCAATGTTGCCTCAGAGCTCATTACCCCAAACTCCTATCTGAGCTGCAATCCACAGTTTGGGGAGTTCTGAGTCCGTCTTCACTACTCAAAATCTATTCACAGACTGGTATCAATTGTTTCACCAAGTTTTTTTTTAATCCAGTCCCTCAATCTAAGATGAATTATAGAATCCATACGGTGTGGAAAGAGGCCATTTGGCCCATCAAATCCACACCGGCCCTTCCAAACAGGATCGCACTCAGACCCAACCCTATCTATGTAGCCCTACATTTCCCATGACTAATCCACCCAGCCTGAACATCCCTGGGCAGTATGTGCAACTTAGTATGGCCAATGCACCCTAACCCGTACATCTTTGGACTATGGGAGAAACCCAGAAGAAACCCATGCAGACAATGTGCAAACTCCACACAGACAGTTGCCCAAGGGTGGAATCAAACCCAGGTCCCTGGTGCTGTGAGGCAGCAGTGCTAACCACTGAGCCACTGAGCTTGAAGTATAGCTTTTTATTTTAAATACCTGTGACCTTTCCCTTTGAAATCCAAGTAAACTATTCTAAAGAATTCCTTTGTCTACTTTAGGCAGAATCAAGCCAATTAAACAGCCCAACAAATCGGAAACGAACCATTATCCTTTGATGATTTGGATTTGCTTTTGACAGGTGGTTATTGAAAAGAGCAAATCTTTGTTTCGAGTCAGACTTAGTGGAGACAGCGTAAGTTTTGTACTTTGTGAGGTAAATATTTAAGTTGCTTTAGCATCAGAAGCCATAAAATGTCAGAATACCATGAGTAAAATAACATTTCTGAAGAAATCTTGCAGAGGCCTGAAACAAACTTCAAATGACAGAGTTGATCTTGAGGAAAAGTAGTTTGTAAAGAGTTGACCTTGACTGAGTGTTGCAGACTGGCACATTCCAAAGTCTAAGACGACAAGCTGAGAGACACACTAAAGCTTGAGCAAGGTGCAGTGGGGAAAAACCACTGTCTAAGGTCTTTCTGCTGAATTTTAATGAGGGTCTGTTCGGTTATCAGACCCTTTCATTGCCTCAATGTATATAAATACTCTTCTGCATGAGTAAGAAATGCCATTTTTTTCTGCAACTGCAGTAAGCGTCAAATTCCAAGGTTCTTCTTGATACGCAAAGACTGTATAGGACTGCTTCAGTACCTGCGAACGTCGGTAAAGATTTTTTTATGTATAAAGTATTTTTACAATAATAAAAAAAATGTTTGTCTGGAGGGCATGAAAACGTGGCATTCATTTACCTCATTTGAGGAGGTGTCGGTAAGTACCGAGATGAACAAGACCATCCATTTTGCAATTTTTGGAAAGTGATTTCAAAAATATTGGGCGGAAGATTAAGAGGATCTGAGCAACATGGTCTGTAGTGAGTTTGTGGCAGAATTGGACAAATAATCCATAAGGCCTATCTTGACTTCAGGATCAACTCACTGCACCTTATTTTCTGCTTGCTCAAGTGAATTTCTTGCTTGGTAGCAGTGACTTTGTCAATTAAAGAGGATTATGGTTTGTTGAACACCTTATTCGTGTCACAAACTGCCTCATTGATACCTGTCTATGTGCTTCTGTAGTAGAGTGTTTGTAAAATTCTTGTACGAGTTGAAACTTTATTGTATGTACTTCCAAGGACATTGGAATAAGGTAAAGTCATCTTAGTCCCAAAGGACCACTTGCTTAGAGAAAGACAATTGGTGGTGGTTTAACCTAGGGGTCACCATGCCTCAGACAAAGGGAGAGACTGAGAAGGAGAGTCTTTCGTAATAACCTCAGTTGGTGTAGCTATGCTATTGGCTGCTCTATGCATGACAAATAAGCAATCCAGCCAAGAGTGCAAACTGAGTGTGGCTGTAAGGAACATTTGAAAGCATTATTTATTCAGCTTATTGTGTTATTGATGCTGTGAATTTTGCTACTTATAGAAAATAAATGCTGAGAAGACTCTCCGAAGCTCTTCTTAAAGGATGTCAACATTGACGGTAATGATCAGGTGGAGCTTGATATTAAAAATGATGATGAACTGTCCATTGAGCTACATTACCCTTTGATCCGAACTGAGGCAGGTGAGTGGCATAGGTGGACTGAAGAGGAATCCAGTCCACCACTCGAGATTCCATTGCCTGAGGTACTCAAAGATGTGTTGGTTAAGAATCACTGTGTTCGCCATCTTGGTCATAGGTCAGAGTATGGAGTACAGGAGTTGGGACATCTTGTTGCAGCTGTACAAGACATTGGTGAGGCCACATTTGGAGTATTACATCCAGCTCTGGTCACTTTACTATAGAAAGGATATAATTAAACTAGAAAGCGTACAGAAAAGATTAACTAGGATGCTACCTGGACTGGAAGGTTTGAGTTATAAGGAGAGGTTGGATAGGCTGGGACTTTTTTTCGCCTGGAGTGTAGGAGACTGAAGGGTGACCTTATTGAGGTCTATAAAATCATGAGAGGCATAATAAGGTAAATAGCTAACAGCTTCTCCCATGGTAGGAGAGTCTAAAACTAGATGGCATATGTTTAAGGTGAGAGGGGAGAAATACAAAAAGGTCCATGGGGACAATTTTTCCACACAGTCTCTGGAACTGTCTGCCAGTTTGTTAAATGAAGATGGGAACAGTGCTCCAAAAGCGTGTGATTTTAAACAAGCTCATTGGACTATAACCTGGTGTCATGTGACTTCTGATTTTATATGAATGAAGACGGGGATACATTCTCTCCTACAGTTCAGAATCTATTTGATGCTATATATTTGCAGCCTGGTATCTTTTGACTTCTGATTTTGTCCACCTCAGTCCAACAGTGGCCTTTCCACTTCATTGATTCCTATAATGAAGAAAATTTAAGGCATCCATCATGTCACCTTTTAATGATTCAAACATCCTATGATTCAAACACCTCTCTATGCCTCAGTCAAAAATAATGATAAAATAACAATGAGTAGGTCAAAAATCAATAGGGATTTTGAATTGATGGACGAATGCACTAAAATGTCACTGCATATAAGCCCATTCCACCTTCTGATTAATGGTGACTATATCTAATCCCTTTGGATGAGGTGGATCTGATGTGTTGCCTTTCACACTTTGCTTGAGGTTGAGGTAAGTTACACTTTTTGTCTTTTCCACCGTTTTGTCTCCAGGGGTTGGACCCTCAGCTTCCATTGCATCAGCCTTCATTTATAGAAAAGGTACTTGCAGTGTCTTCTGCAGGATGACTGACCAGGGAACTCTCCCACTCTTACCGCCTGCCATAATGGCAGGATTTATGGGCTGACCACCTTACAGGTACATGATTAGCAAGTCGTGGCACAAAGTTCATACAGTTCCCTAAAGGGCAGCATGGTGGCTCAGTGGTTAGCATTGCTGCCTCACAGTGCCAGGGACCCAGGTTCGATTCCACCCTCGGGTGACTGTCTGTGTGGAGTTTGCACATTCTCCCCGTGCCTGCGTAGGTTTCCTCCGGGTGGTCCGCTTTCCTCCCACAGTCCAAAGATGTGCAGTCTAGGTGGATTGAACATGTTAAATTGACCATAGTGTTCAGGGATGTGTAGGTTTGGTGGGTTGTAGGGGGATGGGTTTGGGTGGGATGCTCTGAGGATCGGTGTGGACTTGTTGGGCCAAAGGGCCTGTTTCCACACTGTAGGGATTCCATGATCTAGTTTCAGACCCAGAGGTAGAAATGCAACCACTGTGCCATAAGATATCCTGAAGGACACTGAAAAGGAAGGTAATAGAAATGTGTCACAGGATATTAGCTAATCACATTCTTTTGAGTTGAATTTTAGTACAAACATCAGTACACAATAAAGCACCAATATAACTTGGGAGATGGCTGGAATTCTCATTGAGATTTCTTGTTAATCACATTCTTAAGGTTTGTTCATTTCAAATTAAGAGAGTCAGGTCGTGGATATTAATTTTCTTTGGCACATATGAATAAGGGACACCACTGGCTGTGGGATGAGAGTTGTGAGAGTGAGCAGATCCTTTATTCCTTTATTTATTCACAGGATGAGGATGTCGCTGGTTAGGCAGCATTTATTGCCCATCCCTAATTGCCCAGAGGGCAGTTCAGAGTCAACCACATTGCTGTGGATCTGGAGTCACATGTAGGCCAGACCAGGTAAGGATGACAGTTTCCTTCCCTAAAGGACATTAGTGAACCAGATGGGTTTTTCCGACAATCGACAATGGATTCACAGTCATCATTAGATTCTTAATTCCAGACCTTTATTGAATTCAAATTCCACTATCTGCCATGGCAGGATTTGAACCCCAGGTCCCCAGAACAATATCTGGGTCTCTGGATTAACAGTCCAGTGATAATACCACTAGGCCATCACCAGATAAACTCTGCCAGCAAAGAAGATCTATGTATCTTGGTTTCTATCTCATCAGCTAGCGTGGAATGTGTGGCCTAAAAGCCCCTAGCTGTGATTCTGAGGACATCTTCAGCTTGTGTACTTCTTTGGAACTACTTAATTCTGACCTGTAGATGGCAGTCTCTAACTGAACAAAATTTCTATGAATTCAATGCACTGTAAATATGAAAATGGAACTGTACCTCTCAGAGGTGGGTTACTAATTTGCCTATTCAAAATCTTCAATATTTAATAGCCATCAGCTCTCACAACATTTTACATCCCACTGTGACGGGCAGGATTTTGTCTGGAATTTCAAAATTTGCTGATCTCACTATTTCTTTGTCTAATCGATGCAATGATTTGTACAAGTGTCCATTGCTGACACTTTCAGATTTCAAAAAAATCAATCTAAAGTGTGCCGTATATCGGTGTACTGACAGTTGGAGCAGTGAAGCGAGAAACAATTAGGATGCCAGATTTAAAAATGTTCTTGAGATGACAGCTTTCATCTTGTTCTGCACTTCTGCCTACAACTTTCCAGGTTGTCAACAAATCACAGTGTCAAACAGCAATGCTGACTGTGCATGTGGGATAGTAACAATCCACAGGTCTCTTCAGTACATGTGTGAAATAGTCAACATCATAATGATGGTCAATCAGGCATAGGCTCAGCAATATTTAATACAACTTGGAAAGTTGTTTCTTCAATCTGTCGCCAGACATGTGGTTTTCCCTCCAGTTTTAGCTGTGAATGCCTCATGATTATTGGCATGATTTCTGTAAAGTGGGTCCAACAGAGCTTGTTCTACCATAGTCTTGTTGCTTTGTTCATTCCAATTCACTAACACTGCACCTGAGAGAACACATACTCCTGCAAGCGTACATAGACTTCAAAACACAGACAAAGTTCATTCAGAACAACTATCATTCATATAAGTAGTTTGGATTTCAGTATAGAAGGAACAGTTGGTAAGTTTGCAGATGTCACCAAAGTTGGAGGTGTAGTGGACTACAAGAAGGTTACCTCAGAGTACAACGGGCTTGATCAGGTGTGCCTATAGGCCGAGGAGTGGCAGATGGAGTTTAATTTAGGTAAATGTGAGGTGCTGCATTTTGGTGGGGCAAATTAGGGCAGAAGTTATACACTTAATGGTAAAGTTTGCCAAGCAAAGAGACCTTGGGATGCATGTTCATAGTACCTTTGGAGTGGAGTCACAGGTAGACAGGGTGGTGAAGCAGGCATTTGGTACGCT
>NC_063367.1:12870390-12911205 GCF_021869965.1 Rhincodon typus | reverse complement strand
AGTCAGCCTTCCTGCTCCTCTGATGCTGCTTGGCCTGCTGTGTTCATCCAGCTCTACACCTTGCTATCTCAGATTCTCCAGCATCTGCAGTTCCTACTATATCTGAATCAATTTTAACCCCAGGACATTAGCTTGGGTCTTGGGATAACTTGGACAATACTGCACTGCCATCCCCTGAACTGGGTGGTGAACAGAGTTCATAGAATCCCAACAGTGCAAAAAAGAGGCCATTCACCCATCAGATCTGCACCACCCCCCCAAAGAGCATCCCAGCCAGACTCACCCCCACAACACTGCGTAAGGTTTTTACCATGGCTAACTCACCTAACAGGCACATCCCTGGACAATTTTTAGCATGGCCAATCCAGCTAACCTGCACATCTTTGGACTGTGGGAAGAAACCAGACCATACAGAAGAAGCCCACACAGACACAGGGAGAATGTGCAAGCCCCACACAGACAGTCGCCTGAGGGTGGAATCAAACCCGGGTCCCTGGCACTGTGCTAACCACTGAGCCAACATGCCACAAATTTATTTTGGGTTTGAACCTAAGCTGCAGCTAGCCATGACAAATTAGTATAGGATCAGTAGCCCCAATGTAAATGCAACCCTGGTCATGAACAAAAACAACATTGCTGGAAAAGCTCAGCAGGTCTGGCAGCATCTGTGAAGGTAAAAACAGAGTTAACATTTCGGGTCCGGTGACTCTTCCTCAGAACTGATGGTGGCTGGGAAAACGTCAGTTTAAATGCAGAAAAAAGGGGAGGGGAATGGGTAGGGAGTAAACGATAGGATAGAGCCTAAAGAGAGAGAAGAGCAGTTGGACAGATAAAGAGTTGGTAACGATCAGGCTGGGAGGATGAACAGTTGTTAATAGGGACCATTAGTGACTAATAACAGATAGTGTGTAATGGCAGGCTCTGTGGTAACAAGGCCTGGTGTGTGGGTTAGAGGGCTGGGACATGGGAGAGTTTAGGCCCTAAAATTTTTGAACTTGATATTGAGTCTGGAGGGTTGCAGGGTCTCCAAGCAGAAAATGAGGTGTTGTTCTTCCAGCTTGCATTGAACCTGGTCATGATTGGTCTGCTTTTTACCAAAGTGTTTTTTTTTCTTTAAAATTGCCCTCATGCTCTGGTTAGTATTGGTTTTCAGCTTGACGTCTCTTCTTATTTTTATTAAGGCAATGATCCAATAAAAGCAAACTGTGAGTCTTAGGAATTCTTGGGAAGGGCTGCATGAATATGTCTCACAAGTAAAGGTTACTTCATTTGATGATACAAAGTTGCCTACAAGTTGGTCGAACTGTAGATGATCAAGTATTTCAAAAGGCAAATGGATGGGCACTTGTGCAAAATTAAGTTGTAGGGACTTGGGGATAGAGCAGAGGAAATTAGGCTGACTGGATTGGTCCACAGAGCACTCACATGGACTCTGTATGGACCTGAAAGGTTAATACATGATTGCAGTGCAATGAGCACTAACCACTGTGATGATATCATGAGGACTTGTTTGGAGAGCACAGTCAAATCTTGTGGGAGACAGACCTAAGGCTAGATCCTCCCAACAGTCTTTGTAGTAATGTGGAGCCTATGTTTATAACTTGTAAATATTGGCAGACCTGAAATAAACTACGCCTTGTTGAAAGTCCAACAGAATTTGTTTTAACCAGTGCCTTATGAACCAGCGCTTTTGATAAACTGGCAAAAATTATCTACCTCAAATGCCGCGAAGTTTACTGTATTATTCCATCCAATTATTATAGTTTTTAATTTATTTGCCTCAATGTAAATATACTTGTTGTTTAATCAAATGACCACATGGAATATCAACAGTTAATTCAACTTTGGAGTCAATTTATCCTCAAATTCCATGAGTAGTCAGTTGAGGATGTGAGTGAGAAGGCTCTCTGCTGGTAAGTTTTGTTCAAGGCAAAGTTGTATTATTATTTAATTGATTAATGTTGTAATTAAAGTATAACAGTGATGTGTATACCCCTGCATCATGTTTCTATCACTTAGTGTGTGTTTTTACATTGGCCAGAATATTTGCTGACCCCTTGCCCTATAAGTGCCAATTAATAAAACATTTACTGTACAAGGCTCTTTTCATTAGAACGGAAGATAGATATTCTTGCACACAGAAGACCACATAAACCCTAAAGAGCCAATATAGTTAGGAGGTATGGATGCCAGCATATACAACAGACTTGATGGGGCAATTGGACTCTTTCTGCTCTATAATGATTCTAAACTGACTAACCCAATCTATAGAATGAATCTACATCAGTGGGTCACTTTGCAGTTGCCAATACTTTATTGAGTCTGATATTTCTCTTTTGCCCATTTTTTGAGAAGTGAACATGAAACGGTTCAGAATAAAATTCATGGCTGAAGGATTCGAAACGTGATTTTTTTAAAACATGTTTTGAGTCTGCTGTAGGGTGATGGGGTTTTCTGGTGGCAATGTCAATGGACTAATGTCACTATCCAGAGCCTTGGCTAATGTTCTAAGGATAGTGTCTCAAATCTCACTGTGGCAGATTGATTTTCATTCAAACAGTATCTGGAATTAAAAAACTAGACTGTCAATTATTGCAAAAACCCACTTGGTTCACACATGTCCTTCAGGGAAGGAAATCTGATGTTCTTTCTTGGTCTGGCCCACTCTTAACTCCAGATACACAGCAACGTGGTTGACTCTCAACTGCCCTCTGGGCAAATAGATATTGACAATATGTACTGATTTTACAGCCTGCGAATGGATAAAGATAATTCTATTTCTTTGATATATCCCTGATATTACCAGCACTTTTGTTTTGCAAGGATAGAGCAACATTGACTGTAGATGTCACCATAGTCCCACTCTATCATTAGAGCAAGAGGAACAACTAGTGGTGAGTTTAACCTGATGGTCACCATACCTCAGGTGAGGGGCAAGATTGAGAAGACAGGATCTTGATGGTAGCCTCAGTTACTTACACTAGTAGCATTACAAACCCAGCTAACCAACCCCCATAGTATATTGACTGGACCTTGTGTGATGATACTATAGCTTTAATTTACCTATTTTTGCTTTATGAAGAAAGGATGAGACAGAAGCGCCAAGCAGTCTGCTCAAAGCCAATAAAGTAAACAGTTTTTAAGGCCTTGGGTGTTTTTTTAAAAGTTGGAACAATAGAAGTAGCCTAATTGGGTGGGGTCAAGCTCCCACAGAATCAAGCTTTTTAATTTTAGCCTTCAGTAGCAGTTGCTGGGATCTTGAAGCTGGATGTGGAAGCTCTCTCTGTTACAGCTAAAAGCTCGGATTCTCTTCCTGCTGCTAGAATTGCATGTCTGACAGTCTATTTTACTTAATTTACCTTTGCCAAGGGTGTGTTTATGGGATGTTACTCCATTGGAACTGTTATTTAGTAGTGGTTTATATATAAATATATACACATGGGCATTACTGTTAAACCAATTATTTTATTTTTATTTTGTCTGTAAACGTATAGTGTATAAAAATAAGGTATGTTTTGCTTAAAGTCGAGTAGTTTGACAATCTGGAAGGCAGAGTCTTGCACTTACCATTAAATAAGAAAAAGTTAGGATCTAGGCTACACACGGGCATTTCAATAGAGTTACAGTTAAGTCAATTCTTTTATTTTTATTTTGTCTGTAAACATATATTGTGTAAAAATAAAGTGTGTTTTGCTCAAAGTCAAGTAGTTTGACCAATCTGGAAGGCAGTGTCTTGCACTTACCATTAAATAAGAAAAAGTTAGGGTTTAGGTTATCTTCTTCATTTATTTTAAGATGATTTGACCTGGTTCATAATAGATACGATTCAAAGCCCCTGTACAACAGTAACCGTGCACATTATTAATCTTTCACCTTTGTTCAGCTACTCCAACTCCATCAAATGTCCCTGGCCCTAACTTACCTTCCTGGAACTCTCCCTGGTTTTACCGTATATTACTGAGCTGCGCTTGGAAGATATATTGGGGTTAGTTAGAAGGAATGTTACCCTGGCACACGCTATCTGCTTCTTATTTTGTGACCATCAATGCTGGCAATTGGTGCCTCAGGTGGAAACACTGCCCATCATTTAACAGTAACATTCCTTGTGTCAATAAGCAGAAAAATAAATCTAATAATTGAAGAATCAGACACTTTCATCAGCCATTTCCTGGGTTTTATCGGCAAATACTTCTCTCACACTTCATTTCTAGATTATCGATTTTTAAAGACAAGCATTTTAAATATTTTATAAATGTTAGGGAGTCACAGATTTGAAACTTCAGAGAAAACCTTTGTCTGAAGTAATTGTACAAAATAAATAGATTACAAAAAGATCTAATCCTAATGTCATCATGTGAATGAATTATGCATATAGGTAAGAAATTAAGCCCCTGTTTGTGTGTCTGTTATATTTGTAGGTCCAGCGTTAAACCAAGTTAATTCCCAAGGTTAGGGGATTGCTGGTAAGACTGGAATTTATTGCATTTTGCCAACTGCCTTCATTTATTTGAAACAATGGAGTAACTTGCTAGACCCATTCAGAAAACAGTTGAAAAGAACCAAAGCCCTCACAAGTGGCCTCACTATCCAATAGCATAAGACATTAGGATTGTCAGCTCTTGTGTCAGCACAACTGGACCTACGTCATGACCACAAAGACAGTGCTTTCGATCAATGAGATAAACATAGGAGCAGGAGTAGGCTACTCAAGCCTATTTCACATTCTATTAGACAGGGACCGAGTATATCCTGAGTGTTTTCATTGTATGACTTTCTGCCTCCAATTTGCCTGCCTGAAGTTCCAAACCGCCAGGAGTCACATGACCTGTCAATCTTTGTTGGAGCCCCACCATCCAGCACCAATCAGAAAACCAAACTCTTCATTATGCCATTGAATGATTTTGATTGTCAGTCAAACAACCACCTTTAGACTAATCAAAAAGGTTGGATAAAGGAACTGGAAAGAAAGCCAATTGTTTTTAATACTGCTCTGATTCTGATCCTCTCAAGAGACTCACTGCATTTTCTGAATACCCTGAAACTCAAGAGCCATCTTGGAAGGCTGCTAACTCTAGAAATACTGAAATTCCTGTTGATAGAATTTGTAATTAATGTTACAGCACGAGAACGGTTGTCCTCTGTGTGGAAATTACGAATGAATTTACAATAACATTAAAATGACGTAGAGGAGTTTTCTGCAAGGGTGAATACATGTGCCACAGTCACTTCAGTCCTTTTTATGTATTTTGTCACTAGATGGCATTCACAGTGTTTGTATCACAGATGTACAGTTCACACAGTAAGAGCAGGTTCTAGCTATGCTAGTACTGGCAAAATAGAAACAGCCCTTTCCTGGAGACCAGCTGCAGATAAAAATTGAACATCCCCCATTGGCAAATATTGTACAGCAAAAAGGGAGTTACAAAGCTGGCCAAAATAGCTATTGTGCTTAATACCTTTCTTTATTCATTTGTGGGGTGTGACCATCACTGAAATGACCAGCATTTATTTCCTTTTAGTAATGGCCTTCTGAACAGTGCCCTTTCTAGTTGGCCCCTAGGTTGAATTGAATTAAATTTATTGTCATGCGTACTGAAGTACAGAAGTACAGGAGTACAGTGAAAAGTTTATAAAGTCACCCCTCACGGTGCCATCTTACGTAGAAAGTACCTAAATACAAATCTTAGGTACAAAATAGAGGAATAAAGAAAAATAAAGTTACATTACCTTACAGTGATTCGTCGCATAAGTTTGAAAATAAGATTGATGGTTATGCAGCATTTGCTCAACATGGGTAGCGGCCTATGGTAAAAAAGGATGGGATAAGTGATGGGGGACTGTATAGTAAAAATGTTTGCTCTATGTAATGCCTTCCTCAGTTCCTATGTTATACAGACTGCATAAATATTAATTATAACCTCCCAGATTGCACACATCTTATGGACGTTATTTTCTGGCACTGTTCAGCATCTGTCTCTTTGGCACACCATTTGCTACTCTTGGCATCGTTGCTGTGCAGATGAATGGAGCATAGGCTAATGTCTGAGAATTATCTTACAGTGACTTGTTTTCTCATTGTGTGGGCAGGGACCAGCTAGAGGACAAACAAGAATCCATTGAGTTGATAAATGCAAAGCTAAAATGTTACAGGAAGTGACATTGAATGTGTGAGGCATACTTTATCTGTTATGGCTCATGTGAATGAATTGTTCACCTTCATCAGTGTCTGCAGGTCTCATTTATAGGAACTGGAGGAGATCATTTAATTCCACAAAGTGTGTTCTACCATTCAATGAAACAATAGCAGATCTACATAGAGTCATAGCCATAGATATTTACAGCACAGAAAAAGACCCTTTGGTCAAACTTGTCCATGCTGACCAGATATCCTAAATTAATCCAGTCCCATTTGCCAGCATTTGGCCCATATCCCTCTAAACCTACACATTCACATACCCATACAGATGCCTTTTAAATGTTGTAATTGTACCAGCTTCCACCACTTCCTCTGGCAGCTCATTCCATATACACACCACCCTCTGCGTGAAAAAGTTGCTCCTTAGTCCCTTTTAAATCTTTCCCCTCTCTCCTTAAACCTATACCCTCTAGGTTTGGACTTTCTTATCCTGGAGAAAAGACCTTGGCTATTCACCCTATCCTATAAGGTCACCCCTTGGCCTCTGACACTCCAGAAAAAAATAGCCCCAGACTATTCAGCCTCTCCCTGTTGCTCACACCCTCCAACCCTGGCAACATCCTTGTAAATCTTTTCTGAACCCTCTCAGGTTTCACAACATCTTGCCTACAATCTAATTCCATGTACTCCCTTTTGCTCAGCTTCCTTAATACCAAAAATTCACCAGTCTTGGTTTTAAAATAAACAATTGTGTCCTCATTTCAAACGTAAATGATTTTGATCTTATTTTCAGACTATCCCTCAGGCCAAGACTCCCCATTAAAGGAAATAGTTTCTCCCCGCAGTTTGTGGGATTTCAGTTATTGAGTTTAGTCAAGACAGAGATGAATAGATTTCCAAATGCTAAAGATATCAAGGGATATAGGAACAAGTAGGTAAAACAGTATAGATGAAGAAAGGCATATTTTGTGGAAGCATTTTGTCTTGTACTCATGAGGACAATTTGCAAGCAATACCAAAGTAAATGGATAACATACTGTACAAAAAAAAGTGCTGATTTATTGTTAAGTGAACTCTGGTTATATGAGGCATTACCATGGAAAATACCTCAAATGATGCTGATGACTGACAGTTAACTGCCAAACTTTGTTTCAAGTTTTAAACAAGGCAGGTGGACTCTGACTGGTTAAGTCACTCCCAGAGAAATGACCTCCTTTTTTATTCACTCATGGGATGTAGGCATCTTTGGCTAGGCCAGCATTTATTGTCCATCCCTAATTGCCCAGAGGACAGTTCAGAGTCAACCACATTGCTGTGGATCTGGAGTCACATATAGGCCAGACCAGGTAAGGACAATCCAGATGGGTTTCTTTTCAATAATTGACAACAGTTTCATGGTCATCAGTAGAATCTTAATTCAGTTTCTTTTATTCAATTTAAATTCCACCATTGACCACGGTGAGATTTGAACCTGGGTTCCCAGAACATCAGTTGATTATCTGGATTAATAGTCTAGCAATAATGCCACTAGGCCAATGGGCCTACTTGCCTAACTTGTGAATGACAGTCGCCTGTTCTGTTGAGATGACACAGGCACAGCATGTGCACATGTTCTTTCCGTTGGCTAAGAATAGGCACCCATAAATTAATACATGTAGCTTCCAGCACATGCAAGTATGATGCTGACTGACAGTGCTAAATTGAGAATAATAAGGAAAATACCACTGAGATAGATGATCTAGCTGAACAGCAGAGAAATGTGGAGGGGGCGCAATGTTGCTATTTCCTAAATTCCCACGTTTTTATGTTCCTGTCCTGTCTATCCTAAGACACCCAAGGCCTCAGCCTTAAATTTCTCCTATTAGTTCCTGAGATCTACAAATGACACTAACTACATCTGCATGAACAATGTGAGAGCCGACAGAACATTGTAATAAGCCATAAATATTCCCATCAGGTTTATCCATTCATTAAGCCCTTTAAAAGGAATTTACAAAACAGCAGAATCAAATGAAATCAGGAAAAATGTTTAATTAAATTGGTATAGAAGATTGCAGCTTAATTACCCAAAGGTCCTATCATTTAGAATGGAATATTATTTAATGCAATCTAAGTGTTCATCAATTTCAGTTTCGCTCTGTCGTTAGCAAAATGACAAGATGACTATGGAGAGGATCGAAGAGGTGTATTTCCTTTTATGAGCGTATTATTTCTCAACAGTAAATGCATGAAGGAAATTGAACAAGTGTCACTATTGGACTTATAAGTGCTTTCCGACAGTGAGGTAAACATAGGAGCAGGGGTAGGCTATTCAAGCCTGCTTCTTATTCAACTAGATCATGACTGATCTCTCAACCGTTTTCCTGCGCTGCCCCTATATCCATTGATGTCTCCAATATTTAGTAATCTGTCGATCTCTGCCTTGAATATACTCAATGGCTGAGCCTCCACAGCCCTATGGGTGTTTCAACAATTCTGGAGATTAATCTCCCTGAGAGTGAAGAAATTCCTCCTCATCTCACTCTGAAGTGGCCTATCTCTTACTCTGAGATTGTACCCCCTTGTTCTAGACAGCCGAAACATCTCCCCTGCATTTACATTTTGCGCCCTGTAAGAAATGTGTATGCTTCAAAACAACATGGCTGGGTTGTATTACTGGTGTGCCATATTCACTGTCAAAATGTAGAGTTGAGATGTGGAAAAAGATAATGCTTTTATCCTATCAATGTTAGTATAACTCAGTGCTTTTTGTACCCATCAAGGAATAGTTGACTTTGGGTTGTCTGTGTGTTCATATTGCATACTCCTTTCTTTCACAGAAATGCTACAGGTCTTTCAACCCAACACATTCACACTGACCCTCTGACGAGCATCCCAGCCAGACCCACACCACTTTCCTATTGCTGCAGCCCTGCATTTCCCATGGCTAATCCACCTAGCCTGCATATCCTTAGACTCTATGGGAAATTTAGCATGGCCAATCCACCTAACCTGTATGTCTTTAGACTGTGGGAGGAAACTGGAGCACCCAGAGGAAACCCACACAGGCACAGGGCAAACCTACAAACTCTGCACAGACAGTCACCCAAGGGTGGAATTGAACCTGGGTCCCTGGTGTTGTAAGGCAGCACTGCTAACCACTGAGTCACCATGCTGCCCCTATTAATTGCATCCTGCGTAAGTAACAGGTTTAAAGAAAAAGTCCCAACTTGAATTTGGTGCATTCATCATTTGGTTTTGCTAATATTGCATTTTGCAATTTGCAATTGTTTTCATCTCTGGGGAAAGTAGCTTCCTCAGTCAGGGCATATGTAGACCACAATGTTTTGTAGCACAGTGAATGCTACTTTCACAAGTGAGTAACACAATTTATAATTTTACAGCAATGAATACATAACGAATCTGAATTTCACACCAGTGATTGGTGTCTTTTGAAAAGCTAAGACAAAGAACTATAAACATCAGAGGTAGTGCTAACCATAATTATTGGAAATTTAACATTTTTCACATTTCAAGGAGGCGGGAATCTTTCTCTTTTAATTAGGTTAATTGCAAGTAAAAGAAAAAATGCATTGATGTACATAGTAATTATAAATGGGCCTAGAATTTGGTATACTGAATTAATGGACAGAATAAAACAATGCTAACATGGCAATTCAAGCTAATTGGACATAGATTGAAAACCTAAAAGCCTTAAGTGAGAGCAGAAACAAGAAGGAAATCTTTGCTCCCCTTTCCTGGTATGTCACTTTGGCCTGAATATAACGTTGTTTAATGTCAAATTTGTGCTTTTTTTTTAATTCATACTTGGGATGTGTGCATCACCTCAGACTGTTTAAATATCTGGGGAAGAGTCGACAGTGTGAGGTATTTGTGCTGGGCCTGAGGAGGAGTAATTTTGGTGATCCAACTGGTCTTTCTTTCATCCATTGGCTTGTGTGGAGTATTGAATTGAGCTGTTTGTCTCAATGGCCTGATTTTGTGCGGTAGGCTCCATACAAAATCATACACAGAGTGGGGAAAATTCAATCAGTATAAAAGTGCGCATTAAACAATATATCACAGTACTTAACTTGGAAACATAGAAACATACAAAATAGGAGCAAAGTAGGCCATTCAGCCCTTCGAGCCTGTTCTGTTTTGAGATGGCTGAACATCCAACTCAGAACCCTATTCCCACTTTCTCCCCATACCCTTTGAATCCTTTAGCCCTAAGAGCTATATCTAACTCATCCTTGCAAACATTCAATGTTTTGATCTCAAATGCTTTCAATGGTCATGATTTCCACAGGCTCACCACTATCTGGGAGAAGAAATTTCTCCTCATATCAGTCATAAATGGCCCACCCTTATAACCATAATCTGTGACCCTGTGGTTCAGGACATCCTGGTCATTGGGAGCCTCTTCCTATGTTTACCCTGTCTGGTCCTGTTGGACTTTTATAAATTTCTTGAGATTGCACCTCGCCCCACCTCCCCCTCCAATTTTTCTAAACACAAGTGAATCTAATCCTAACCAATCTGATCTCTCTTCTCTGTCAGTCCTGCCATCCCAGAAAAGCCTATCAGTAGAATGAAGTGCTTCAAACAATATCATTTGTGTTCAGCATTTAACTTCGAATTGACATAAGAATACAGGCTGTAATTGCCGGCAATGTATTCATGAAATGCTGGAATATGCACCACAGAAGGTCCCAGTATATCTGATGTAACTATTTGTAGCTATTTGTAGCTTGTGTGCTCCATCAAACCCTGCTTGACGCACTGATTTACTTCCCCTTAAAAGACAATGATGATCTCTTCCTCAAAAGTAGACATTTTCAGTATTTTTGTCTATTTACTGTTGGCAATAAAAGATGCCACCTACTTTGTCCCATCTGTATCTAAGAGAAGCATAGTCATTGCTAGATAAGATGAAAAGAAAAAGGCTCATTTAATTTGCCTTCTCCCATTCTGATAGACTCATGATACAGCAACAATGGAGTTGTTGACTATTCAGAGCAATCAATCTTTATTAATTAGTCACTAACATCCATTTGCATTCGCATAATTGTAATAATTAGAATAGGCAGTTTGTAAAACATGATTCAAGCTATTATACGTTATGACTACAGTTAACATTACAACACACTCTGCAATAAATTAGCACAAATCAGGAATTTTGTGTCGAAATAGCAGTGAATAAATAGCTTCGTAATACTCAAAGGTTTTGATTTCAGTATTGAACACAGCATTTTCATTTTCACAATTATACCACGCTTATTTCCATGTAGTTTATTCAGTCGCCCATCCTGTCATTAGTATAAATACCACCATTTCCCAGCTATTTTCAATTCTAACAGAGGATCAATGGACTCAAAATGTTAACTCTGTTTTCCTCTCTCTGCAGATGCTGCCAGATCTGCTGAGTTTCTCCAGCACTTCCTGTTTTTGTTCCACATTAGCACACCCTGTAGCTGTTGCATATGCGATTGATCTATTAGTCAGATCCTAACTTCTATAAAGGTTCTGGCAGGATGTTATATTCATCCTGTACAGAACATTGATTAGCCTTAGTATTGTTAAGAATTCAGTTATGGGATATAGATGTTACTGGATGGCAATCCCTCGTTGCCCTTGAGAAGGTGGTGGTGACCTGCCTTCTTGAACTTCTGCGGCCCATTTAGTGTAGGTGCACCCACAATGCCGTTAAGGAGGGAGTTCAAGGATTTTGACCCAGCAACACTGAAACAATGGAGATATATTTTCAAGTCAGGATGATGAATGGCTTGGAGGGGAACTTGCAGGGGATGGTGTTCCCATGTATCTGCTGCCCTTGCCCTTAGAGATGAACGAATGAATTAATTAATTGATTAATTAATTAATTAACTGATGATTTAGCATCATATATATCTTGAAGATACAGTGAAGTGGTGAGGTCATGGGTCTGGAAGGTGTTGTCTCACAATTTTTGGCAAATTTCTGCAGTGTATCTTGTAGATGGTACACACTGCTGCGACTGAACGTCAACGGTGGAGAGAATGAATGTTTCTGGATGTGGTGTCAATCGAGCAGACTGCTTTTTCCTGGATGGTGTCGAGCTTCTTGAATGTTGTTGGAGCTGCACTCATCCACACAAATGGGGAATATTCCATCACACTCCTGACTTGTGTCTTGTGGATAGTGGACAGGCTTTTTCAGAATCACATGGGGCAGAATCTTCCTAGGCCCTGAATGACATAGGCTGTGGTGCAAAATTTGGGAAAATTGTGTCAGAAGTTGAGTGAGGCCTTTCTTGACATCAGAAGCAACAAGTCACATCTTCCAACAAAGTTCCAGATTGCAGATCGAGATCCTTGTTAGACAGCAGCCAAGGCCCTATTAATGGAGATTGTCGCTCAATATCATCTCCTTTACTACCTAATCTTGCCTCATTAATATTCTGGTTCCAATTCTACAACATACCAGATAGAAACAAGATGCCAAGAATTCCCAGTATTAAAGTCAAAGTGGTATGCAGCGCTTGTCTTGGCCTCCATCTTGAATACCTGACATCAACATCTCAGGGTACACTCCATTGACAGAGGCTGCATGGATCTCATGTCCATGCATGCTGGCATCTGGCAAGTGCCACACCACCATGGCACATCACCAATGAACTTACATTCCACATCTGCACTTCAATGTAGCTCTTTGGAGCACACTGACGCCTCTCTTTGCAATGCTGCTGTGAGGACACTTTGCATGATAGAGGGGCACTTAGCTCACAGATTGGACCAGGCTGCATCTCAGGGCCGCTTCTGTGCTCTCTCAGTGTGCATTGTCTTTGCACCTTTATAAATGCTCACACTGCACCTTGAATTTTTGCTCTTTGCCCCCTCGGCCAGCGCTTAAATACTCGCGGTTCTTTCAATTTGCCACACTGTTTAGCAAAGACACAAAGCCAGGCAGCCTGTCATGGTAGTCAGCAGTGATCAGGCAAGGGGGCAGACATCCCGTTACATCAATATCACACCTGCACCACGTGCCAACAGCTTACATGGTAATCACACAGTCATATCAAAGTCTCAGGGGAGTTGTCGTCAGTTGAGTTCAATGCGACACCCTTCAGTCAGGGCGTCCTGATGCCATAGGACAAAGGCAGCTTCCAGATTCAGTTCACGGGTCTCTGAACATGATATGCTCATTTTGAATTCATTCCAGCTAACTAAATCCAAATTTGTTCATTGCTAACACAGCATTTGAATTCATACGCAAATATACTGCAGATCTGTACACATTCCCCTTCTTCAACAGTCTCAACAGTTTTACTAGAATGGCAAGCACACTTCAGTTCATACAGCTGCATATTTTGACTGCACTAGTTACTAAGGATACAATGGACAATATATTCTGATAGCTCAATAAAACGTTGTTCATTTCTGTAGCTGCAAGAGGCTTACATGAACTCACTTAATGATGCTGGCCGATAATGACAAACAAACCCCATTGATTATGTTAACGTAGAGTAGAAACATTTGAAACATAAATGGATGTGAGCATTGCATAGAAAATGCACGCTTTTTTAAAGCTACATTATACAAAATTTATTTCAGGATATTGATGGACAGCACTCAAATCTATCCAGGAAAACAAAAAGCAATGATGTGGCAAAATGAAGCCAATAGTAAGATGTTTCTTAAATACTATTCATGTTTTCTTAATCGCAGCAAACTGTTAATATTCCTTAGCAGCTCAGCAAGATCATGAATATTATTAAGCCAAAGTGGAAGATTGCACAATGACTTTAGGTTGGTAATTTAACACCAGTCTGTTTATCCCTAATCGACTTGAAATTAGTAGCCCACTAGCCTTCAAATCAATTAACAGGTGATTAAGTTTGTTTAAAGCCTAATGCACTTCAACTTTTCATAGCTCATGTAGATGCAAGGGAGGAAAGTGGGGAATGAATTACAGCAGGTCTGTAGGAAAGCGTCAAAAGATGTATAAAAATAATTAAGGTGAACAGGTAGAATTGGTTGCTGAAGGTGACAGCATTTGGCTGCCAGTGGACTTGATTTGGTCAAGTTCTCCACACTGACCCAACAATTAAGGAGAATGTGAGAGGACACGGGCCCTTTAAGCTATCGGCTGGGACTGATATCTGGTCCACAGATTAACATCCTGCCTACTAGATGTCCTGCCCTATGATGTGATTTGCCATGGAGCTGACCCCCTGAGCCACATGAATTGGCCAGTAGACACTTGATTGGACGTGAGGGAGCAGTGGGGTAGAAATTTGCCATACACGCATTTCCCTCTGCCTCACTTACCCCACTAGTGAACATAAAATAAAACCCTTCATTGTTTTTTAATAATCTGTAGTGGAAGTGGACATTGAGCTAAATGTTAGAATCGCATACAATGGAATCCAGGTCACAGTCAAACAAAGATCAGGAATTGATTCCCTTTAGAGGTTTATAAAGTCATGAAGGGTATAGATAGGATTAATGGTAGGTGTCTTTTTCCTAGGATGGGGGATTTCAAGTCTAGGGATCCCATTTTTAAAGTGAGAGGAGAGAGATTTTAAAAAGTCATGAGGGGCATTTTTGTTACACAGAGGGTGGTTCGCATGTGGAATGAACTTCCTGAGGAAGTGGTGGGCATGGGTACAATTACAACATTTAAATACACTTAAATAAGTACATGAAAGTTTTGAGATATAGGCCGGGAGCAGGCAGATGGGACTAGATTAGTTTGGAGTTATATTCGGCATGGACTGGTTAGACTGAAGGGTCTGTTTCAGTGCTACAGGACTCAATGACTCTAGTGTTGACATCATGTTCTGAATTTTCAGATATGATTCTGTTATTCAACGTCATTTACTAAATAATCCTGAATAACTTAAGAATTTGAGATTGTCAATCAGGCTTGCAGTGTGGCATACTTTTGTGTATTGGTAGCTACATCCTTAAGTTCACTTGCTCCTGTTCTTTGCAGACAAAAAGGACATTTACACACATCACCTGTTTCAACTTTACAAAATAGGTAATAACCATTCTTTAGTCCATTCCTCTGGTCAATACCTCGACCAATCAGAGTTAACCTGTCCGGTTTAGACTTACTCAGAGATAGTAAGAACTGCAAATGCTGGAGTTAGGGATAATATAGTGTGGAGCTGGAGGAACACAGCAGGTCAGGCAGCATCAGAGGCGCAGGGATCCTTCTTTAGAAATTCCCGAAACGTCAACTTTCCTGCTCCTCTGATGCTGCCTGGCCCACTGTGTTCCTCCAGTTCCACACTGTGTTATCTCTGGTTTAAATTTAGATGGATTTGGCAGTTAACTGTCAATCATTATCAATATGGTGCATTCTTCACCTCTATCACTCAAAGTTTATTTGTTGACTGTAAAGGGAGACTGATGAAAATAATGGGGTAAAACTAAAGCTGCTAATCGTTCCAACAGCTTGTCTTTGTATAATGCCTTGTAAGACTGACAGCCTGATGAAATATCTAATTAAACAAGGCAGCTGTAACAGTATAAATTGACAGCTTAAACATTGTATGAAATTTGTGAGGTTGGGCTTCTCCTTGCATGTTGACATGAAGATCATTCATCTGGGTAAGACATCTGACTCTGGAGGCGTTTTGATACTGGGGAAAGTCCCCATCCTTTCATTAAACAATCAACTTTCTCTTGTCATACAGTCTAAAACCTTATTCCCCTTTACACTGGTATTCTTGCTGAGGAGTGCAAGATAAAAAGCTTCAACAGTATGTGTCCTTTTCTCAGCAATACTCAAGTTCTGTAAGACCAAACGACTTGTAGATTCCTCCTAATTTCTATCACGTATTCAAAAGTGGAAATGATATGGGTGTTTCAGTGGAAATTGTGCCTGCAGCACAGTTCTTTCTGACCTCCCAGCCTGGCTTTAGGAGTTGCTTCAGACAGTGGGAGATGTTTGAGTGCTAATTCACATTAGGCCATTTATTCCGTAGCACTCACTTGACGCAGTGGAGTGGCCAGACAGAGTCTCAGCATAACATCTCAGCTGAAGGGTGTATCACTCTCTTCATTTTGCGCACAGAGATGCATTGACAAAAATCCCTCACTCCTGGGTCATGGACTTTTCTGTGACTTAGGGAGCGAATTTTCCCAATGTTTTTTCCTGGCTTGCGTTGGAGTACTGAAGTGAACAATTGAGACTGAAATCCTTACTCTTCCGTTAAAAAAATGAGGGAACACTGATGTCATTCGATAATTCTGACAATATTTGTGGAAAAGAAGGATTTTCTATATCTTAGTGTAAGTTCTTTGTACTCCCTTAACAGTTTATTTAGCCTATGTGTTATAACAAATCTGATCATTTTAAACCAATCAACCCTAATAGACAAAAAATATATAAAATCTATAATATTCCAACCTTGAGTAAACCATTAGGTTCTTAACGATGACAGCTATTGATCATATTACTCCTCCTACTCAATGACATTACTTTTGCCGTTCCATTTATTGTAATAAGGGTTAATTACCAAGTGCAATTATCCTCTGGTTCAGGCAAAGGTCACTGGTAGCTTGCCATGTGTAAATTGCTTGGCGACTGATGGAATGGAAGTGAAACAAATGTTGAAATCTTATAACTCAGTAGTGTTAGTGACTATCGTGTGTTTTCAACTGCTGTAATGCTAAATCATTACCTTCTGTATCTAAACTTAACTCTAATCCCCAGTGCAGGTGATGACAAGGTAATAGTCCATTGTAAAACTGAGGCACTGATAATAGAATCCCTATGGTGTGGAAGCAGGCCATTTGGCCCCTTGAGTCTACACTGACCCTCTGAAGAGCATCCCACCCAGCCCCAACCCCAACGCACTATCCTGTCCCCATAACCCTGCATTTCCCATGGCCTGCACATCCATGGACACTGTGGGTGATTTAGCATGGCCAATCCACCTAACCTGCACATCTTTGGACTGTGGGAGGAATCTGGAGCACCCAGATGAAACCCACACAGACACAGGGAGAATGTGCAAACTCCACACAGATACCACCCAAGGGTGGGATTGAACCTGGGTTCCTGGTATTGTGAGGCAGCAGTGCTAACCACTGAGCCACCGTGCCATTCCCACTGCTAGCTCTCATCTGAGATGTTTAAACTGCGATGCAGCTAAATGTTAAAGATTCATTGACTCTATTTAAGAGCATAAAGATAGATGTTCTGATATCCTAAGCAACTTGTTCTCCCCAACAATTTCTACCAAAATTAGCTAAATTGTTTATTTATTGTACTGCTTTCACTTGTATGATATTATCACCATAGTTAACAGCTGCCACTCTTCTTTGAAATAATATCAAATTGTAATTTCAGTGTTTCAACATCGTTCCTTGGTGCATTTGGCATGACGATGCCAATTGGCCAATTACAGTCTACTAACCAATCAGTCAGAACTTTTTACAGGCTGTGGGAAGTTGGTTTTAGCTCAGTTAGTTTGCATTTCAAAATGATACCAAGCATCATGGGTTCAATTTCCACACCAGCTACAAAGAAGGATTCTCCTTGTCAACATCTCATCTCATCTGAGGCATGGTGATGCTAATGTTAAATCACCCGAATCGTTCTCTAATGAGAGAGCAGCCGAATGGTCTGGTAAGACGACAGTGGCTTTACCTTTATGTGCAGTGTAAATTGTTCGTCCCTTTGAAATTTGGAATTCTTGCACCAGTCCTGATGAGTGCAAGACAGAGTGCTATGATGGGATATTTCCTTTGTCAGCAATCCTCAAGTTCTGTTTTAGCTAGCAATTAACTAAATTAACTCTTCTACTTAAGTTGCATCAAAATAAACATCTATTTAATAAAAAGATTATCCATGAAAAGAATCAAAGCAATAGAACAGAAAGATTTTGTAGATGTAAAAGTTTGGCCATGATCTTATTGACTTGTGGAATAGGCTTGAGGGGCTAAATGGCCTACTCCTGTTCTTATTTCTTACGTTCTTATTCCCTATCAGTGGTTATGATAGAAAGGTAACTAAATCAGCAACATGTTCAAACGTATCAAGAACATTTGTCAGCTCGAAACTTGTCACTTTCTAGATTCACAACAATTATTTTGTATTTATAACATTAACAATGTTATAACATTTATTTATAATGTTGCTCATTTTACACTAAGCACACAGCATCAGTGAGGGTTTAAAGTCACAGTCAAATGAATACAGTAATACCCCACCCATTATATAAATCATAAATTATATATTAATAATTTAAACGTTTGCCTTGGAATGTTTATCACAACGCAAAATGCATATGGGCAAGGCAATGTTTCACTGACAAATTCTAGGCAAGCTATTCTGAAACAATTGCTTATCAGGGGATTTGATTTAATTTAATGGAAATCCAACATCATTAAAAAGACATCAAGGAATGGAGATGTCCCTCATGGTCATTCACAGAATCTTCTTTCCTCTTTCCTGCTGCGTGCACGGACACACACAGACACACACACACACACACACACACACACACACACTCACACACACTCACACACACATACTCTCTCTCGCTCACACACACACACACAAAAACACACACTCTTGCTCACACACACACACACGCGCACACACGCATGCGCACACACACATTCATTCACATACTCACACTCACACACACACACTCACATATACACACATACATATACACACACGCATGCACGCACACACATGCACGTGCACACTCTCTCTCACACACATACTCACACACACACATGCACACACACACTCTCTCACACACACACATACACATACACACATACTCACTCACACACAGACACATACACACATAGACACACACACACTCTCACACACATAAACTCTCACACACTCACACAGACATAGACATTCACACACAGACACTCTCTCTCATGCACACTCACATTCACACACTCACACACACAGATACATGCACACTCTCCCACACACAGATACACGCACACACTCACACACTCTCTCACACATGCATGCAGAGACACACACATAGTCTCATACTTATACAAATGCAGAGATACACAGGCATAGGGAGACACATACACTCACACAGACACATAGACACAGACACATACATGCATACAGAGACAAGGGCGCAGATTTACAGAAATTACTGAAGAAGCCAGGTACCAATTTGCAGTAACTTTTGGCTTTAATTTGGGGAGGCAACAGTGCAATGGAAATGTCACTGGGCTTGTAAACCACAGATCCAGGTAATGTTCTGGGGACCTGGGTTTGAAATCTGTGATTGCAGTTGGTGGAATTTGAATTCAGTAAAAATCTGGAATTGTAAGTCCAAAGATGACCATGAAACTGTTGTAAAAAACCATCTGGTTCACTCATGTCCTTCAGGGAAGGAAGTGTGCTATCCTTATCTGATCTGCCTATGTATGACCCCAGAAGCACAACCTGGCTCTTAATTACCCTCTGAAATAGCCCAGCAGCTGACTGGCTCAGGGGCAACTAGGGCTGGGCAATAAATGCTGGCCCAGGTAGTGACAACCTAATCCCATGGCTGGTTAAAAAAAAAATCCTCAATGAAATTTATTTCATCAGCACAAACTTCAACCCTTGAGCTGCCAATTTTTTCCCACTTGTAGTTTCACCTTCAAATATCTTTTCTGTCTCTGTATTGTAGTAATTTCAGAACTCGTAAGTTTGCAAGCATTTTCACTTTTAACTCTCACCCTTGTTTTCAAATCCCTTTAAGGTCTTACCCTCCCTATCTCTGTAATGTCCTCCAGCCCTACAACTCTCTGAGATATCCTTGCTCTGATCTATTTTTACATCAACCTGTTCAGACATGTTTCAGCAAGGTGGGTGGGATCTGAGCCCAGCACTTTGGACAGTACCACTGTATCACAACAGTCTGAGTTCATTCCCTGATTGGAAATTGAACTTGATTCAGGGTAGTGAAATACAAACCACTAGGCCCGCAGGGAAGTGGCAATAGTGTTGATCAACTTGCTCAGACACATTATGTCACACGTCCAGGGCCAGTAACTTGCACCCAAACCTTCAGGCCCAGAGGTATGGTCACTACCACTGGTCCACAATAGCCTTCTATCGTATTGTTTTCCACGTTGATGTGCCATCCATTAAGCAGCATGCCCCCTGCGCCCACACATCAATGAATTGCACTCACGCTTGGACGTCAAACACTTCTTCTGCCACCTCTGTGTCTATTTCTTTCACTGCAACTCTAACCCTCCCTCTACACACCCCTTCTTCCACCTCCAACACACTCCATCCTCCTGGACACCACCCCATGGTCTCCTACCCTCCCTCGGCCTTTTCATTTCTAACTGCCGTCGCGACATCGATTGCCTCAACCCTTTCCATCTCTCTCACTCACTGCAACCTTTCCCTGATGGAACATGCAGCCCTCCGCTCCCTCCACTCCAACCCCAACCTCACTATAAAACCCGTGGACAAAGGTGGCGCAGTTGTGGTGTGGCGCACTGACCTTTACATCGCCAAGGCCAGGCACCAACTCTCTGACACCCCCTCCTACCGCCCCCTCGATCATGACCTCACCCTTGACCACCAAACCATCATTTCCCAGACCATCCATAACCTCATCACCTCCCACCCACAGCCTCCAACCTCATCATTCCCCAACCCCAAACCACCCATTTCTATCTCCTTCCCAAAATCCACAAACTCGACTGCCCCGGCTGACCCATTGTCTCTGCCTGCTCCCACTCCACCGAACTTATCTCTCCTTACCCTGACTCTGTTTTCTCCCCCCTGGTCCAGGAACTCCCCACTTATGTCTGGGACACCACCCACACCCTCCACCTCCTCCAAAACTTCTGATTCCCTGGCTCCCAACACCTCATCTTCACTGTGAACATCCAATCCCTGTACACTTGTATTCCCCACATGGATGGCCTAAAAGCCCACAGCTTCTTCCTCTCCCACAGGCCCAACCAGTCGCCATCCACTGGTACCCTCATCCACTTAACCAAACTCGTCCTTACCCTTAACAACTTCTCCTTCAACTCCTCCCACTGCCTACAGACTAAGGAGTGGCCATGGGAACCCACATGGGTCCAAGCTATGCCTGCCTCTTTGTAGGATATGTGGAACAGTCCATCTTCCGCTGTTACACTGGCACTATCCCCCGCCTCTTCGTCCGCTACATTGATGACTGTATCTGCAGTACCTCGTGTTCCCATGAGAAGCTTGAACAGTTCATCAACTTTACTAACACCTTTCACCCCAACCTCAAATTCACCTGGACCATCTTCGATACCTTCTTCTCCTTCCTGGACCTCTCTTCTCCATCTCTGATGACCCCCTCAAAACTGATATCAATTTCAAGCTCACCAACTCACACAGCTACCTAGACTACACCTCCTTTCACCCACCTTCCTGCAAGAACGTGATCACCTACTCCCAATTCCTCCACCTCTGCCGCATCTGCTCCCAAGGTAGGGCGTTCCACTCCTGTACATCTCAGATGACCTTCTAGTTCAAGGACTGTAACATCTCCCTTCAGTGGTCGAAAATGCCCTCAACTGCATCTCTTGCATTTCCCGCATTTCTGTCCTCACATCCCCTCCCCCAACAAAAATAAAGACAGAATCCCCCTTCTTCTCACATATCACCCCACCAACTTCTGCATCCAACATATCATTCTCTGCCTCTTCTGGCACCGTCAATCTGACCCCACAACCAAAGATATATTTCCCTCCCCACCCCTGTCTGCCTTTTGTAGGGACCGCTCTCTCTGCCACTCCCTCGTCTGCTTCACACTCCCCATTAAACCCACCGGCCCCGGCACTTTTCCCTGCAACCGCAGGAAGTGCTACACCTGCCCCTACACCTCCCCCTCACCTCTATTCAAGGCACAAAACAAAACTTTCGATATCCGACAGGGGTTCACCTGTACATCCTCCAACCTGGTCTACTGTATCCGTTGCTCTCGATGTGGCGTCCTCTACATCGGTGAGACCAAGCGTAGACTTGGGGACCGTTTTGTAGAGCATATGCGCTCTGTACGCAACAAATGACAACACCTTGCAGTCGCCAACCATTTTAACTCCCCCTCCCTCTCCCTGGGCGACATGTCCATCCTGGGCCTCCGCCAGTGTCACAATGATGCCATAAGCAAAATGGAGGAGCAACACCTTATATTCCTCCTTGGGACCCTACAGCCCGATTGCCTAAACATGGAATTCATCAGTTTTAAAATCTCCCCATCTCCACCGCCATCCCACATCCAACCCTCCATCTCATCCCCGCCTCCTTGACCTGACACAACCTGTCCATCTTCTCTCCCACCTATCCACACCTCCCACTTCACTGACCAATCCCCACCACTCCCCACCTATACTCACCTATCACCATCCCATCCTACCTTCCCCATACTCACCCCTCCTCTCTCTATTTATTTCCCAGCTCCCTTGCCCCTCCCATTTCTGAAGAAAGGTCCCGATAACCCTCCTGCTCCTCTGATGCTGCCTGGCCTGCTGTGTTTCTCCAGCTCCACACTGTGTTGACTCACTAAGCAGTAGGAATGTGTCCATTCTGAAGAAGGGTCATTGCACTCGAAAATTTAACTCCACATTCTCTCCACTGTTGTTGCCAGACTAGCTCGTTTCTGCTTTTGTTTCATAAAGGGCTCTGTGTTTCTCTAATTCTGGCCTCTTGTGCAATTCCCATTACAACATCTTCACCATTTGCAGCTGTGCCTTCAGTCACCTCCAACCTCTGGAATTAATTTGGTAAAACTCTCAGCCTCTCTATCTCATTTTCACTGCTTTAAAACACTATTTGAACCTCTCTGACCAAGCTTTTGGTCATCAGATCAAATGTGTCTTTCTGTGGTTCCTTTATACTTTCTTTTATAATGCTTGTGTGAAACCACCAAGGACATTTAGAGTCATACAGCATGGATGGGTCCAACCAATCCATGCCTATCATAATCCCAAACTAAACCTGCCTGTGCTCAGCCCATATCCCTTCAAAAATTTCTTATTCATGTACTTATACTTACTTGGAATCCCTACAGTTCATTTAGAAGCCATTTAGCCCATCTAGTCTGCACTGACTCTTCTAAGAGCATCCCACCCAGACTCAGCCCCAGGCTATCCCCCTATTTAGTGAGGTCAATCCACCTAACCTGTACATCTTTGGACTGTGGGAGGAAACCCGAGCACCCAGAGTAAACGCACACAGACAAGGGGAGAATGTGCAAATTCTACACAGACCGTCACCCAAGGCTGGATTCTAACCTGGGTCACTGGCACTATGAGGCAGCAGCGCTATCCACTTATCCACCATGCTACCCTTTGTTAAGTTAAAAGTGTCATATTTGAAGTTGTGTTGCATGGAAACTCTGACTTTGAATGATGTCAACAAGCTTCCAGCCACTTAATCTTCATACATTTCAGATCTTGCATTAAGTATTCTTAAGAGAAATGATGGATCAGTGGTTTTATGGCTAGACTGTTAATCTAGAGACCCAGTAATGTGCTGCGGACCTTTTCAAATCCTGCCATGGAAATAAGAGTCTAATAATGACCATGAAACTATTGCCAATTGTTGAAAAACCCATCTGATTCATTAATGCCCTTTAGAGAAGGTAACTGCTCTCCTTACATGAGCTTCCAGACCCACAGCAATATGGTTGACTCTTAACTGCCCTCTGGGCAGTTAGCAATGGGCAATAAATGCCGCCTGGCCAGCGATGCCCACATCCCTTCAATCGCTTTAAAAAATATATGAAATGTGAAGGTGTTCACAATGGCTTGTACATTGGCCTTTTAATTCCACTCCTAAGAATGTAGTGATGTTTTATTCCAAGATTCTGCTGTTAGACTATGAAGAGAGAGATTTAACAGCAAAAACACTGGGTGCTGCTTCATTAATACAGAATTAAGGAGGTGGTTTTTGAGTGGTGCAATGGTAGTATTCCTAACTCTCTACCCTGAAGGCCAGGGTTTAAGTTCCATCTGTCCCAGAGGTCATAGCATGCCTGAACAGGTTGACTGAAGATATTTTAAAACTACTTTGAACATCGATTTGTAATTAGCTCTTTTGTTTTGGGAAAAATTCCAGTTTTGGAAGTGGTGTGTGCGACATGGAAATGGATGGGAGTACCAGGCTGAAAATCATTGGGGATGAGAAATATCAGTGTCAATTGATATTACCTGTACTCAGCTAATTGCTCTCAACTATCTGAGGTGTGGATATTCTGCTATTTAACAGTTTGTCTCAGCTAACTAGAGGATATTAGACATTTTAGGTGGATGTTTTCAGCATTGTAGGGCAGACAGAGGCAATCAATTGGGCATTAGGCAAAAATTAATTAATCACGTTCCAGCAGCAGATTAAGGTTTTGGCATTAAGTTCTCAGAAACACTTCGATACAGCCCTTGTTGGTCAGGAATCTATTTTTCATTCATTAGAATGCTACTCATTAACACCTCAGCCCACAGCAATTATGCTCACAGGCAAAGGTAAAGGGAGATGATGACCAAGTGGTATTGCCAATAGACTGTTAATCCAGAGAACCAGGTAACGTTCCAGGGACCTGGGATTGAATCCTGACATGACAGATGGTGGTTAAACAAAAAAATGGCATTTCAAAAAAAAGTCTATTTGATGATTGAATCAGAGATAGTAGGAACTGCAGATGCTGGAGAATCCGAGACAACAAGGTGCAGGGCTGGATGAACACAGCAGGCCAAGCAGCATCATAGGAGCAGAGAGGCTGACGTTTCGGGCCTAGACCCTTCATCAGAAAAGGGGGAGGGGAAGGGGGATTTGAAATAAATAGGGAGAGAGTGGGAGGCGGATAGAAGAGGGATAGAGGAGAGGATAGGTGGAGAGGTGGAGAGGAAACAAACAGGTCGAAGAGGCGGGGATGGAGCCAGTAAAGGTGAGTGTAGGTAGGGAGTTAGGAAGGGGATAGGTCAGTCCAGGGAGGACGGACAGGTCAAGGGGGCGGGATGAGGTTGGTCGGTAGGAGATGGAGGTGCGGCTTGAGGTGGGAGGAGGGGATAGGTGGGAGGAAGAACAGGTTAGGGAGGCAGGGACGAGCTGGACTGGTTTTGGGATGCGGTAGGGGGAGGGGAGATTTTGAAACTTGTGAAATCTACTTTGATACCATTGGGCTGCAGGGTTCCCAAGCGGAATATGAGTTGCTGTTCCTGCAACCTTCGGGTGGCATCGTTGTGGCACTGCAGGAGGCCCAGCATGGACATGTCGTCTGAGGAATGGGAGGGGGAGTTGAAATGGTTCGCGACTGGGAGGTGCAGTTGTTTATTGCGAACCGAGCGTAGGTGTTCTGCAAAGCGGTCCCCGAGTCTCCGCTTGGTTTCCCCGATGTAGAGGAAGCCACACCGGGTACAGCGGATGCAGTATACCACATTGGCAGATGTGCAGGTGAACATCTGCTTGATGTGGAAAGTCTTCTTGGGGCCTGGGATGGGGGTGAGGGAGGAGGTATGGGGGCAGGTGTAGCACTTCCTGCGGTTGCAGGGAAAAGTGCCGGGTGTGGTGGAGCTGGAGGGGAGTGTGGAGCCATCTGCAATCCGACCCCACCACCAAAGACATCTTTCCCTCCCCACCCTTATCTGCTTTCCGGAGGGACAACTCTCTCCGTGACTCCCTTGTCCGCTCCACACTCCCCTCCATGCCTAATGAACAATTTGGGCAACATCGACCTACTTGGAATCCCAACAGTGTTGAAACAGGCCATTTAGCCCATCAAGTCCACACCAACCCTTCAAAGAGCAATGCACGCAGACCCATCGCCCTACCCTATCACTGCAAACCTTCATTTCTCATGGCTAATCCATCTAACCTCCATGTCCCTGGACACTATGGGGCAATTTAGCATGGCCAATCCACCTAACTTGCACATCTTTGGACTGTGGGAGGAAGCCGGAGCACCCGGAGGAAACCCACGCAGACACAGGGAGAAAGTGCTAACTCCACACAGACAGTCACCTGAGGGTGGAATTGAAACCCAGGTTACTGGCGCTGTGAGGCAACAGGGCTAACCACTGAGCCACCGTGCCTCCCCGATAGTTTTTAAAGCATTCACACACTATATTAAAAGCTGTTACCTGCTGCACCAACACTGTCAGCAGTAATCCAGGCCTACGGTGGATAAAAATATTTATGCTCCCCATGGGATGGTCATTATTACACGTTCATTCCCGGTTGGAGCCAGCCAAAAGACTGACATATTGCTCAATTATGGCTTTGCCATTCATTAAATTGACTGTAATGAATTAGAGTCCAAAAGGTTGAATAAATGCCTAAAACGATCATGACAAAAGCATTGGTCAAAGCATTGGTTGGGATAAGAAGGAACTTCCCTACTTTTTCTCAAGGTCACAGCTCAAAAAGACCTCAAGGTCTTCATATAAGTTGCTGGAGGCTGCCTGAGAATGATTGAGTTCACTTTTAGATGGTGGACTAATAGATTTCTCTAATATGACAGACCATAGCGAGCTCCATTAATCTTCCACTATTTGTTTATGACAGGGCCATTATTTTGTAGTCGGCTGGGAACAGTGGTTGAATTCAGCTATTGATCCAGCAGAGAACTTTACTAATTCAGATGGCCATAAGGCACCTTATTATCACACGTTCAGACCTGACAAATTGATTCATTCAAGAAAGGTGTAAAGATCCAGTTTTGCACATTTGTACTGACTCAGAAGGTCAGTGGCAGAGAGTTCCTGATTAATGGTTGGCTTGTTGCAACCACTGATTAGCAGAATTCTATAATTTAATGAGGTTAGCTACCTGCCACCACTATTAAATAGAGCTTCTTCGGGAAATTTATTACAACTGAGCGACAAACTCTTGGAGTTAGCTGTTCCTTCATATCATTGGCACAGATTCTTCGTAAATTTTCTGACTGAGTGAAGTGAACAATGTGACAATGGTTTACTCTTCCTGCCTCTGTCAACTCTTTCTTTCATTTCTTCATAGGATGTAGGTGTTGTTGGCTGTGTCAGTATTTATTGCCCATTCCTAGTTGCCCTGGAGAGGGCTGTGATGAGCTGCCTTCTTGTACCGCTGCAGTCCTGAGGTGTGGGTACACGCATAAAACTATTATGAAGGAAGTTCCAGGGTTTTGACTGAGCAACACTGAAGGAAAAGTGACGTAGTCAGAATGGTGAGTGGTTTGGAGGAGAACTTGTAGATGTTAATGTTCCATGTATTTGCTGCCCTTATCTTTCTGGGTAACAGATATCATAGTTTTGGAAGGTACTATCAAGGAAGCCTTAGTGAGTTGCTGCAGTGCAGTGCATCTTGTGGATGGTACACATTACTGCTACTGTGTGTCAGTGTTGGAGGGAGTGGATGTTTTTGGATGTGGTGCCAACCAAGTGGGCTGCTTTGCCCTGGATGGTTTCAGTCCATTGAGTGTTGTTAGAGCTGTAGCCATCCAGGCAAGTGGGGAGTATTCCATCACACTCCTGAATTATGTCTTATATTTTTATATTTTTACATTTAGTCACTTAATTGTACAGAACTTAAGTATTGATGACAAAAGAAGCATATTGTTGAAGCTTTTTATTTTGCAATCATCAGGACAGACGCAAGAATATCAAATTTCAAAAGGAGCAACAATTTATACTGCTTGAGAAAATATGTGCTGATTGGTTGGCATATTGACTTTGTCTTGTGACAAACCTGTAGCTTTCAGGGGGTTATTTTGTCCTTTTTTTTGAAGACGAGTTGTAAGGCAGAGGCTCTGAGCTGCTTGCTGAAAATCACTTGAGTAAACAGCTTGTGAGGCCTTGGGTTTTTTTTTTAAGTTGGAACAATGGAAGCTGTCTGGGTATGGCCAGCTCTCACAGACCAGGCTTTCTAAGTTTTTTTTTAAAGCTTTTAGGTTTAACTTTAAGTGGAAGCTATTAGGGTCTCAAAAGAGTTGGAAGCTTCAGTGAATATCTCCTGACCGCTATACCCTCTGACTTTTCTCTTGGTTTTTTTAACCTCCTGGATTGGAGAACTGCATGTGCAAATCTATATGTGAATTTACCTTTTTGCCCAGGGGTGTGATTATGGGATGTTACTATACTGGGGAAAAAAAAATTAGTAATAGGTACTATATCTATTATTCTGTTAAGTTTCCAATAGAGTAGTTATTCTAAATTCCTCTTTTTTTAGTTACATTTAATGACAGTGTTTAAATATTTTATGTTTTGCTTAACATTGAGTAGTCTCTGTGTTGGGAACAGACATTTGCCTTTAAAAAAGAAAAACGTTAAGATCTAGGTTACCTTCTTAAAATATTTTGAGGGGGTCTGATCTGGTCCATAACAGTATCATGTAGTACAAATTATTATTACCTTTAAAATCTGGCATTCTTGTATCTGTCCTGATGAGTGCAAGATGATGAGCTTTGACAGCATGTCTCCTTTGTCAGCAATAACCAATTTTTGCACAACAATAATAGCAACTTGTGTTTGTATAGTGCCTCCAACACTGTAAAATATACTTTACAGGACTGTGACCAAACAAAACCTGACATTGAGCTGCACAAAAGATAGGTGGCCAAACACTTGATCGAATTGCTAGGATGTAAGGCACATCTTAAAGGAGGAAAGAGAAGGTAAGCGGCTAAGAGGTTTAGGAAGAGAATTCTAGAAATTAGTACCTCATTAGCTGAAAACATAGTCACTAGTGGTTTATTGTCCAGCAGAAGTGGTGGGTGACATAAAACATATCCATTCACATACAAATAAAACATATCCACTCACATGCACATAAAGACTAAGATTTCATGGACCTCTAATGCAGAAAATGTCATCTGCTGTTGGAAGCTATAGGGAGAGGCTGAATAGGCTGGGGCTATTTTCCCTGAGGGGTGACCATATTAGAGGTTTATAAAATCACGAGGGTCATGGATAGGGTGAAATAGCCAAGGACTTTTTCCCCAAGGTAGGGGAGTCCAAAACTAGAGGGCACAGTTTTAAAGTGAGAGAGGAAAGATTTCAAAGGGTCCTAGAGGGCAACTTTTTCACACAGAGGGTGGTGCGTGTATGGAATGAGTTGCCAGAGGAAGTGGTGGAGGCTGGTACAATTACAACATTTAAAAGGTATCTGGATGGGTACATGAATAGAAAGGATTTAGAGGGATATGGGCAAAATGCTGCCAAATGGGACTAGATTAATTTAGGATATCCGGTTAGTAGGAACGAGTTGAACTGAAAGGTCTGTTTCTGTGTTGTACATCTCTTTGACTCTATAAGAATAAAAATAAGCCATTTGTCTCTAATGGTCTATCAATACTCTAAAGTACACTTTATATAATATTCAATTAAAGAAACTTAGCATCAATACAGACCCACTCACTTGGCTTTCCTAAGCAATAAGAGCTACAGTAAGGAGGCATATCTATTTTACATTCTAATGTATGCACATTTGCTCTGGCCTCTTAATCTGCACCAAGTTCTGCTCTGAAAAGTAGCCGCACAAATTTAACGAAGCCTTCTGATTTACGAATAGGTATGCTTCAGCAAATAGCAATAAAAAATAGGCTACTTACATTTACCACGCGTTTAACAACATTAAACATCTCAAGGCATTTCACATGAATGTCTGACAAAATTTAACAGAAAGCCACTTAAGGAGACATTGGGTCAAAGCATGGTCAAAGAAGATATCAAGGAGTATCTAAAAAGAGGGAAGTGAAGTGGAGAGGTTTTGGGTGGAAGCTCAGGGCCCACCTAGCTGATGGCATGATGACAATTGGGTAGAGTAACTCATTTTGGGGATATGCGAGAGACCAGAATTCGAGGATAGATATTCTTGGCTACTGCGGGACATGAGGATTTTACAGAGACTGGGAGTGGTAAGGCCTTGGAAGGATGTGAAAACAAGGATGCAATTTATAAAATTGAAGCATTCCTTAACTGGGAGCTGGTGTGAATCACAAATACAGGAGAGACAGGTGAACATCCAAAACTGTTGCATGTAGTAGACACGCTCGCCAAGCCAGTGGGTTTGGTTGCAAATGATTCGTCACCCTGCTAGGTAACATCATCAGTGCGCCTCCGGTGAAGCGTTGGTGTTCTGTCCCGCTTGTTATTTATATGCCTCGGTTTGCTGGGGTGGTTGGCATCACTTCTGGTTCCATTTCTCGGTTGTTTTGTACACAGGGTCTCATTCAATATGTTTGTTGATGGAGTTCGAGTTGGAATACCAGGCCTCCAGGAATTCCCTGGTGTGTCTCTGTTTGGCTCTGTTGGCATTGAATTAGACCCTATGTACAAACCACTGAGAAATAGAATTGGAAGTGATACCAAACACCTCAGCAAACTGAGGCATATAAATAACAAGCGGGATAGATCACTGAGACTTCACCGGAGGTGCACTGACAATGTTACCTAGCAGGGTGACGAAACATTTGCAACCAAACCCGCCGACTCGGAGAGCATGTCTACAACCTCATCCACAACCTGAGCTACAAATCTTCTTGAAAACTTTAAACTGCTGCATGTCATTAACATCCACTGCAATTGTATCAGATTATTTTTTAAGAGAACACACTGCAAATTGATGCAGGAGATGTCTTCAGTTGGTACCTGGTTCCATTAGGATCCTCTTTGGGTTGATTTACAGCTACCAATTCTTCTTCCAATACTAGTCTCCGAGGCTCACCAATATGAATTTGGGATGGATTAAGCATTAATATTTTTGCTGTAAGACAGCCATACTCAAGTAACAAGCACGAGTTTATGACATACTAAAAAATGGGTTATATTAGTTTACAACTACATTAGCTCTAGGTAAGGGGCATTTTTTACCTCCAAAGAGATAGTAGCTAAGTCAATACAACATGGTTGTAGACGATAGAAATGATTAACAGCTAAAAGTCGCTGTAATTCTACCTGTCCATAGAGCTGCTGTCTCATCAGCGAGAGATGGTTGGTGGTGGTTTAACCCAAGAGTTATTACACAATTAGGTAAAGGGAAATGTGGAGAAAGAGAGTCCTCGTGGCAACTTCAAATAGTATCCAAATTGAACCGCCTTGGTGGTGTAATTATACCACAAGCCTCTTGTCCATCCAAACAAGCTAACCAATATGATAGCTATCAGTTAATATCAAATTGATCAGCTCCTGCTAGAGACAGTCATAGAGTAATAGAGTCATACAGCATGGAAACAGATACTTCGGTCCAACCAGCCCATGCCGACCCTTTCCCAAATTAAGCTAGTCCCACCTGCCTGCATTTGGCCCATATCCCTCCAAACTTTTCTTATTCATGTATTTCTCCAAATTTCTTTTAAACGTTGTAGCTTTACCTGAAACCATCACTTTATCTGGAAGTTCATTCCACACACAAACCACTCTCTGTGTAAAAATGTTGCGCCTTATGTCTTTTAAATCTTTATCCTCTCACCTTAAAAATTTGCTCCCTGGTTTTGAACTCCATCACCCGAGGGAAAAGAGCTTTGTTAATCACCTTATCCATGCCACTCATAAAGTCAACCCCCAAATCTCCTATACTCCAGGGAAAGGGTCCCAAGCCTATCCAACCTATTTTATAACTTAAACTTTCCATTCCCAGCAACATCCTGGTAAATCTTTTCTGAACTCCCTCCAGTTTAATAATATCCTTCCAATAACAGGGTGACCAGAACTGGACACAATACTCCAAAAGAGGCCTCATCAATGTCCCGTACAACCTCAACATGATGTCCCAACTTCTATACTCAAAGGTCTGAGCAATGAAAGCAAACATGCTAAATGCCTTCTTAATCACCTTGTCTACCAGCGATGCAAATTTGAACGAATTATGTACCTGAATCACTAGGTCTCTTTTCCTACAACACTACCCACGGCCCAACAAGCAATAATACTGCTCTTTTCTCTTTACCAAAATGCAACATCTCACATTTATCCAAATTAAACTCCATCTGCCACTCCTCAGCCTATTGATCCAATTGATCAAGATCTCTTTGTAATCTTAGATAACCTTCTTCACTGTCCACTATAGCACTAATTTTGGTGTCATCTGCAAACTTACTAGACGTGTTTTCTATATTCTCATCTAAATTACTTACATAAATTACAAACAAAAGTACTGATCTCTGAGGAACATCGCTGGTCCCAGGCCTCCAGTCCAAAAATAACCCTCCATAAACACCCTCCGTCTCCTACTGCAAATCCAATTTCATGCCAATTAGCATGAATCCCATGTGATCGAACTTTACTAATTAGTCTACCATGTGGAACCTTACTGAAGGCTTTACTAAAGTCCGAGTAAACAACGTCTACCTGTCTGCCCTCGTCAATCTTTTTTGTTACATCCTCAAAAAAGCTCAATCAAGTTTCATTTACATATATTTATGACTTCTGAGGAAGGGTCACCGGACCCGAAATGTTAACTCTGATTTTTTTCCACAGATGCTGAGCTTTTCCAGCAATTTCTGTTGTTGTTCCTAATTTACAATATCCACAGTTCTTTCGGTTTTCATTTATATATAAGTGGTGGAGCTATTGTTAATGCTTTCAAGTTCACCCTTCCAGGCCACTGTCTTATACAATAATAGTCAGTTTCGGGAAAGTTACATATGTGTAGATTATCTCGTGAGGTAAGTATTATGCTGCTGACCTGATACTGTCCAAGCATTGCAATTGTGACACTCAGTAGTGGACAAATATATTAATTGTGCCTAATATACCAGATGTTGATAAATGCAAACTTTGCTGTAATTCATTGATTAACTTGAAACATAGGAGGTTAACATGTAACTTTTCTTCTTTCACACACTTATTCTGACTTTTAGAATTACCATTTAGAAAAAAAATAAAGATAACCTTTCACAATTTATCCTGTGTTAAGCACTCCCCAGCAAAAAAAAAGGCCAATCAAAATAAGTCTTAGCACTTAAAGTAGGAAATCAGGGTGTCAAAAACTGCAGATGATTGGATTATTAGGTGCTACAATAACAGTGTACACCAGTTGACATTCTCCTTGCATTGTAATGGGAAGGAGGTGAATAGCTGATACAGTCACCCAGGTTACCAATTGCCTTATAAGGCCTGGAATGCAACTTAGGCCAACTGATGCATTTCAGACTGGTTCTAGAGCTTGCTTTTTCATAGAATCATAGAATCCCTGCAGCGTGGAAACAGGCCCTTCAGCCCAACAAGTCCACACCAACCCTCAGAACATCCCACCCAGACCCATTCCCCTAATCTACATATCACTGAACACTATGGGCAATTTATCATGGCCAACCCACCTAGTGTGCACATCTTTGGACTGTGGGAGGAAACCTGAGCACCCGGAGGAAACACATGCAGACACGGGGGGAATGTGCAAACTCCACACAGACAGTCGCCTGAGGGTGGAATCGAACCCGGGTTCCTGGCACTGTGAGGCAGCAGTGCTAACCACTGAGCCACCATACTGTCCCCATTACTGTTCTGAAACACAATTCTCACAATCCAGTGCAAACATAGAATATTGAGCAGAAGAGCTGCACGCCACATTTTAACTTGTAATCTGTTGCATAATTATCTGTCATGCATTTGCTGCTATTTAAACTGCTCACCTTGATTTTTATTTAATTGAAGTCAAAAACAGAGAGCCAAAATGGTTCACTTTTAGTATTTCTCTTTTAACAAAAAGTTGCCCGTATCTTTTATGAGTTATTATTTAAGGGAGTGGTTGTAATCTTTGTCACGTAGTAAAATTTATCCAGCTGCCTTCAGCACAGGACAGGCAGTTCACCTGTCGCTTATTGGGATGATTTCCATGTCTTGATAAATCTCTTGGAGGTTCCTGTTCTTATCTCTCAGCGTGCTTTACCTTTAGTAGCGGAGTATCTTCTGTGGCTTTAATCATTCATTCTGCAGCTTAGGTCAAAGATTGTATATTCAGAAGCACTCATAAATGGATTTATTGAGTCCAAAGTATAAGGATAAATATACTTCAACAGATATTTCAGTGACATTCTACTCATGCTGTCTACACAGAAGAATTTTGGTTTTTAATGAAACAGTCAAGCCGTTACGTGCATTTGCAACAAACTACACTCATCGCCTACTGAAAATAATATTGCAAGAAACTGATCTGAGAGGAAACATGATTGAGGGAGGTTTGTGGGACAGCATGTGAGCCATGTGAGTCTTCTCTTTCTCCAGTGTCATGTTATCTTAACAAACCAGTGCTGGTACAATGGGCTAAAAGGCTTCCTTCTGTGCCGTAATACTTCTGTGATTAAGATGGGTAGAAATTAATGTCTGCCTCTCTTCAGGTATCATGCCCCAGCGTGATATTGGTGACTGAAAACAACAAATGCTGGAGATCACAGCGGGTCAGGCAGCATCCATGGAGAGAAAGCAAGCTAACGTTTTGAGTCTAGATGACTCTTCATCAGAGACCTTGGCCTTCCATTTAGAGTCATAGAGTTACAGAAGTCTACAGCATGGAAACAGGTCCTTCAGCCCAACTTGCCCATGCTGGAAAGTTTTCACGATTAAACTAGTTCCATTTGCCTGGGGTTGGTCCATATCCTTCCATACCTATCCCACCATGCACCTTTCTAAATGTTTCTTAAAAGACAAAATTGTACTCGCTTTCATCACTAACTCTGGCAGCCTGTTCCAGACACTCACCACCCCCTGTGTGCGTGGGTGCGTGCTTGTGTGTGTGTGTGTGCGCGTGTGCGTGGGTGTGTGCTTGTGTGTGTGTGTGTGCGCGTGCGCGTGGGTGTGTGCTTGTGTGTGTGTGTGTGCACGTGGGTGTGTGGGTGTGTGTGTGGGTGTGTTTGTGTTTCTCTTTCGGCAAGGATCAGAGCCCTGTGTAACACAGCGTGGAGCTGGAGGAACACAGCAGCCAGGCAGCATCACAGAAGCAGGAGAGTTGACATTTCGGGTCGGGACTCTACTTCAGAAAGTCCTTACTATTTCAGAGCCCTGTGTTGTGATATGTTTAGCACACAATAGAAACAAAGAATGAAAGAAAAAATTCATTTCTAAAATGTGTCTTTTTTCAGCAATACTTAAATTCCGTATTATTAAATCACCCTGTTCTCTTAAAAACTCAGGGATTGGCAACAGAATTGGAGGTCCCATATACTTTAATGGGAATGATAAGCTAAATCAATCAGATTCCCTGAAATTCTTAATGAAAAATGGCCCTTGGGATGTCTACACTAATTATAGAGCAGCATTCCAGAGAGCAGCTGGAAATCTGAAATAACACACCCCCACCACCTCAATATTGCTGGAACTACTCTCTAAGCAGAGACCACATTTGCAGAGGTAGACAAGAAAAGTCAATGTTTCAGACTGATGACTTTCTATTAAGAAACTAGGAAATGTTAGAAACATAACAGACTTTGGGTGGGAATAAAGGGAAGTGACTCTTCTTGTTAAGATTCATGAGTGGTTCATCCTTTACAATGTTGATTAAACAGTTCCTCAGACAGGTGCTCTTGTAGTGCACTGGTAGTGTCCCTCCCTCTGAGCCAGGAGGCCTGGATTCAAGTGCTACAGAAGTGTGCAGTAACATTCCTGAACAGGTTAATGAAAAAAAAAATTAGAAGGAGGATTTAGGGGCACTTTTAGAGCAATGGTATTATCCCTACATCTGAAATAAGAGGCATTGGCTCAAATCCCATCCACTCCAGGGATGTGTAATAACTCTGAACATGTTGCTATAAAAATATCTAATAGAAAGATTGGTGACAACAGTATGCCCCAACTATGAGCTGCCTGTGGTTGGCTTGACAGTTGGAAGATGGGAGAGAACGGATGAAGGGAGATTGAGTCTTCCAGGGCTAGTGGGAATAGCATTGAAACAAGTAAAGAAACCATAATGCGCCTAAAGAAGTTTTGTTACTGTCTGAAACTCAAAGTGAGGGAGACACTGAAACAGACAAAGAAAAAAGAATTAAAATATGGTTTGAGGGCTTTAGGGCAGATTCTGCAGTGTGCAATTGAGTCTGTAAAGTGTCAAGTCAAAAGATGAAGTTGTGATCCTTGAGCGTGCTTGAGGAATTCCCTTTTGCCCTGAAAGGCTGATTTTTCGGTCAATCAATCTCTCCTGTTTTTAAACCTCCAACCACCCTCCCTGCCATGCCTACTGTATTCTTGCCCTATCTCTGATAATTGGGTATTTCAAGGCATCAACCTGGGCAAGGGCAGACCAATCCAATAGCTTCAGTAATGCTATTAGCTCAATAGTGGGTGCTGCCAGTATGGCAGGTAGACTCATGAGGACATTTTGAGAATTTTGGTCATGGAGCTGTAGAGGTATATCGCACAGAAAAAGACCCTTCAGACCAATTTGTCCGTGCCAACCAGATATCCTATTTTAATCTAGTCCCATTTGTCAGCATTTGGCCCATACCCTGCTAAACCCTTCCTGTTCACATACCCACCGAGATGCCATTTAAATGTTGTAATTGTACCAGATTCTGCCATTTCCTCTGACAGCTCATTCCATATATGTCCCACCCTCTGCTTGAAAAAGCTGCCCTTAGGTCCCTTGTATATCTTTCCCCTCTCACCTTAAACCTATGCCCTCCATTTTTGGACTACACCAGCACCCCCACCCCACCCTCCCCAGCCCCCACCCTGCCAGGGAAAAGACCCTGCCTATTTACCCTATCCATACCTCTCATGATTTTATAAACCTCTATAAGGTCACCCTTCAGCTTATAACACTCCAGGGAAAATAGCCCCAGCCTATTCAGCTTCTCCCTATAACTCAAACCCTCCAATCCAGGCAACATCCTTGTAAATCTTTTCTGAACACTTTCTAGTTTCACAATATGCTTCCTATAGGAGGGAGACCAGAATTGTAAGCAATACTCCAAAAGTGGCCAAACCAATGTCCTGTATAGCTGCAACATGACCTGTCAACGCCTATACTCAATGCACTGACCAATAAAGGCAAGCATTTAAGTGCCTTAGTCACTATCCTGTCTACCTGCAACTTTACTTCGAAGGAACTTTGAACCTGCACTCCAAGGTCTCTTTGTTCAACAACACTCCCCAGGACTTTACCATTAAGAGGATAAGTCCTGCCCAGATTTGTCTTTCCAAATTGCAGCACCTCACATTTGTCTAAAATGAATGCCATCTGCTACTCCTTTGCCCATCTGATCAAGATCCTGTTGTACTCTGAGGCAACCCTCTCCACCGTCCACTACACCACCAATTTTAGTGTCATCTACAAACTTAATAATCATGCCTCCTGTGTTCACATCCAAATCATTTATATAAATGACAAAAAGCAGTGGACCCAGCACCGATCCTGGAGTGTCTGAAAAGCAACCCTCCACCACCACCCTCTGTCTCTTACTTTTGAGCCAGTTCTGTATCCAATTAGTTAGTTCTCCCCATATTCCGTGTGATCTAACCTTGCTAACCATCTACCATGAGGAACCTTGTCGAACGCCTTACTGAAGTCCACATAGATCACATCCACCGCTCTGCCCTCATCAATCCTCTACATTACTTCTTCAGTAAACTCAAACAAGGTAGTGAGACACGATTTCCCACGCACAAAGTCATGCTGACTATCCCTAATCAGACCTTGCCTTTCCAAATACATGTGAATCCTATCCGTCAGGATTCTCTACAACAACATGCCCACCATGTCAGGGCTCACTGGCCTATAGTTCCCTGGTTTTTACATTTTTAAAAAGAGGCACCACATTAGCCAATCTCCAGTCTCCCGGCACCTCACTTGTGGCTATCGATGATACAAATATCTCAGTAAAGGGCCCAGCAATCTCTTCCCTCACTTCCACAGAGTTCTAGGGTATATCTGATCAGATCCCGTGATTTATCCACCTTGATGTGTTTTAAGACATCCAGCGCCTCCTCCACTGTAATATGGACATTTTTCAAGCTGTTGTTATTTAATTTCCCATGTTTTCTATCTTACATATCTCTCTCCACTGATGCAAAATACTCACTTAATATCTCCCCCATCTCCTGCAGTTCCACACGTAGGTGGCTTTGATGATCTTCAAGGCGCCCTATTCTCTCCCTTGTTACCCTTTTGTCCTTAGCGTATTTGTAGAATTCCTTTGGATTCTCTCCCTACTTAAGGAAGGATACAAATGCACTGGTTCACAGTTGATTTACTAGATTGATACTGGAATTAACAGGTTGTCTTACAAAGATACTTTGCACAGGCTGAGCTTATTTCCATTGGAGTTTAAAAGATTTGACTTCAATTTTGATAAGGTTGGCTTGATTGAAGGTATAAGACCCTGAATGGTCTTGACAAAGTGGTCATGTGTAAAGTTCTTTCCTCTTGCGAGTGAATCCAGATCTAAAGGATGCTGTTTTAAAATTAAGGTCTGTCTTTACAGGGTAGAGTCATAGAGTCATACAGAACAGAATCAGACCCTTCGGTCCAACCAGTCCATGCTGACCATAATCCCAAACTAAACTAGTCCCACCTGCCTGCACTGGGCCCAGAGGTGATGAGACTTATTTTTTCTCTCTCAGAAGCTTGTGTGTCTTTGGAATTCTGTACCTCAGAAGGCACTGGAGGTGGGGGACTTTGAATATTTTTCAAACTGAGGTAGATAGATTCTTGACAGGCAGGAAATCAAAGAGTGTTGGAGGATGAGTGGGAACGTGGTATTTGAAACACGAACAGAGCAGCCTATTTGAAAGGCGGAGCCAGCTCGAAGGGCCGAATAGCTGAATATTTCAATCTACATCTCAATATCCTGTCAGGTCCCCTCTGGATCTTGTACATGTCAAGAAGATCTCCTCTCATTCTTCTAAAATCCGGTGGATACAGGCCTAGCCAGTTCAACCTTTCCACATCCCAGATAGCCATCAAGTGAACCTTCACTGAACTGCCTTGAACCTACATATGTCCTATCTTAAATAAGGAAACCAAAATTGTAGTTGAAGTTCTGCTTCTACTTCATATGTTCCAGAATTTTCTCTCCTCATTAAGCTTTGTCTGCCACTTTTTGCTCAGCCCAATCGACAATTTGTTTGCCTTTGCTTTTCAAGTTGGCGAGGGTCTCGAATTGAAGGGTCAACCTGCCTTTCTACTTCACAACAATTTGAGCACCTGCTGTGCACTTCCAGGATGTTTGCATTCCTCCTCACATTTCTAGCAAGTTGCTTTCTGTCCTCCTCCTCCCTCTCTTTTTATCTTCTCTCTCTCTCTCCTGGCAGTCATGGTACAAGAACAATCAGCACAGCTTTCTCTACCCACTGAGCTGTAAATACTGAGTGCGCAGCAGGTGGAGTAACTATTGGAATGCTGCTTGCCCTTAATAACAATGAACAAACTGCGGAAAGTGAGAAGCTGCCCTAGCTTAATAATTGAAAGGACCATTTTCGGGTAATGGATCACCGCACCACTTCCTGCTCTTTGAAAGAAGCAATTACAATCACAGAATGATTGTGGCTGCCTTCCAGAATCCACTGACCTACAAAATTTAAAGTTCAGGTGTCCACCGAGCCATCTTGATTGGGGTTACTTCAACACTCTCATCTCTCCAACAGGCGCTGCACATCAAAAGACAACACAAGCCGATTTGCAGCGTAGCTTTTGGAAAAGAAATCGCAATTCGAATACCTTCCACCCCAACCTTAAGTTCACCTGGACCATCTCTAATACCTCTCTCTCCTTCCTGGACCTCTCTGTCTCCATCTTTGGCAGCCATCTAGAAACCGATATCCATTTCAAGCCCACCGACTCCCACAGCTACCTAGAATACACTTCCTCCCACCCACCTTCCTGCAAAAATGCTATCCCCGATTCCAAATTCCTTTGCCTCCGCCGCATCTGCTCCCAGGATGAGGCATTCCACTCCCGTACATCTCAGATGTCCTTGTTTTTCAAGGACCGCAACTTTCCCCCCACAGTGGTCGAGAACGCCCTCGACAGCGTCTCCCGCATTTCCCGCAACTCATCCCTCACACCCCCTCCCTGCAATAACAACCAAAACAGAATCCGCCTCGTCCTCACGCACCACCCCACCAACCTCCGGATCCAACGCAACATCCTCTGACACTTCCGCCATCTGCAATCCGACTCCACCACCAAAGACATTTCTCCCTCCCCACCCTTATCTGCTTTCCGGAGGGACCACTCTCTCCGTGACTCCCTTGTCCGCTCCACACTCCCCTCCAGCCCCACCACACCCGGCACTTTTCCCTGCAACCGCAGGAAGTGCTACACCTGCCCCTACACCTCCCCCTTCACCCCCATCCCAGGCCCCAAGAAGACTTCCCACATCAAGCAGATGTTCACCTGCACATCTGCCAATGTGGTATACTGCATCCGCTGTACCCCTTGTGGCCTCCTCTACATCGTGGAAACCAAGCGGAGGCTCGGGGACCGCTTTGCAGAACACCTACGTTCGGTTCGCAATAAACAACTGCACCTCCCAGTCGCGAACCATTTCAACTCCCCCTCCCATTCCTCAGATGACATGTGCATCCTGGGCCTCCTGCAGTGCCACAACGATGCCACCCGAAGGTTGCAGGAACAGCAACTCATATTCCGCTTGGGAACCCTGCAGCCCAAAGGTATCAATGTGGACTTCACAAGCTTCAAAATCTCCCCTCCCCCTACTGCATCCCGAAACCAGTCCAGCTCGTCCCCGCCTTCCTAACCTGTCCTTCCTCCCACCTATTCCCTCCTCCCACCTCAAGCACCACCCCCATCTCCTACCTACTAAC